>NC_053394.1:338035392-338353204 GCF_905171765.1 Bufo bufo
GCAGAGCCGATTGTATCCAATAACCCCAAAGCTGTGTACGTCTCACCAATATAACCTGCAGAGCTATAAAAGCACTGATAACACAACGATGTCACCTTAAGTGGTGCCGAGTGACAAACCTAGTAACGCTGCACCCACAGACTTGGCTCTGCTATATCTGTGGACATCTGCAGAACTCTCTGTATGAAATATAATAATAACCTACCAGTGCCAGGCATCCTCCATCTTCACCCGGCTGCCATCCTCTGCCTCCTGCACCAGGACACCACATCAGTCTACATTTTATTTTACCAGCAAGGAGAAGAGAAAACTGCAAGGTGTTAGGTTTTGTCTTAAGTCGTTTTAAAAATCGTGGGATGTAGAAGTCATTAATGTGAAGGAGCAAACACAACAGTTTCCATTCTGTGGCCCCCAGTAGTGGTTAGATGATTAACTAGGAGCAGGCTTCATGGAGACCACTCAGCACTGTCCCCTGAGACCCCCGGACACAGGAACATGACAGCAGCTTGGAGACCCTCTGTGCCTTACTATATACTAGCCCTAGATAGCTAGGTAGGTGGATAGATAGATAGATAGATAGATAGATAGATAGATAGATAGGAGATAGATAGATAGATAGATAGATAGATAGATAGATAGATAGATAGATAGGAGATAGATAGATAGATAGATAGATAGATAGATAGAATGTAGATAGATAGATAGATAGATAGATAGGAGATAGATAGATAGATAGGAGATAGATAGATAGATAGATAGATAGATAATAGATAGATAGATAGATAGATAGATAGAATGTAGATAGATAGAAAGATAGATAGATAGGAGATAGATAGATAGATAATAGATAGATAATAGATAGATAGATAGATAGATAGATAGATAGAATGTAGATAGATAGATAGATAGATAGATAGATATTAAATAGATAGATAGATAGATAGATAGATAGATAGATATTAGATAGATAGATAGATAGATAGATAGATAGGAGATAGATAGATAGATAGATAGAAAGATAGATATGAGATAGATAGATAGATAGATAATAGATAGATAGATAGATAGATAGATAGATAGATAGATAGATAGGAGATAGATAGATGAGATAGATGAGATAGATAGATAGATAGATAGATAGATAGATAGATAATAGATAGATAGGAGATAGATAGATAGATAGATAGATAGAAAGATAGATATGAGATAGATAGATAGATAGATAATAGATAGATAGATAGATAGATAGATAGGAGATAGATAGATAGATAGATAGATAGAAAGATAGATATGAGATAGATAGATAGATAGATAATAGATAGATAGATAGATAGATAGATAGGAGATAGATAGATGAGATAGATGAGATAGATAGATAGATAGATAGATAGATAGATAGATAGATAATAGATAGATAGGAGATAGATAGATAGATAGATGAGATAGATAATAGATAGATAGATAGATAGATATTAAATAGATAGAGATAGATAGATATAAGATAGATAGAGATAGATAGATATTAGATAGATAATAGATAGATCTATCTCTTATCAGTTTATCTTCCTCTGTCTTTTTTAATCTCTTTGTATCTATCTCCTATCTTATCTATCCATCTATTTATGTATATCATATCTATATATTATCTATCTATCTATCTATCTATCTATCTATCTATCTATCTATCTATCATTATGTATGTATGTATCTATCTATCTATCTATCTATTTATGTATTTCATATCTATCTATCTATCTATCTATCTATCTATCTCCTATCTATCTATCTATCTATCTATCTACTATCTACCATCTAATCTATCTATTTATGTATCTCATATCTATCTATCTATCTATCTCCTATCTATCTATCTATCTATCTATCTATCTATCTATCTATCTATCTATCATTATGTATGTATGTATGTATGTATCTATCTATCTATCTATCTATCTATCTATTTATGTATCTCATATCTATCTATCTATCTATCTATCTCCTATCTATCTATCTATCTATCTATCTACTATCTACCATCTAATCTATCTATTTATGTATCTCATATCTATCTATCTATCTATCTGCTATCTATCTATCTATCTATCTATCTATCTATCTATCTCCTATCTATCTATCTATCTATCTATCTATCTATCTATCTATATCTATCTATCTATCTATCTATCTATCTATCTATATCTATCTATCTCCTATCTATCTCCTATCTATCTATCTATCTATCTATCTATCTATCTATCTATCTATCTATCTATCTATCTATCTATCCTTCCTAAGATTTCTCTCCCATTGCAGAGGCCGGTAACTGCTGAGGTCTCTATCCTAGTCTGTAATAATGAATAATCCCCATATATTAGACCCCCCCCCCCCCTTCCCCCTTCTGGACTTTCTGCATTTCTGGAAGGGGACACACAGTGTGGAGTTCTCTGGAGCAGGCTGAGGACCAGGATATATTCCCTGTACAGCAATGTGACGTGCTCCTGCTTGGTGTAGTAAGAGCAGGGGGAGGGGGCACACATTGGGCAGGGGCACCTGAGCCATCTCTTGGGGGATCATACCCCCCCGGTAAAATATTTGACCAATTCCCCTCCGCCCCAGGGTAATTGGCCGGGAAACCAAAAACTGCTGAGCCATAGTTTTTCTATTGTGTGTGAACGGAAAGGGTTAAATCCCCCCCCCCCCTCCTGCCCCAATCCCATCCCGACCCGCATTCAAATAGGAATCGATCAGGAATTTTTATCGAAGCCATTCAGGAAAAACACTTAGTACACAGCCCCCTGTAAGGAGAGGGGCAGAGACATGGAGGAACTGAGAGGGGGACGCCGCCGAGAGGACGTACTTCACACTGTGCGGTATATCTATATATATAAGAAGAGGACGTACTTCACACTGTGCGGTATATCTATATATATAAGAAGAGGACGTACTTCACACTGTGCGGTATATCTATATATATAAGAAGAGGACGTACTTCACACTGTGCGGTATATCTATATATATAAGAAGTTATACTGAGGACAGAGTCTAATAATCCCGACTATATATGTGTAATGTCCTACCTATTACTACTGTGTGCAGCTGCAAAACATCATTACTACCCATCCTAGATCTATCTATTTATCTGTCTATTTATTTATTTATTTATTTATTTATATGTCTATCTATTTATCTATCTATCCCATATCTATTATCTATCATCAATTTAATCATCTAACTCTATTACTTATTGGTTGTATCTGTCTACTGTATGCTTCTGTTTCCTACACAAATAAGGTAAGTAATAACCATGTTACTATCTATCTATCTATCTATCTATCTATCTATCTATCTATCTATCTATCATTATGTATGTATGTATGTATCTATCTATCTATCTATCTATCTATCTCCTATCTATCTATCTATCTATCTATCTATCTATCTATCTATCTATCTATCTATCTTAGTGTCTATAAATACAGCTATCCATCTATCTATAAGTATCTATTATGTACTCCTCCAGAGTGAGGAAAATCTATCTATCTATCTATCTATCTATCTATCTATCTATCTATCTATCTCCTATCTATCTATGTATCTATCTATCTATCTATCTATCTATCTATCTATCTATCTATCTATCTATCATTATCTATATATCTATTGTTTGTCTCTATATCTATGTATCTATCTACTATCTATCTAATATCTATCTATCTATCTACCCAACATCTATCTATCTATCTATCTATCTATCTATCTATCTATCTATCTATCTATCTATCTATCTATCGAATTATCATCTTTTATAAAACTCAAGGCTTGCACGTACCACGTTTGACCAGCAGAGGGCGCTCTGCATTCCCTTTTACGCTTTCCCTGGAAGTTTGCTACATTGTTGAGAAACGTTGAAATGAAAACAAGAGACCTGTTTATTAAAACAAACAAAAGACACAAGTAAGGCTCTCTCTCCCCCCCCCCCCCCCCCATTCCCCAAACCGGGGGGATCACTGAAAGCCCCTCTGAGAATCCCCTGTAAGGAGGGGAGCTTCACTGTGCTCTCCAGGGAGCAGCTGTCATTTGTGTTATTATATCTCTTGATATTATGATCACTCTGCCCGGACACTCACTATGATGGTCACAGCCTGGGATACAATGCACTAGATGGCTTGAAGCTGCATGTGGGCTACATTGGCACTACTATGCTTACACTTCAGGAGTGAGGTACATTACTTCTATGGAAAGGCCATGGTAATGCAGCTGGTCTCCTTCTAGAACATATTCCAGAATTATTGGGCAAAGTTCTGCTCATTGAGGTCATAGGAACCTGGAGTATAAGGGATGCCTTATCACACACTGTGGAAATCCGTGCAGAGCAGCTCTGCCTGCAGAACATCTAGGCTTTGGAATTGCCTGGTCTTGTTCTAGCAGAAGCTTGTCAGCTGACCTCTCCTCTATCTGTCATTTTGCACATTACCCCTCCTCTTCTGCTCTAGTCATGCTAATGTAGCCATTCCCTCTCCAGACATTGGACAGCCTGGTCTGGAGCCCACCCTCCTCCACTCGTGATGCTACTCTGGGCATATAAGTAGAAGGTTTGCATAGGGCAGCACAGATGATATCCAGAGCTACACGCTACTGTCTGCTCTCAGTAACTTGCAAGATTCTCCTGCAGCCCAAGAAAGTTCCTTCAGCAAGATTTCAGGGCAGCTGCAGGAATTTTACAAAGCAGCGATCCCTGAGACTGACAGGACGGGAGGTTGCTCTTCTTCTGCACTAGGATTGTGCCAGGCTCAGCCAAAAAGAAAGAGCTGAGCAAGCAAGAAGAGCCAGGGGAGAAGCGCATTGGCACCGATTCCTTCAGAGCTGAAGGTAAAAGTTCTCTGCACTGGAGGACTCCTTGGGTGTGCAGCTGAGGCACACTCAGGGTGCAGAACTGGAGTAAAGCGACCGGAGAAGTATGGCAGCAGAGCTGACCATTGCAGCAGAATTACCAACCAGTCCACTTGCCATGGAGTACGTGAATGACTTTGATTTGATGAAGTTTGATGTCAAGAAAGAACCACTGAACAACCGTGCAGATCGAACAATCCGTCAGTGCAATCGTTTGCAGCCTACAGGCTCTGTGTCTTCCACCCCTATGAGCACTCCTTGCAGTTCAGTGCCCTCCTCTCCAAGCTTCAGTCCAACAGAGCAGAAGACACACCTGGAGGAGCTCTACTGGATGCCCAACAGTTACCAGCAGGTCAACCCAGAGGCTCTGAACCTCACCCCAGAAGACGCTGTAGAAGCTCTCATAGGACCCCCTCAAATACCTCCTCAGCTGCAAGGGTTTGAGAGCTTCAGAGGTCATCACCACCCCCACCATCATCACAACCACCACCACCAAAATCACCACCAGTACCAAGGCGTCCCCCACGAGGAACTGGCACATCCCCACCAGCACCCACACCATCATCACCACCACCACCACCATCTCCAAGCTTCTCCTACCCCATCCAACTCTTCCACCTCTTCCCAGCAGCTCCAAAACAGCCACCCTCAGCACCAGTCATCTAGCCAGATAGAAGACAGATTCTCTGATGATCAGTTGGTCTCCATGTCTGTCCGGGAGCTCAACAGGCATCTGAGGGGCTTTACTAAGGATGATGTTATTCGCCTAAAACAGAAGAGGAGAACCCTGAAAAACCGGGGGTACGCCCAGTCCTGCAGGTATAAAAGGGTCCAACAGAAACACCACCTGGAGAGTGAAAAGACCCAGCTCATCCAGCAAGTGGAGCAGCTGAAACAAGAGGTCAACCGTCTGGTCAGAGAAAGAGATGCCTACAAGATGAAGTGCGAGAAACTGACCAACACAAGCTTCAGGGAAGCCGGGTCTACAAGCGACAACCCATCTTCACCAGAGTTTTTTATGTGAGTGCCATCTCAACCCAGAACTGTGTAGAGGGAGGAGAAGGGGGGCTTCATTAACTCTCCAACTGAATACCAACTTTTTGTAGACTTAGTCTGGTGGGGGGTTGGGGGGGATCAAGGGTGCACAAGAGAACTTGAGACTGTTCTGATGGATGTTTTGTTGGGGGGCACCAGCTTGATTGGGTGGGGTATGGGGAAAGGTGGGAAATGACTTATCTGAAATGCCACAGGACTGTGTTGGACAATAGCACTGCCACTTGGGAACAAGGACAAAAGTACTCACAAACTTTACCTACAGATATTTTTCTTCAGCTTTGAGTGATAGAACCTTAAAACAACTGAATCTGATCAGGTGGGACATTCAGTGCACCCCTAACCCCCATGGTTTTATTGCCTGCTTGATTATCTAGAAAATATAAATAAAAAAAACCTGCATTAAAATTATTATTCCTGCATGCTGGACATGTATGGTAATACTTTCTATTTTGTATCATTACCTTGTTTAATCTGAGCATGCTTTCCCTGAGCATCTGAGCAACTTTCATTGCTTCTATTGCTATATAGACTGTGTACTATGTCTCCATTCCCCCCCCCCCCCCCCAATCTTTTAGTTGGGTCACCTCCTATCCTCCTCCTAGATGCTTAACCTGTAAATATGAAGCAGTTTTCACCTACCTACAACATTTCACCCTTTTAGTCTAGGTATATGTGAGGGCTTTTTCTTTCATTGTGTGAAGAGAAGAAGTCTGGTTATAAAGTGCTACAATGGTGCATTGGCCCTTTGGTTTTGTTGCTATATTGTTATTATTCTCTATTATGTTTTTTTTAGGAATAGCTAGATGAGAACTCAGTGTCCAGTTCATAGTATATGTTGTTGTGACCGGTAGTGACAACTAAGCAACAATACACAAATATGATTTAAAAAAAAAATATTATTATATATATATACAGATGTAGCAGAGCTGGATTTGTATAGTGTCTACTTAGAGTCCTACAACATATCCAGGTAAAGTTTTAGTGAGTTGTCCCAGATGTCCAATTCAGCTCTGCAGCACCTGTATACCTATATACATGTCACCTGCTGTGTCCTACAGTTCGCTTTCCCTATGGAGGAAGGGGAGTCCTTTTTTTTTTCTTCTTCTTCCAGGAATAGACTAAGAACTCTATTATTCCCCCTTAACATAAGACACTGGCATGTGAGTTTCATTTTGGCTGACACCAGCATTGTGCAAAACTGTAATAACCTATTCTCTGAGGACAAAAGCAGGGGCTACATTGTGACAGCTTAAATGGTGACTTATATAGATACTAAATGCTTCCTATCAACCCTTATGTTCTCCGCTTTATTTGCTGCTGCACAGGTAGCAAATCAATTGACTTCTTCTTTCTTCTCTCCTTCCCGCTCAGTTTATTTATGAATATATATATATATATGTAGCAGCTCTTCGCAGCCGGTTGCTGTGCGGTTTCATTTATTTTCTGCAGGTCAGTAAAAGTTAAGTGATACCTTAGGATCACAGCCAACCAAATTTAAAAAAAAGTTTTAAAAAGTGACATTTTTATATATATATATATTTTTTCTTTTCTTTTGTTCCTTTCGAATGTTCGCACTGCTGGCGCAGATGCATTTTACGATTTTTTTTGTTTTTGTTTCGTCTATCTATAAGTTAATGTTAGGAAACTCTGTGGACAGCACGATGCTTACGTTCTTACAATATTAAGGATTTTCTGTCAATGCATCAGTCATGGGGGATGGGGGATGGGAGGGGGGCTATTACTTTTATTTCCTGATTCAACTGTGTTGAAATCATGCCTCCAGCAAATGTGCTGTGTTGTTTATTTTTTTGTTTTGTTTTTTAATGTCATGTCAATTTTGAAAAGGGATACATTTCAAACCCTGCTTCTGATAAAAGATAAACCTGGTCTATTGTAGTTTTATTCAGACTGGTTTCTGTTTTTTTTTTTTGTTATTGAAATTGTTTCCTATTTTGCTTATTAAAATCATTGAAATGGCGCATGTTACACGGACTGGTCTTTATTTTTTATTTTTTTTTAACTATGCACTGGGCTCTTGAAATCTATAAATAAATAATAACATACCTATGTACATATATATACGGTATATAATCACCGTCTCTAAAACTTCACCACTACCCTTGCTGGGTGTACCCTGTGTACTTGGTGTAAGTTCAGGGTCCACTGTGTTCTGCCATAAAGTAATCTGCTGGCCTTCGGACTGAATTTAAACAATCATTGACACACGTCTCATCGCATGGCACATGCAAACCTGTAAAATCTGTCACTTTCATTCATTCGGCGTACTCCGCACATTATAGCACCTGTCAGGTTATTGTTCTGAGGTGTGCATGGAAAAAAAAAAATGGTGACCTGTTATTAAGCCGCTGTAATTGCATCATAAAATGATTTGTCTTCCTCATTAAAGTCCATGGTGGAATGCAAAGCCCCAAAAACTACCCCTTTGACTATATATATTTATTTATTTATTTATAAAACAATTTCAAATTTACATAATAAGGTACCATTTCAAGGGAATATTGTATACTGCCATAATTATTTCAGGACTAATATAAATTGTCAATAACTTCATACAGAATTCCAATATACCTTACGCTATCCGTCTGGTTCAGTATCCGCATTGACCCGTTAAAGGTACGTTCACAGATTTCCTGCAGACTGAATGAAGTTTGCAGCAATCCATGCACCTGCTGCAGTAATAACTACATTCAGAGTGCGTGAAACTCATGTTCAATTGCGGCAGCAAATCCGCCGCTGGCGAACGGGTCAGCACGATTTTCCTTTATGGAGATCCTTGGGTATTTTTCCTAAAGTTTAAAAATCTAAGGCATGCAGCGCTATCTATTAGAGGGGCCTGCCCTACGGGTGGGATGCTATCTCCTTCCATAGAGACTTGCAACCTATAGCTCTATAGTCTTGTGTGTGTGTGGCGTTGTGGAGGCGGAAGGGTTAATGTGTTTGATTTGGCAGTGACTGGGAAATCTGGAGCGGAATATGGTGGGAACTGCCATAGCGTATTACTGTGCTCTCATGCATGCACCGAATAAATGGCTGGACTAATTAAACAAAAAATAATAATAATGAAGAAATGTCCCTTTGAGAGGCGGTAATAGGACGGCGCTTGTCTACGGCTCTGCTAGGTAACAGGTCCTGCCGTCCAGTTCAAAGGTCAGGGTTCACTCTTTGCAAAAAGCATAGATAGCACAGAACTGAGGTCTCTTCCTTTTGTCTCTCCAATTCGCCTTCATGTGAACCTGTCCGCTGCACTATTATCAGCCTGTATGTTGCGTTACAGAAGAGCTTGCACTCTAATTTGCATCATCTAAATCTCCGTTATTATTTATCAACTGAAAAATCGCACCCAAAAGCCTAAGGGTTCCTTCACATGCCGCCGATTTTTTTTTAATGCAGAAAATCAGTTCCATTGAGCTGAGCAGGGCTTCCAGAAATCTGTGCGCTCGCCGCCCCATTCAAATGAATGGCACTGATTTTCAGTCATAGGAAAATTCTGCAACAAAATCCGCAGCGTGTGAAGGCACCTCAAAGCCAAAATGTTGTCAGCAGTTCTGACGGATCTTATGGTTACAGGTGTAATTCCACATTGCAGAGCAGGTGCTGGATCCATGGAGTTCCACTGTGAGGATTATATGTCGAGGTAGCGGAGCTGAGTTTGTCATTTGGCAACCTCGTGATACCATAGGAGTCCGAATAAAAAGGCAGATGTCATTCAAGTTCAACCTTTCTCAGACATAGGTATTTGGTCACAATGCGGCAGGCTTTAAATGACAGATTTGGCTCTGCTACATCTGCCGCTTTGCATAGTAGTGGCCTGGTGATCTTCTCTGCTTTACGTTAGTAAAATGTTTAAGTCTCCGTAGGCTTGTGATGTCTTGCCCAGGACAGAAATATCAGAGAAAGCTGTGTGAATATGTGTGCACATACTGCCCATGATAGTTACAGAGTTTGGTGAACTGTATGGGGTATTTTATAAAAAATCTGGTTGAAAAATTACTTCATATCATACTCATAGACGATAGATAGATAGATGGATAGATAGATAGATAGATAGATAGATAGGAGAGAGATGAATGGATAGATAGATAGATAGATAGATAGGAGATATATAGATAGATAGATAGATAGATAGATAGATAGGAGATAGATAGATAGATAGATAGAAGATGGATAGATAGATAGATAGATAGGAGAGAGATGGATAGATAATAGATAGATGGATAGATAGATAGATAGATAGATAGATAGATATGGGAGAGATAGATAACAGATATTAAAGAGATATATAGATAGATAGATATGTACAATTGTTTTATGTTAAAATTTAATATTCAATTTGTTTCACAAAAATGTTTGTTTCAAATTTTGTTTTCCAGATTTCCAGAAGATACAAATCAATACATTAATAAATGAAATCTAAAAACACATTCTCATAAAAAAATAAACTTGTAAATGTTAATATCTTTATTACATTTTTCTCCGTATGTGCAGTTTCTTCTATATTCTTCTTTGCCGCCGTACACTATGAAAGGCATGCATCCTCGCAGTCCATCCAGCCATGTATTTACTCTGTGACTGCCGACTCCATCTATCACAAATAGGTCATTTGATTGGAAGCAGTAGTCGTCCAGAAATTTCCATAGAGAAAGCTCGGATTGGCATCTATTTAAAGCGGAAATAGGAATTCTTCCAAATTTCTATGGAAAGAAATGGAAACAGGAACCAATTTACCTAGAAGGATGTTTTCTACCCAAGCTGAGAAGTCCTCATGTATCAGGCGTGTGGAACACTTACTCTTTCCAGTAGCAGATCAGTGCCCAGCGGCTGATAAATGACAGCAATCGCCCTCATATATTCCACTCATTTTGTGGTCTGCAGACATCTGCACATTGAGATTTTCTGCGAGCCGTCGGACTCGTTTTTGTGTACCTTAGATATTGGGTTGAACATGCTCTGGGTCAGATCTCTATTGAAAAATTTCATTTGGATTAGACGGTAATGATAAACATATGACTGGATAGAGTAAAAAGGGACTAAAAGAAGCTGACGCATTTCACGTTATTCCTTCACTTTTAATATAATTTCATCCCACATTCAAAGTGTTAAAACGTAAGGTCACTCGTTGTTCCATATTATCCTCACGGGCCGCTGCGTCTTTCCCGTCTATTTACAGCCACCGGGTCCTCTCCGATGTATATATAAGCAACTCATACATTTAGATGGCACCCATGACGTCAGTAGCATCGAGGAGTATATGCTAACCGTCCTTAGGAAGGATCCACCCTTATACTCTCAGGCTTATATCCTATGAATGTTGATCTATACCTAAACCCTTATTGGAAAAAAAAAAAAATGCTAAGAATTCTTAGAATATGAGGTGACATTACATTGACAGTGAACGAGTAATGCGAAACGCGTTAGTTTCCTTTAATTTGCTTTTTACTTTATCCAGTTTCTGATCTGTTTATCAATGCTGTCTTATCCACATGACATATTTCCAAACTCAAGTATAAGAAAATGAAGACTACTATAGCTTTGACCTGGTCTAAGGGCCTCATCTTATGACGTGGACTAAAAAGACCACCACTATTAGTAGCCATTTGTATTGGTTTATATTACTAGTCATCTTTCCTCATAGTATTGTTAGGCTAGGTATGTCATTCTAACTTACCTGCAGACACATCATCAGTTATCTTGGAGAATGGCTGCTGGAATTTAGGAAGAAACACAACTATTGAAGTGTGGAGACATTTGATAGATGTGTTAAGTGCTTCCTGAAACGTAACCTACACCTCTCACAATGCCTCGCTCCTTCAGGCTTAAAATTTCATGGCACATGCTATAACGTAAAGTTTTATGGTCACACAAGGTTTAATACCGTGTTGTGGTGGACTACTGACGTGAGATTCTTGTTGGCTCAAGATTCTGGAGGAACATAGCATTGATGACCATCAACGTGATGAGTATCATGCTCTCTGGTTCTGAAGATGTTCTTAGTCTTTTTTATTGAGATTAGTCTAGAGAAGGAAGGTAATATTTTAATGTCTCTGACATGGAGTATGCTTCTGTTTAACTCTATGAAGACCAAGAAGAAGTTAGACCAGACTATACGTTTAGTCTAGAATTGACTGTATTCTGACTTCTATTCAATATCCACCACATCCGGCCCTTTTCTTAGCAGTTTCTGAGCCTACGTGTTCTGAGTTTGTATAAAAGCTCTAGTCCTCATAATCAACCCTTGTTTGACTACCCAATTAGCAACTAGATCTACGCGTAACAAAGTGGTTTGCCAAACCATGGAACGTGAAACACGGCTCAGAAATATATGTCATGTGTGGTATTACCGCAGTGTCTGGATCACACTGAGACAATACTACAGGATGGAAGCAGAACAACCACAATTACACTTGCAAGAACATTATATGAAATCTGAAGCTACTAGGAGTCGTGTTTTCCATTATGCCGGTCAAGGGCTTCTGAGCTCTCATTTAACCTCTTGATTGTGAGCTTCTAGGGGAGGTATGTTATGTCCTATGACTATGTGGTTATCTTCTTTATTTTATGTTATTGCTTCAAATTTGCTTTGACATGAACCTCGTCCTACTAAACTAGAATCATCTCAAGTCTTCTCGACCCTTATCAAGGTGATTTCACAAGGGCCGTTTTGATGCAGTTTTTTAAAACCTTGTCGGGAGTGGATCATAAAGGCAGTATATAGGAATGATTCTACCTCTTCTTTTTGGAAGCCATTTCTTGATTTGGTTTTAGAACTACATCAAAACGGCAGGTGTGAAAGCAGCCCTAGATCGGCACAACCTTCTATTGCCAATAGCCTGTGAAAGTGCACGGAGCGTCATTTTTTTTGCGCTCCTTGACTGTAAGGTTTTCTCGCTGGATCTGTATCATATATATCAAGGAGGAATGAAAACTGATGAAGAATGAATACACAGCTTAATAATTTGTAGCTATAAGCGTCTTCTGCTCACATTTTCAATGGACTGTATGTATTTGTCTTACCTACCTTTAAAAAACGTATAGTTTGTACCGCAGCAACAGTAATGAGACATTGTAATGATCGTGGTTGTATCTGTGGGATCATGATCGGATTTGAAAAATCTTGGAACTGGTCGTAAAAAATTTTTGCGAAAATGTTTTTAGAAATTTTTATTGCACATTGAACATACTAGCCACTATGATATAATTTGCATTACTAGGGTTAACTGTTTCATCCTGTACCAAAAATGATGAAGCTACGGCCAATGTTGGTGGAGAAAGTGGAAGATACCAAACTTCTGACCCCAATATAGATAGCTACATAATTACCGGTCATCTTTTCCTGTTTTACGCATTAATAATCCATGGACAATACGGCACTGTCTCTCCCGCCACCCTCATGGATCTGGGCTCCTGTGCGTATGACCAGGTGCACAGCTTAAGCGTAATTAGTGAATCTTCCGCACGTCCTCCAGAGATTTCTGTGCTAGTGAGCTTCAAATAATCGCTGATAGCACTAAAAATTATGAAGTGCTAATACATTTCCACCAGGAGCAAGAACGAGAACGTATTAACTGTTTCCTGCTGTGAAATCCCAAGCCGTCTAGGAATACTATGGAGAAGATTGCAGACAAGCGGTATGGCGTAGAACGCATGCCTCATCAAATTTAGAACATTTCAGAGCTTAGGTCCAACTGTTAATTATTTTTAATGTTTAGAATATTTCCTACACAGAGCAAGTAAGTAAGTATGTTACAATATCTATCTCCTTATCTATCTATCTATCTATCTATCTATCTATCTATCTATCTATCTATCTATCTATCTATCTATCTATCTAACTATCCATCTATCTACAGTATCTATATATGCTGAGTGCAGTCATTCACAATTGAAACGTTGCTTGTCTGACATTGTGAGAGTTTGGGTTGGATCTCCCTGGAGGCTTGCACCCACTACCCGCATTGATCACAGGGTAGTGGGATCACATATTTTTTGTTTATCTATCTATCTATTAATCTTGAACCATTATACACTATTATACTACATTCCGTATTCCAAATTATTTTGAAGATTTCTGATAAAGATCAGAAAAAAGCCATCAATGTAAAATATTAAAACCTGATATCTTTATTTGACCGTCTTCCCATATTATTATAGTTGTACCTGCACGTGGAATCAATGGGAACTCTAAGAAGAAAGCTTTGCATTCATGGCTCCTATAGTACATATGGGCTGTCGTGTGGATATCCCTACTTCCATTTGCTACCTATTCCAGCACAGGAATCTGACTAGCACGAATTTGGAAGTAACGTAATGAAGAATGATAGATGTGGAGGTTAGAGACCAGGGAATTATCTATGTAGGCAGCTCCCATGTACAGCCTTAGCTATGTGTGAACTGTGTGGTCAGACAGGGTGCTGGCCACCAGACTGTAGAGAGGGGGGACAGCAGGTGCATGTTATCTTGAGCACCCTAAGTTTTCTGCCTTGTGGCCCACCAATCACATAGAGGTAAAACAGGCCTCATCCCAATCTTGCTTCTTGTCTACAAAATAGTGGTACAAATCAGAATAATGATGTCATCACACTGTACTGTATTAGCATTTAGGATTCAAGACACAAGGTAGGGCATTGCTCAGAAGGCCTTCTCTTCCTCAAGGAATCCCTGATGAGTGGTGGCAGAGAGGCTGAAAAGTCAAGTGACTAAATGTGGGCACCTGGACAATACATGGCAAACTGATGCAGAATGTATTACTTCCCTAGTGCCTATTCTCGTGCCAGAACGATGCTTAAGGAGCAATGAATTGTAAAGGGGGCATTCAATGGGCACTGAACAGAACTTTACTAGAGGGGCAACAAATGGCTCTTGGGTAGAGAGGGGGCACTGAACAGAAGCACACTAAAGGAGCAAATGGATCCCCTGTGATCAGCTGTGATCGGTAGTTTAACCTTGCAGCGAGTGTTCGCTTTCCCTGCAGTGCCACCACAGGGGAAATGAAATATTACACTGGTATCACTGAAATTGATGGACTTTCTGTGTCATACACAGATGCATCAGGTCCTTCAACGATCTCCAGAGATAGAGGCAATATATCAATGCCCCTTCCTTTGTTATTTTAGAGTCATTTGTAAATTGGCATTCAGTGGGCACAGAACACAACGGCACTAAAGGAGCAATAAATGGCTCTAGGGTAGAAAGGGGTCACTGAACATAAGGCCACTAAAGGAGCAAATGGGCACAGAATCCAATGGCTCCTTAGGGCATTGCCATTTATTGCCCATTTAGTGTGCTTCTTTTCAGTTTTAATCACTTTTCCTAGAACATACAAGACAGCCCCCTGTCCACACATCTGTGCTGGGCAAACCGAGTAAAAAACATTTTGTATAACATATAGGCAAAAGCAACAAATAGTGATGTTATATAATGATGAAAACAAACGTGGGGGCACCAAAGGGCAGTGTTACATATCAATGAAGAATGAAGTGGGGGCACTGAAGGGCAATTTTGCACAGGGCACCATGCAGCCTAATTCTGGTCCAGGCTGCACGTTTCTGTACTTTATTTTAACATTATAGCACATTATGTTCCTATGTTACTGGAGACATTGATGGAACCTGCTGGATCATGAATTGGGAGTGGGGGGAAGTTCGACAACCTATTTCTGTAACCTTTTTGCATGTAAGGGGAACAGCTAAGGCTACTTTCACACTCGCGTTTTGGGCGGATCCGTCATGAATCTGCACAAACGCATCCGTTACAATAATACAACCGTAGGCATTCGTCATGAACGGATCCGCTTGTATTGTCTGTAACATAGCCAAGACGGGTCCGTCATGAACTCCATTGAAAGTCAATGGAGGACGGATCTGTTTTCTATTGAGCCAGATTGTGTCAGAGAAAACGGATCCGTCCCCATTGACTTACATTGTATGCCAGGACGGATCCGTTTGGCTTAGTTTCGTCAAGCGGACAGCAAAACGCTGCAAGCAGCGTTTTGGTGTCCGCCTCCAGAGCGGAATGGAGACCGATCGAGGGAAACAGATGCCTTCTGAGCGAATCATTTTCCATTCAGAATGCATTAGGGCCAAACTGATCCGTTTTGGACCGCTTGTGAGAGCCCTGAACGGATCTCACAAACGGAAAGCCAAAACGCTAGTGTGAAAGTAGCCTAAATAAAGCCCTAGAGATAAAAATTGTCCATGTACTTGAGCAGCTGAAGACCATGAGTATAGAATCCAGGCAAATGGCATTCAGAAAACCTGAAGAAATGTTAAAGAGGAAATTAACCTTAATGTATAAAGTGGCAGTTATATAAGAGCTGCTAATATCAGGCACACGCATGGATGGGAGGTTCTCAGAACTGGAGATATGTGAGATAAAGTAGACATCACGTAGGCAGGGCAGTCTTCTGGACTTCTTGGCAGTAATCCAACTAAAGAACAAACCCTCCATCCTTTCCTCATCCTCAAATGGCTGATAACAGGGAACAATAGACCTTTATTCATTTACATTTCAGATGGAGGCTACATACAGTAGATATGATTTGAGTTTTGTGACCACTTAAATTAAAATATGCCATAAAACAATTGTCTACACAAACTATATGGTTGTATTGGCCGATATAACCTAGTATTACGTAGCAATCTACAGCCGAGGTCTAAATTGTGCAATAACGGCATGACAAACAAAAGTGCTGGGAGATAAACCTTTCAATATCACAGCGGCGGAGCTGTTTGACTTTAGTAGGAAGAATTTGACAGATGTTGTGAAATCTTCACAGTTATGTGTTTTCTGACAACTTGCAGCACAACGTGAAGATCCAGTGATCAAGTAATAATTAGCTGAACTACAGATAACTAAACCACTCAAGGGCTTTTTAAGGTGTTGTCTACTTTGGACAATCTTTTCTCGTTAGAAGGGTTGCCTCATGATAAGCTGATCACAGAATCTCCTGCTGATTGACTCCCTGTGATGAGCTGTGATCGGTAGTAGTACCTTGCAGCAAGTGTTCGCTTTCCCTGCAGTGCCACCACAGGAGAAATTAAATATTACACTGTTATTATTGGAATCGATGAGTGTTAGGTCCTCCAGAGTTAGAGGCAATTTATCACTGGAGAACCTCACTCTATTAATTTAGAATTCCTTAATAAGTTATTTCAAAAAAGGGTTTTCTAGAGTATATATATATATATTTATATTTATGTATATTTAACTCCTTAAAGGGGTTATCCAGTCCATCGATTTGAACAAGCGCTACGGTCATCAAGTTAAAAAACCTGGATAACCCTTTTAGTGGCATATCTACCTATTCTTCAGTATGGAAGAGGTTAACTTAGTGTACTAAAAAAACTTCCCAAGGCGTTGCATTCACTCTTTGTGAAATTTTCATAGTATTGGCAGGAAACAAACACTACTGCTTTTTGTACAGGGTATATAGCAGCGGTGAGAAGAACAATGTCTACTGCGCTAATCATCCAAAGTGTCTAGCTAACTACAAAGCTACATAACTGTACGCTCACTCATTACCAAAGCTGCAGTGACATTAGAAGCTTCACTTTATCTGTAGCTCATGAAGCTTTTCAAGTAATTGTCATCTGTTGTCTATGAATTTTTATTGTCTATGTACTGTATCCATGCTCCATTTTGTGGCTTCAAGACCACAGACTTTTTTCTTTGGAAAGTCTTCATAAGGGTTCACAAACTTTCAAGCACCACTGTATCTAGCTGTATTTCTCAGCTTTGGGGACACCATTAATCCTGACCAAATCCCCGACTCCACATTCTGAAAATTCAGTGCTGGAGATGAAAGACATATCATGCTTATTTGCCATCAAAATCGGAAGATGTCCAGCAGTACCATCAGCTCAGAACAGGAAGAAACCAGTGTGACCCAGGTACACCCATCTACCGTTGAGGAGAATTCTGGCCAAAAGTGGTCCTCATGGAAGAATTACGGTAAAAAAGTCATACTTCGACCTAGTAACAAGGCCAAGTGACTCAACTATGAACAAAAATAGAAATGACCTTGCGGCGGTCATTTCGCGGCGAACTTTGCTAGTTCGCGGTACGCCAAACGTGCGAACATACATTGTGAAGAACTTTGACCCATGACACATCCATCAGGTGGTACAGGACACCCAATTGAGACGTTTCAGCACATAGACATACCCCCTACCTTATAAATAAACCTGATCTGGCCGCCATTTTACATTCAGTGTTTTGCCAGTGTAGGGAGAGGTTGCTGTGTGGAGCAGGGACAGACTGTTAGGAACACCAAACGCTAGCTAATAGGGCCACAAAAGTCCTTTTAAGGACTGGTATAGGTGTGCTATCGATAGGTGTGATACACAGAGGGGTGTAATATACTTATATAATATACTTTCTAATATAGAAAGTATATTATAGTGCAATTGTATTGTGCAGCAGTCGTGTGCGGTTCTGCTGTGATACTGCAGCCACACAGAGTGCCAAACGCAATTGGAACAAATAATTTCTACTGGTGTGATATACCAGTTGCCCCCCCAAAAAACTAATTGAAGCAGGGGTGTTATAAACCAATAATATACTTTCCATATAGTGCATTTAGGTAGTGCAGCAGTTGTTACACAGAGTGACAAACGCTATTGGAGCCAATCATTTCTACTGGTGTGATTAACCAGTTGCCCCCCAAAAAAATTGATTGAGGTAGGGGTGTTATATACCAATTATATACTTTCTATATAGTGCATTTGGGTAGTGCAGCATTTGTTTGCGGTTTAGCTACAGATAGGGACAAACGACATTGGAACAAATAATTTCTACTGGTGTGATTTACCAGTTGCCCACCAAAAAATTATTGTGCATTTAGGTAGTGCAGCATTTGTTTGCGGTTTAGCTGCATTACCTCAGCTACAGATAGTGACAAACGCTATTGGAACAAATAATTTGTACTGGTGTGATATACCAGTTGCCCCCGAAAAAACTGATTGAAGCAGGGGTGTTATATACCAATTACATACTTTCTATATAGTGCAGTTGGGTAGTGCAGCATTTGTTTGCGGTTTTGCTGCATTACCGCAGCTACAATTAAGGACAAACGACATTGGAATAAATCATTTGTACTGGTGTGATATACCAGTTGCCCCCAAAAAAGTGATTGAAGCAGGCTCTTCTATAGGGACTTTTGTCACAGGGTCATTTTGAAAATGACAGGCAGAGGAAGATATATAAGAAAAAAGAGTACGAGTTCAATCCGCGGGATGGGTCATCTCACGTCTGAGCCGTAACAAAAAAACACCTCAATAGACGCCAATCCCTGTACCTATGAGTATTCCTGGTTATAAGTAATGGAGTTCCCAGATATACAGTGCTGCCTATAATTATTCATACCCCTGGAAAATTTTGACTTAAAGTTACTTTTATTCAACCAGCAAGTAATAAGGCACACAAAAGCTCGCTTGGCCTTTGCAAAAGCTCATCTGGACAAAGAAGAAGACTTCTGGTCTTCTGTGTTATGGTCAGATGAAGCAAAAATTGAATTGTTTGGTGACAATGATGTTTCCTTCATTTGGCATAAAAAAAGAAGAAGCCTTCAACCCAAAGAACACCATCCCCACTGTCAAACATGGTGGTGGGAACCTAATGCTTTGGGGGTGTTTTTCAGCCAATGGACCAGGGAACCTAATCACAGTAAACGGCACCATGAAAAAAGAGCAATACATGAGGATTCTCAACGACAACATCAGGCAGTCTGCAGAGAAACTTGGCCTTGGGCACCAGAGGACATTTCAGCATGACAATGACCCAAAACACACAGCAAAAGTGGTGAAGAAATGGTTAGCAGACAACAACATTAACGTTTTGGAGTGGCCCAGCCAGAGTCCAGACTTAAATCTAATTGAGAATCTGTGGAGGGAGCTAAAGATCAGGGTGATGGCAAGAAGACCCTCCAACCTGAAAGATTTGGAGCTCATTGCTAAAGATGAATGAGCAAAAATACCTGTGGAGACATGCAAAAAGCTGGTCTGCAATTATAAGAAGCTTTTGATTGCTGTACTAGCCAATAAAGGCTTTTCTATTGATTATTGAGAAGGGTATGAATAATTTTGGACTGGACACTTTTTGCTCAAATGTAAATAAAAGCTGGGAAATGTTTTTTTTTTCCCCCACAATAATGCCTCTTGTACATCGTCTTATTATCTTTTGGGAGACACCTATATCATTTCCCGTCAAAAAATTACTTGCTGGTTGAATAAAAGTACCTTTAAGTCAAAATTTGCCAGGGGTATGAATAATTATGGGCAGCACTGTATATAATATTAAGTATAATCAAACTGAAGGCAGTTCAGTTTATGATCATTTGGCCCATAGCTATATAGTGAGAATGAAAGATGTCTCAATACACAAATAATCTACTCACTTCACAGGGGGGATGTTCGTCGGATAAAGCTCAAGACACCTTCGAACAGAGCCCCTCTCGCCGGGTCCGCTTATCGTATGATGGGAAATGATGGCAGCCGGGTCGTCAGAGTCTGAACAATTCCCTTTTATTAGACAATATACGGCAATATACCCTAAACCTCTTTTTTGTATTTTGCTTCTTCTCTCTTATATAGGCAGAGGAAGAGGCAGGCCATTCCACAGGGGTAGTAGGGGTCGGGCAGGTGCACCAGGCCGGAGCCTAAGTGGGAAGTCGCAGAAGATGCGTGCAATTACGTCAAAGGACGCACCAGACTTGGTTGAGTGGCTCACTCAGCCTTCCGCTTCTGCACCCTCCTCATCCTCTCTATCTGCACCCTCTTCACTCTCTGCTGTGTGCACCCCCAAAGACACCTCCACCACCACCACCACCATATCCCCTCCGCTCGAGTCAGAGGAATTATTTTCCCATCCATTACAAGACCTTACCGATGCGTTGCCATTCTTGGCATCGGATCAGGAAGAGGAGGTAGCAGCGGTCGCCAACCAGCAATCTGACGTCAGTACCCAGATCAGCTCAAGGAGGGTGGTCCCCGCTGTTGCTGCCTACTCCGAGATCTCTAATGTCAGTGGTGGTGAAGGGGACGATTATGACATGTCGATGGACGTCACGTGGGTACCCACAAGAGAGGAAGAGGAGGGGAGTTCAGAGGGAGAGACGGAGCAGCAGATAGGGAAGAGAAGCAGGCAGAACTTACAGTGCACAGGAGGCATAAAGCAGACTGCAAATGTATCTGGAGCGAGCCATCCAAGGTCACATCTGGCGCTCCTGTGAAGCCGGCACATGGCTCCGCAGTGTGGGCTTTTTTTTTAACGTGTCCGCTGATGACAATAGTGTTGCCATCTGCAGCCTGTGCTGTCAACGCATAAGTCGCGGTAAGCCGAACACTCACCTAGGGACGACTGCCTTAAGAAGGCACCTGGCCTCCCATCACCGAGCCCAGTGGAAGCAAAACCGTCAGAACCCACAAAGACACACTCCTGGTGCTCCACGTCCTGCCTCTTCTCCTTCCCCTTCTCCTCTCTCCTCCCATTTGTCCTCCACTCCACCTTCCACTGTGCTGTCGTCACGTTCATCTGGCAAAAGGCAGGCTTCCGTGGCTAAAATGTTTGAGCGAAAAAAGATGATGAAGCCGGATAACCCTGTTGCCCAACGGCTTGTCGGAACTGCTAGCTCGCCAACTACTGCCATATAAATTGGTGCACTCGGAGGCCTTTAGAAAATTTGTGGCCATTGACGCACCGCAATATTTCTCCCAGAAGAGCATCCCAGAGCTATATGACCACATTCAGTGGCAAGTGAATGTATCTCTGGCACACAGTGTCGGTGCCAAGATACATCTGACCACAGACACGTGGTCTAGCAAACACGGGCAGGGGAGGTACATAACTTTTACTGCCCACTGGGTGAACCTTCTGACGGCTGTCAAGCATGCAACCCGTGGCACCCGTGTGGATTTGGTGTTACCGCCACGAAGCATGCAGGCCTGTCTTTTCTTCTCCTACTCCATCCTCCGTCTTCTCCTCGACTGACTCCTCCTTTTCCACTGCTACCGCCTCTTCCGCTGCACCCCCCCAAGCTCCCCAGAACTTATTCGACGTGCCAGGTGAGACGTTGCCATGCTGTGCTGCGGCTGTTGTGCCTGGAAGCCAAGAGCCACACTGGTCCTGCACTCCTTTCAGCTCTGCGGTCACAGGCCGATCAGTGGCTAACCCCGCTCAATTTGACAGTTTGTAAAGTGGTGTGAGACAATGGTGCCAATCTGCTGAGCACCCTGAAACAGGGCAAAATGACACACGTGCTGTGCCTGGCACACGTCTTGAACTTAGTCATGCAGTGATTCGTTGCCATATACCCCAGGGTTCAGTACGCCTTGCGGCAGGCCAGAAAAATATCTTGCCATTTTAGAAGATCTTACACGGCCATGGCTCGCCTTGCTGACGTTCAGCGGTGACACCACCTACCCGTCAGACGTCTGATTTGTGACTGCCCAACGTGCTGGAACTCCACCTTGTATATGCTTGATAGGCTGCTCCAGCAGAAACATGCAGTTAACGACTACCTGTACGAACTCTGCGGCAGGACAGGTTCTGGGGAGCCAGGGTGCCATCAGTGACATTGTACCTTCTTTCGGGAGCGTGCATTGCGTCATGTCATTGATCAAGCCGTCGAGGAGCAGGAAGATGAGGAAGTCGCAATGATGGATAAATTCCCAGGGGGGCTACTCCATCTGAGACAAGTCAACAGGAGTTTGATGAGGAGTCAGAGGAGGATGTTGTCAGGGTGGAGGAGGAGCAAGAAGAGCATGCTTTAAACGTTTCTGGGATCCTTGGTGTTCTCCGTGTCTGGGGGGAGGAGACCCAGGACGACATTATCCTGGATGATGAGCAGGAGCCAGGCCACTCCACCGCTTCCAGTTTAATGCAAATGGAGAGAAAACAGAATAGTTGTGGCGCTCACCAGGCTTTATACACACGGGAAGCACGGATTGCGCTGGGAACAAAGCGCCGACATCCAAATGTAGCAAAAGAAGTGCAGACCTCCAGCTTCCATACAGTGACAGCCTTTATTCTTTATAATGCAGTAAAGCCGACAGTGTATTCACATATGCAAATGGGGGCCTTCATGCTCCAGTGTTTGAAGAGGGGCCCCCGTATAAAAAGCATAAAGGCCAAGGACCAGTACTGCGTGGCAACGTACTTAGACCCCGGTACAAACACAAAATGGTGGACATGTTACCACCTTCACAGAGGGCTTTCAGAATGCAGCACTTCCAGGCCTTGCTTCGAGAAATGCTGCGTTCTGCTTTTGCAGGCGCTGGCAGAGCAATTTCCACTCACAGAGAAACTGTTGCGGGTACCAATCCAACAGCGCATGCAAGAAGAGGGTGGTTTGAAGATGTGTTGGTCACTTCGGATATGAGATCATTCTTGCAGCCAACCCATCAACAGCCACCCTCCGGATTCAGCCTCATGGAACGCCTAGACCGACAGGTGTCAGACTACATTGGGTTAACGGCCGATGTGGGGGCTCTGAGAAGCAAGGAACCCCTGGACTACTGGGTGTGCAGGCTTGATCTGTGGCCAGAGCTGGCACAATTTGCCTTGGAACTGTTGGCTTGCACCTCGTCCAGTGTCCTGTCTGAAAGGATGTTCAGCGCAGCAGGGGGGATCGTGACCGATAAGCGCACTCGCCTAGCTCACGACAGTGTGGACTACTTCACATTTCTAAAAATGAATGAGGCATGGATCTCGGAGGAATTCAACACCTGTGACGACCACGTTTAATTGAATTTACTCATGTCAGCCCACAAATATCAGCCACCACCCAGAACAAATATTGGTCCCTGTCTTAGGTAAATACAGCGGCATAAAAGGCCTATTCTGTCCGTTGAATGCCTAATGTTTTGGGCCTCAGAGGAATTCAACACCTGTGACGACCACGTGTTTCAACTATTATCATTAGGGGTTTTTTCAAGAGGGAGGATTTCGTTAGCCATGTTTTTAATCCAATTTTATATTTTTAGTTCTTTTAAACATATGTATTTGACCTGTATTTGTACAGGCCTTCAGTAAAATTGATATCCATTGACCATCTAATAGACCTCCAGCCACATACTTGTTCTTTTATGTACGCTGAATGCATAATTTTTGGGGCCAGTAGTACACTGGCTAGCTGGAAAATTGATATCCAATGACCGTGTAATCTACCTTCAGCCACTTACTTACTTGTTCTTTTATGTACGCTGAATGCATAATTTTTGGGGCCTGTAGTACACCGGCCTGCTGGAAAATTGATATCCAATGACCGTGTAATCTACCTTCAGCCACTTACTTACCTGATCTTTTATGTACGCTGAATGCATAATTTTTGGGGCCTGTAGTACACTGGCCTGCTGGAAAATTGATATCCAATGACCGTGTAATCTACCTCCAGCCACATACTTACTTGTTGTTTTATGTACGCTAAATGCATAATTTTTGGGGCCTGTAGTACACTGGCCTGCTGGAAAATTGATATCCAATGACATCCAATGTGTAATCTACCTCCAGCCACATACTTAGGCTACTTTCACACTTCCGTTTCTGGGTCCGCCTGTGAGATCCGTTTCAAGGCTCTCACAAGCGGCCCAAAACGGATCAGTTCAGCCCCAATGCATTCTGAATGGATAAGGGTCCGTTCAGAATGCATCAGTTTGCCTCCGTTCAGCCCCCATTCTGCTCTGGAGGCGGACACCAAAACTGCTGCCAAACGGATCCGTCCTGACTTACAATGTAATGCAAACGGATCAGTTTTTACTGACACAATATGGTGCAATTGAAAACGGATCCGCCTCCCATTGACTTTCAATGTAATTCAAAACGGACCCGTTTGCATTATCATGAACAAAAGAACAAAAAAAATTATTATTATTATTATTTTTTTGTTCATGGTAATGCAAACGGATCCGTTCTGAACGGATACAAGCGTTTGCATTATAGGTGCGGATCCGTCTGTGCACATACCAGACGGATCCGCACCTAAACGCAGGTGTGAAAGTAGCCTTGTTCTTTTATGTACGCTGAATGCATAATTTTTGGGACCTGTAGTACACTAGCCTGCTGTAAAATTGATATCCAATGACCGTGTAATCTACCTCCAGCCACATACTTACTTGTTCTTTTATGTACGCTGAATAAATAATTGTTGCGGCGTCGGAGGAATTCAACACCAGTGACGACCACGTGTTATCGAATTTCAACTATTATCATTAGGGTTTTTTCAAGAGGGAGGATTTTGTTAGCCATGTTTTTAATCCAATTTTATATTTTTAGTTATTTTAAACATATGTGTTTGACCTGTATTTGTACTGGCCTGCAGTAAAATTTATATTCATTGACCGTGTAATATACCTCCGGCCACATAATCACTTGATCTTTTCTGTCACGTGAATGCCTAATATTTGGGGCCTGTAGTCCAGTGGCCTACAGTAAAGTTTTTATCCATTGACCGCATAATGTACCTCGAGACACATACTCAGAATTTATTTTATGTCAGGTGAATGCCTAATTTTTAAGGGTCGTACTCCTGTGGCCTAAAATAAAAATTTTCTAGGCTCCAACAGGGCACATTTCAGAGAATTTCCCTGATTAAGATACATATTTTTTGTTGGAATTTTTGTCATTGATCCCCCTCTAGTATGTCACTGTCCATGTTGTGGGACTATTTGTGCACTTCTACTAGTATTTGGTGGCTGCAAATATGAGCTGAAGGTTTTTCAGGTTCGCCTGCCATTAAAGTGAACTTGCGGCTCGCGAACATTTGATCGCCGATGTTCGTCCGTCACTAAACGAGAACATCGAAACTAGGGTGCAGAAAATGGAAGCAGGTGCTCTGGACTGATAAGTCAAACTTTGAAATATTTGGCTGTAACAGAAGTTCTAAACAAGTTCTAAATTGCTGCCATCAAGATCTAAATTAATTATTTTTTTCCATGAAATTGTAAAATATCTCACTTTCAACATCTGATATGTGTTCTATGTTGTGTTTTGAATGAAATATTGTCCTAATGTATGATATTTGAAAATCATTGTATTCTGTTTTTATTTACATTTATTCACATTTTCCACAGCGTCCCAACTATTTTGGAACTGGGGTTGTATAACTTTATCGGCAATAATCTAGTCAGCCAGCTCCCTCATCTAATACTAATTAACAGTTAGTTACAATGGAAAGACCTAGGTGGAAGCAGACAGATATGAATACCTTGTGGTGCTCTGGGATGGTCGGGTGATTATGGCTTGTGGTACATGCATTGATTAATCTCTTTCATTAATAGTGGGGTCTGCCGTGTGGATCTTCTTCAAGTACTACAAGAGCTCTTAGGTTAATATTTCCTGCTTTTGATGTTATGAATATTCATAGCTCTTTGGCTTTGTTAGCATATTCTGTGTCTAAGGTTTTCTTAATAAGACACCAGTAATTTGAGACAAGTGTGCCAACAGTGGTCTCATCTTATTTGTCATTGAGGATGTCTGGACAGGTCAGAATGTCTAAAGGTCCCTTTAGACTAGTCAATTCAGAAGACAATTGTTGGGAAGGAAGCGTTTCTTCCCTGCAATCGCCTGCTCATGAGTGGAGGAGACTGCTGCATTTACACGCGCCAATCTCCTCCACAATATGGGGAGAAGCAATTGCTAAGACAATCACTCGTCCCTATACAGACTCTTTATTTGCCGGCAGATATTTGCCTACACAAACAATCCAATTTGCGTTTCGCTCATTCATTGGGTAATCGGCGGCAACTTTACACCACCAGATAATCGCTAATAAGCGCTCCTATTAACACTCGTTAGCGATCATCTGCCAGATTCCTGGCCCGTGTAAAGGGCCCTTTAGGCATGAGGTAGAAGCCTTAGAGAAGACAATGGGGGAGATTTACTAAGAAAATCGGCTCAATTTGCTCCTGAAAAATCGAGGGTATATGCCTTGTGCCAGATTTATTATGCATTTTAGATGCTTTTTGCATCTGTCTAGACAGATTGAAAAGTGTCATGGGGAGCTTAGGGAAATGTTCAAATGCACCAAGTTAAACAAAAATATTGGTCAAAGTCAGCCAACCACGAAATGGCATAAGGAAGACCAACAGCATGTGCCATGAGTGATACATTTGGCCATTTTCTGCGTGTTTGGTCTAGTTTTAAGCTGTCTGTCTGAATGTAAGACAAGTAATAAGGAATCGTCCCCAATGTACTTGCTCTACTTAGGCTTGTGACTATCAGGAGTGAGAAGGGTTGAAATAATGGAAATACACATGGTAGTGAGCAAGGGATTTCAACTTTGTCACTTTGTCCCCACGGGTGGCAGTACTGTGCCTCTGGCCATGGTGCTACCATTATCTACATGCCATGTGGTTAGCCAAATGCAATTGTAAGTAAAAAAAAAAGCCTGTGAAGCCTCAACAAATGAAATATAATCAGTTTAGAGAGCCTTCTACAAAGGTCAATTTTAATCTGAAACCTGAGTTGTAAACCAAGTGTTCCCAACACTGCAAACTGGGGGAAGGCTCATCTGGTGGGAGCAGATAAGTATGAGTGTTAAGGCACTTTTGCATGGGCCGATGATCGGCCAAATGACTGTTTGTATGAAAGTTTGTTCTAACTCAATTCCCTGGGTAAATATTCCCAGCAATCACCTGAAAAACAAGCAAGCCCTCATTTATTGTTATGGCGACATATGCAAAGAGATATCTACCAGGGAAAGAGAACCATCTCCCTCCTGCTACCCACTCGAAGGGGCTCCCTAGGAGATACCTTTTTACTTATTAATTCCCTAAGGATCATTACCACTGAGCCATACATAGCTGGTCTTCTTAAAGGGGTATTACCATCACAGACAATGGGGGCATATCACTAGGATATGCCCCCATTGTCTGATAGGTGCAGGTCCCACCTCTGGGACCCTTACCTACAATGAGAGTGGAGCGGGTTGTGGCTGGAGGTTTCTAGGGGTCCGGCCACCACCAAGCGCTGCTCCCCGCTGCTCCCATACAAGTGAATGGAAGCGCACTGCGCATGCGCGGCCCCCACTCCCATTCATTTCTATGGGGCCGACGGAAACAATTTTGCTGGCCCCATAGAAATGTGAGGAGGGCGGCTGCGCATGCGCAGTGTGCCCTCCAATACTTTCCCCACTCCGTTCTTTCCCCACTCCGCACCTATCAAACAATGGTGGCATATCCTAGCTATATGCCCCCATTGTCTGTGATGGCAAAACCCCTTTAAAGGAATTGTCCAATTTCATATAGTTTTTTTAAGCCCATAAGGGTGCAGGAATTTTAAATTTTTTTGTTTTCATTTTTTTACTCCCTGCCTTCTAAAGGCTCCCTGGAGAACTTTTTTTTAGTTTTCTGTTCACATAGCAATATGAAGGTTTGTATTTTGCTGGACATGTTGCACTTTCTAATGGCACCATTTTATATTGCAGGGATCAGCAACCTTCGGCACTCCAGATGTGGTAAAATTACAACTCCCAGCATGCTTCATTCACTTCTATAAGAGTTCTGTAAACAGCTAAGCAAGTGTGCATGCTGGGAGTTGTAGTTTCACCACAGCTGGAGTGCCAAAGGTTGCAGATCTGTTATATTGAGTACAAAGAGTGTGAAGCTGGAAGAAAAATCCAAATGGGGGAATTGGAAAAAAATGTAATTCTGAAATACTTTTATGGGCTTCGTTTTTACGGCATTCAATATGCGGTAAAACTAGCCTGTGCCCTTCATTCTCCAGGTCATATCCAATACAGAGATACCACATTTTTATATATTTATTTTTTATTTTAACACTTTAAAGAAATAAAACTTTGAAAAACATATTTTTTTCTTTGCATCCCCATATTCTGACCCCCCGATTTTTTTTATATTTATGTATATGGAGCTGTACATTTTTTTTCTGCAGCTTTTATTGATACTATTTTGCAGTGTTATGGATTTTTGATAACTTTTTATAAAAAAAAATTTTTTGGGGAGGTCAAGTGAACCAAAGATGGTGAATAGGCCATTTTAAATTTCTCGTATTATGCTGTTCACTGTACGGGATTAATATTTTTATGTTTTAATAGTATGGGCATTTTGGGACACTGCAATGCTGAAGATCTTTATTTTTTATTGTTTATTTTTAAAATGGGAAAAGGAGAGGGCTCCTGCATAACGGAAACCAGACGGATCCGTTATGCAGCCCATAGACTTACAGTACAGACCAAAAGTTTGGACACACCTTCTCATTCAAAGAGTTTTCTTTATTTTCATGACTATGAAAATTGTAGATTCACACTGAAGGCATCAAAACTATGAATTAACACATGTGGAATTATATACATAACAAACCAGTGTGAAACAACTGAAAATATGTCATATTCTAGGTTCTTCAAAAGTAGCCACCTTTTGCTTTGATTACTGCTTTGCACACTCTTGGCATTCTCTTGATGAGCTTCAAGAGGTAGTCCCGTGAAATGGTTTTCAGTTCACAGGTGTGCCCTGTCAGGTTTAATAAGTGGGATTTCTTGCCTTATAAATGGGGTTGGGACCATCAGTTGCGTTGAGGAGAAGTCAGGTGGATACACAGCTGATAGTCCTACTGAATAGACTGTTAGAATTTGTATTATGGCAAGAAAAAAGCAGCTAAGTAAAGAAAAACGAGTGGCCATCATTACTTTAAGAAATGAAGGTCAGTCAGTCAGCCGAAAAATTGGGAAAACTTTGAAAGTAAGGGCTATTTGACCATGAAGGAGAGTGATGGGGTGCTGCGCCAGATGACCTGGCCTCCACAGTCACCGGACCTGAACCCAATCGAGATGGTTTGGGGTGAGCTGGACCGCAGAGTGAAGGCAAAAGGGCCAACAAGTGCTAAGCATCTCTGGGAACTCCTTTAAGACTGTTGGAAGACCATTTCAGGGGACTACCTCTTGAAGCTCATCAAGAGAATGCCAAGAGTGTGCAAAGCAGTAATCAAAGCAAAAGGTGGCTACTTTGAAGAACCTAGAATATGACATATTTTCAGTTGTTTCACACTTGTTTATTATGTATATAATTCCACATGTGTTAATTCATAGTTTTGATGCCTTCATAGTCATGAAAATAAAGAAAACTCTTTGAATGAGAAGGTGTGTCCAAACTTTTGGTCTGTACTGTATATTATGACAAAAGGCATTTTGTTATGCATTCCGTCATAGAATTCTGTTATGGCCCGTGGCAATGGAATCCATAATGGAATTGCCAGAAAACCCGAACACGGAACTCGACCTTCAAAACATGAAATTCTCTCATCACTACTCTTGACTCTTTCTCTGCTTAGGAGTCCAGTGGGTGGTCTTACTTAATGACTGACAGGGAAGGTTAATTCACTGAGTAGGACCACCCACTAGACTCCTAAGAATAGAAATAGTAGGAATTTAAATGAATAAACTACAAGTTTTACTTAATCTTTTCCGACAAAACTGTATATTAATCTGCTCTGCTCCTTCTGATCTCTAACTTGCTGCCAGCAGACCAGACTTATGTACAACGAGACGGCATCCCTTTAAAACTGTTTACAGAGAGTAGAAGAAAATCTCTTCCCTGTGTTCTCTGGCACTGCATACTGTGTCACCTCTAGTCATTTATGTAATCAAAGTGGAGCAAGCTCTGTTACTTTTAGAAACACTGTTCTACTTTAGAGACAGATCCACATACAGAACATTAGTCAAGGGTGCAGCCATGAATCGACTGAGTTCATGCAATTGCTGCGTTGTACACAACAATTCATTTCATATGGATCTATCCCAGTGAGTCCTGGTCAGGGTTTTGTGGAAGACAGCAATAGTAAGGGCTGACACTATTTTAGGCCTCTTGCACTTGACCGTATGGCTTTTTCAGTATATTACAGTCCGCAAAAAACTGATCCGCAAAAAATACGGAAAATACGGAAATGGAAGGCATCCATTGAAATGAATGGTTTTGTATACAGTCCATATATGGAACGCAAAAAACTGAACGTAAACGGAAAAAAAAAAACGTTCGTGTGCAAGAGGACTTATAGGAATGGCAAGCTATGGACCAGGGGTGGACCGAGAACTTAAAGTTGGCCTGGAAAATAACTAAATGTGGCCCCATGTTAAAGGCGAATCCAACTTACAGAAGTCAGGGCAACACAAGTAGGCAGGGCCAACAGTAGTAGGTGGGGCCAGCAATGCCTTACTGCAGCACAAAATACCGTCCCAGCAGAACTACTGTAAATACCACAGTGCAGCACAAAATACTGCCACCTCCACTGATGTATTCAATTATATCACTTTCCTGAGGACAATAATACAGTTGAATTCAGCTGCCGGCCAGGTGCATATGTACCTGGTGCTCCTAGCATTAATTAACACCAAGAGTCCTCGTCATGGTATACGTTTGGGGCGTGTTTTCTTTTTGCCCCAATCGAACACCCGGTCATGCTCGTAATCATTTTTGTCCCTTATAAACTTATCCCTCTTTCTCTCCTTGATCTCCAAATGGGTGGCTAAAAGTTTCTTATTAAGTCTCTTAGTAAGTCACTAGCCAGCGCCCATTGGTTACGTTTAGAAAGTGTTCAACCCTTAAAGACAAATTGGTCAGTAGTGTGTTGTATAAACTGAAGGGCTGAGACATGGCTCACAAGTAGAAAATCAAGAGGAAATTACAAGTGCGGGCACTGCTCCTTTTGCACATTGAATGTGTGTAGCAAGTGGCTACAAATAGGAGGAGTCAAACACGCACCGGAGCCACCGGAGCAGCGGTTTTGAATGATAGGAATGACATGTCCGTGTTCCTATATTTGGTATGAATTATGAAAGGATAAAACCTATTTATGTCGAGTTCCGTTATGGTGAGACAGTGGACCCGTTATGAGACAGATCCCTTCCTGGATAGTTACGCCCACCAGTGCTATATATTTGATATTAAGCAGCCAGTGGAGGTTGCTAATTAGTATCATTTACTGCATAATTAATTGGACATGAATATGTTAGTAGAATCATTATTGCACAATTAACTATATGGTATGAATATGTATGTAATAATATTTTTCGTGTATGCGATTTTAACGTCACTAATTTATGCGCTTAGCTGTAACTCACGGTCACAGCTACGGGGCGTTGTCTCTATAAAGCGCCCAGAAGTAGCGCGGCGTTGCGCGCGAAACGGCCGTAGCCGCCGATCATCTGTAATCAGCTGTCCGCCCCTGTACCCCGCTCACAAGTTTGCTGAAAAGAGTAAGAATAAAGCTTTATACTGTTTCAACTTCGGTGAGTGCCTCAAGATACTTTGTTTCTTCTCTTCATGTTGCATCAGATTGTTATGTACCTAGCTGGCGGCCGTGAGTAGGGCTCAGGCCCCAGTCTACCCATGCTATGGACTAATTCGAATGATAGTAATTAACGGCCATGTGCTACATACCTGCCAACATTGGTGTTGGTAAATTCAATCATTTAAGGGGTTTAAATAAGTTTTATCCATTTTTGGGCCAGAACAAGCCAAAAAATAATGATTGTGTAGTGTGACACAGTGAGAGGTATTGTGTGGGAAAACACAAATTTTCCTCCTAGCATGTGCTGCTGGGCTGATTTACAGCCAGGTGAGGTCAAATACCGGACCGGACTTTAAATACCGGTCCGGGTTTTGGCAGAACCTGGCTGTCCTTAAATAGGCAGCTGGGCTCAGAAGCCGTGTCTGTTTTTTGGGATCTGGGAGCCTTGTGTCTGGATGAAGGCTTGCTACCTGTTTGGTGTGAAAACAGGTTGGTGCTGCTATCAGCAAGGACTCTTTGAGGCAGAATTACCGCATGGTGTGAATTATCACCAACACCGCAAGGTGACTTATTGCTTGAATATGACTGCTTGTTTTGTCACTTGCCTGTCACTGTTTGATCCAAATAACTTGTTGTTGCCTGTATACTGCGTCTGCTAATCCTTTCTACCAGAGCGAGTCCCCACATTAGTTATTTTGCATATTTTACATCTTTCTTTTACCTCCCCCTGCTGTTTATCCTTGTTATCCACCTTCTCCTGCATTCCGTGGTGGACTACCATACTCAAAGCAGGTGAAGTGGTCCAGGTACCTTTGGTTCATTCGTCCTTACTTCTAAAGTCATAGTCATATATAGCTATAGCTCCCTCTAGACAGTGGAGAAGAAAGTGTAAGGGCATTACATACCATATGTGTCTTTTGGGCCCATATGTGAAGGACTATTTTCTATGCAGGGGAGAAAGAGGTCACTAAAAGCTAATAACTATGCATCCAGGGCGATGCAGGTATTTGATTGCCTCATGTGAGCTGCTGCCCTCCCACACAAGGTGAAGAAGGTCCTCCAGATAAGTGAGTAAAAACGTGTTTCACTCTATGAGATAACTCCTTTGATGAATCCAATCTGCTGTGATGGGTTACTATACATAACAAAAAGAGTTTTTTAGACAGTTTTAAAAAATTTCCATAGAGGTAGAACAATTTACCAGCTATCACATCTTGAGGTAGCTTATGGTTACATATTCAAAACTCTATTATTGAAAAAACCAAAAAACCATAGAGTACCAAATTATTTTGGGAAGTGCCTCTTCGGGTGTATCTGGAATCTGGGGCAACATGCTAGGGTCACTGTCTATTCCATCTTTGGGTAGACATTTTTACCCAGAAAGTCATGGGCCCAGTTTTCATGGCATACTTTGAGAGGACATCAGTGGTACACTTGGTTTGTGAAATTGCTTAAGCACTGGTATTTTCATATGGCAGAGTACTGGGTTATTGTATGCAAAATATTCAACCATATAAAAATGAAGAATGGGAATCAATTCAGTTATCATGCTGAGCTAAAGGCCCTATGGGTCTGCATTACTTACCTTTAGGCCCTCAGTGTGTCACTGTGTAGGGTCAACGGTGGCCACTGCAGAGGAAACGCCTTGTTGGCTGTGACTTTCCTGGTACAGTTAGCTGTTGAAATCATCTGACAGGACAACTCCCTAAAGACAAGCTATGGTGCTTGAATGGGCCAAAAGGTTCTGCCAGATAAGAAGATAAGAAGACCTGTATTCTGAATGGCTCTACTATACATATCACTTTGTTGTCCAGGAGCTTCCAATTACACCTGTGGGTATACACTATATTGAGAATGTAAATTACCAGGACCATAATTACACCCACTGGAATTTAATCATTGACCTGGGTCAATATAATATTACCACTAATAAACTAATAAATCCAATTGGAAAAGAAAAAAAGAGGTACCTTAATCCTGAAGGATCAAAGAGTGACCACAGTGTAGCGCTCCAGCCCGGTGATATAACTGTGTCACAGGGTTAGCACTGTTTGCTCTCAACTTAAGCAGTTTGCCGATTGTAAAATGATCTACAAACAAGAGAGGAAACCTTTGCACTCAACTTTTTATTTGTTCCCTGAGCATTATTTCTTGGGCTAATTAAAGTATTAGAAGGGATTGTACTTATATCTTAGGCCCAAAAGCAGATGTGTGTTGCATGTAAGCAACACCCCTCCCCATCCGTTTTGATTTCAGTTATTTCCAGTATCCACCCATATGTCCCTTTTTGCCATTGACCATCCCAGATTTTCATGCATATATAGCTGGCCATACGGCTGATCGGTCAGATACAGTCCTGATCAAAAGTTTAAGCCACTTGAAAAATGGCAAAAAATCATATTTAGCATGGCTGGATCTTAACAAGGTTCCAAGTAGAGCTTCAACATGCAACAAGAAGAAATGGGAGTGAGACAAAACATTTTTTGAGCATTAAGTTTAATGAAAACAACAAATAAACTGAAACAGGCTGTTTTTCAGCTGATCAAAAGTTTAGGACCACACCTCCAAAAAAAAACTAAACCCCCCCCCAAAACAGAAATCTAACTTTCAAACATGAACTCAGTAATGAGTAGCTCCGCCGTTATTGTTTATCGCTTCCCAAATTCGTTTCGGCATGCTTGATGCAAGCGTTTTCATGAGGTGAGTGGGAACATTTCTCAAAGTGGTGAAGACGGCCGCACGAAGGCCATCTACTATCTGGAACTGTTGTCCATTTTTGTAAACTTCCCTTGCCATTCATTCCCAAAGGTTCTTAATTGGATTTAGATCAGGGGAACACGCAGGATGGGCCAAAAGAGTGATGTTATTCTCCTGGAAGAATTCCCTTGTCCTGCGGGCATTGTGTACTGTAGCATTGTCCTGTTGAAAAACCCAGTGGTTACCACACAGACGAGGGCCCTCAGTCATGAGAAATGCTCTCTGCAACATCTGGACATAGCCAGCGGCCGTTTGACGCCCCTGCACTTCCTGAAGCTCCATTGTTCCACTGAAGGAAAAAGCACCCCAGACCATTATGGCGCCCCCTCCACTGTGGCGCGTAGAAAACATCTCAGGTGGGATTTGCTTGTCATGCCAGTAATGTTGGAAATCATCAGGACCATCAAGGTTAAATTTTTTCTCATCAGAGAATAAAACTTTCTTCCACTTTTGAATGTCCCATGTTTGGTGCTCTCTTGCAAAGTCCAAATGAGCAGTACTGTGGCGTTCAAGGAGACGAGGTCTTTGAAGACGTTTTTTGTTTTTGAAGCCCTTCAGTCTGATGGTTATGGGGCTGCAGTCAGCACCAGTAAGGGCCTTAATTTGGGTCGAGGATCGTCCAGTGTCTTGACGGACAGCCAATTGGATCCTCCGGCTCAGTGCTGATGAAATTTTTTTTGGGTCTTCCACTTGACTTTTTTGTTCCATAACCCTCAGGGTTATTTAAGAAATTCCAAATGACTGTCTTACTGCGTCCCACCTCAGTAGCGATGGCGCGCTGTGAGAGACCCTGCTTATGCAGTTCAACAACCCGACCACGTTCAAAAAGGGAGAGTTTTTTTGCCTTTGCCATCACAACGTGTGACTACCTGACAGAAAATGACAATGAATCCACATCTTTGCACAGATTTGGCCTTTTAAAGGCATGTGGTCCTAAAATTTGGATCAGCTGAAAAACAGCCTGTTTCAGTTTAATCGTTATTTTCAATTAATTGAATGCTCAAAAAATGTTTTGTCTCACTCTCATTTCTTCTTGTTGCATGTTGAAGCTCTACTTGTAACCTTGTTAAGATACAACAATGTAAAATAAGATTTTTTTGCCATTTTTCAAGTGGTCTTAAACTTTTGATCAGGACTGTATGTTCACGTTCTCAGTCCCTGTAATAGAAAAAGGAAGCATAGGGTCATCAAAAGATATTTGCACTCACAATGCTCCAATACAACGCCCCATTCTGGTAAAATCAGGCCAAAACAGATTTATTTCTAATAATATCACTTCTCTTTTGAGCATACTGAAATTTTTAGTCACGTCATAAAAAACAAGAAACATTCTCAGACAGTGTATCCTTTTATTTATACAAGGCCATAATATTCCACACACAATGCTTAAAAAGAAAGTTTCATGACATATTTAAATCAGGTTTTTATTATATTAATTTTTATGTAACTATCCATATAAAAAATCATGAATTATTCCAGTTTTCACACTGGCCAGTGGAGAACAAACAATATGCTGGCGTTTCCCGTATTCTGCAACTCATTTTTCTACTGCATAGACTGGGACAGAATTAGCAGAGTCATCTCATTAGACAGAGCAGTTGTACGGCTGAAGGCCAATATAGATGTAACGGTCCCTCCACACACACACAGGGGGAAGGATAGTGACCACTGCGCTCCACCCTTACCCCTGGCCCTGCCTACTTGCCTCACGAGTCCTGATGACAGGGGACAACTGGACGACAGTCCCTTACTTAGGATATGTGCAGGGAAGACAGACAAGACAAAATACGGAACGTGAACGGACCGGGTCAGAACCAAGAGAGCTACGCAGTACAAAGGGTTAAGCAAAGAATGGTCAGGAGAAGCCGGGGTCAAATACCAGGAGAGTAGAGAAGTACCAGAGGAGTCCGCAAAGAGTAGTCAGGTGGGAGCCGAGGTCACAATACCAGGAGGGATGCGCAGTACAGGAGGAGCAGGCAAAGGATCGTCAGGGAACAGGATCAGGTCAGTATTCAGTAGTCCAGCAAATAGCCAGGAACCTAGAATTAACAGGTAACCTGTGGCCAGCAGGCTGCCTGTATTTATAGTGGGGTCTGAGGGTCATGTGACGTGGCCAGCGTCACATGACCGACAGACAGACAAGTCGAGCACCGAGTAATCAGCTCGGCGCTCAAGGCAGACCTAGGAGCAGGGAGGCCAAACACAGATCCTCACTCCCGAAAGCTAAGTAGCAGGTCTGCGGCTGATGGGAGACCGAGTGCACCTTTGGCGCCCCGTGACAATAGAGCAGAATAGCAGCACTGTACACACAGATAAGGCTCTGTATGCCTCTCCTCTGCCAGTCTTTGGTTTCTTGATGAAAGGGCAGTATACCATTACTTCCTGGACACTATTAGAATCCTTTCACATGGGCAAAGTATCAGGACAATCATTCCAAATGATATTTCTCTATGATAAATCAAAAGTATTACGAAAGCTCAGTGAGCCTTTAAGAGTTTGCTGAAGTATTCTCTGCTCTTAGATAAGTTATAAAAGTAGCTTAAGATACTATCTAAGTACATATTAGTAAGTATTACACATAACAAATGTTACAGTTTCATGATATTTGTACAAATGTAGAGAAGTCTTGAGAAGGCTCTTGACTTCAAAGGCCATGAAGTGTAAAGCCTGTTCTTACAAGATATGTGTTTGTAACTATAATGTTCACTTGTCTTTATTAGGTACAAGAACAGGTTCCCAGGCTATATTCACTTCCCTTCCTATTCACTTTCATGTAAATAAGAAGCTCATCAAATATTCTGTTTTATTGCAATGAAAAATGTATGACATCCTAGACTGAGGACAATAGGGAAAGCCACATTCACTGAACGTACAATGTATGCTGTGAACCATGATTCGTCACAGTCGGAGCCTCAGTTCTATGCTACACTGCTTTCTAGCCAATGTTTGACTTCAACCAAACCTTCTAGATAGGTGATGGAAAACCTATCTATGGCTCCGGCCTCATGTATGACAGTGGACAAGAACTGGATGTGTCACCTATAGCAGCTGACATGTCCAGTTCTTATCTGCACTATTTATCATGCCTAACATCAAATACGCCATAGCTAAGCTTTTTAAGGTACATAATTTTTTCATTTCTCATTTTTTTTCAGTCCCATCTCGAATAAAGATTGGTTTGTTAGAAGAATACCCAACATCAATAAGATGGCCACTTCTTCTGTCCACTCCTCCCTGCCTCTTGCACTGATCATTTGCTATCAATTCAAGTCTTGAGACAGGTGATGGCTTATCAACTCACTGAGGAACCAGGTTACATGATGCCCATAGTAGACTTTGGAGGGGAAGAATCAGAAGTAAACTGCTGGAGCGAGCCAGAGACAGAGACACACAGAGATGCTGCTGAAGGCTCCAGTACGTTTTCTTTCATTGCTAGATTTCTTTCCCAACCCATTGCTAGATTTATAATACTGTATAATGTCTTCCATGCTGCTGCTTCTAAGGATACACTACTGAGGAGCAGGATTTCATCTTTCTCTGTGTACTGTGTATTGGATGCATCATCTGCAGTACCCCAGAGTAGGGGGTATCTGCAAATTGCTTGTCATTTAATGCTATATAGTGTATACCCATCATTGCAAGGTATGGTTGGCAAGACCAGGGTTAACCATCCTGGCTCAGCCCTTGTAAGGAGGTTAGGTGTGGGCTGGTTCCACCCCTAGCTCTAGTCAGTGGATAGGGAGAGTTTGTTGATGAAGGAAGCTATGACCTATGCTCCTTCTTCTTAGGCCTCAATCTACAGATACTCACCTGCAAGATCAACAGAAAGAGAGAGAAAGAAAGAGGAGAGCTTAGAATCTGCACGGCCAAGTAAAGCTATTCAGACTTTGCTGCAGTTAGGGACACCATTAAGACACCATTTACATTTGGACACCTCCTAGCCTTCAGAACCCTGTATCCCACAGTAGACCCTACACCCATTATTGCCAAGGTACTAGCAAGGTACTAGCAATAGATTCTACTGCGGGAGACATTTGTAGGATAGTGTACAAAGGGTGCCATAACTCAAAGCTTTGCTAGCCTCCATACCTCGCTATCTGGGGAAAGAAATTGCACTGTGTACAGACGGAACTGTGCTTCATTGTTGTTCAATGTACTACAACTCCCATTTTGCACCTAAGAGTGACATTTGTCCTGCTACATCTGGCCCAGTTTCCTCACTCATACACCATACTCTGGCCATTATACTCCTCTACATGCCCTGGTTTGCACCCAAACAAGCACCGTACATCATGGGATGGGGACCCCAACTACTATTAGGCAGGAGCCCCAGAATCAGGGTGTGCCCCGAGGGCAGAAAGGATGCTCCGCTTTTCACTGCACAAAAAGTTGCGCGACAAAAAGGGTACAGCTACACTTCACATTCACGTCGCACCAATGTCGTGTGCTATTTTTTGCAGTGATAGTCAATAGTGTTGCACTGCTATATGCTGCGACTGTGACGTGACAGTCGCAGAGAAATCCAACTTGGATGGATTTTTTGTGACTGTCGTATTGCAGTCGCAGTATGTCGTGTGTCGCAGTGCGACGCCATTGACTATCACTACAAAAAATGTCTTGCAACATTGGTGCGACAAGAAGTCGCGCAACATATGTCGCCGTGTAGCCCTAGCCTAAGGGATACGTTTTTAAGCTAGAACAAACCCTTTAATTAGGTAATTGAAAGTAGGTTTTCTAAGCTAGACAACTCCTTTAACATTGAGACTAACTTTTTCACGTTTGAGGTTTATTATTTTTCTTCTATTACATTTATCAAAGCATATTAATTCCATAAATCAACAGAACCTTTTTAATAAATATAATTAGACTTTAATCTGAAAAATCCATAGGTTTTTTGTGCAACAAATGGCGTAGAACATTTTATGAATTCGTCACAAAAATACTAGCTTCAAACCAAGCTGATAAAAAAAAGGACAAAAATTCACATATTGATACATTACCCCCTAGTTTTACTCCAAAAATGAGCCCAAATTTTTGTGCATTTTTGGTGCATGGATGTCCATTGAAATCATGCCTCCTTTCCACTCCCCCTTGTCAGATGAGGTGTATTCAGTAGTGTATTCCTTAGTATTCAGCAGGTGATATACAGTAATTAATGTCCGTGCATCAGGACTTATCACAGGTATTTATTCTGTGAGATATTCTCAAATCATGACTGCCAGGTGGCACCTGACTGAGGACTGGAGTTGGGGAACACTGAATAAGGGGTGCTGTGCAATGTATACCCTGATGTGGCTTTGAGGGGCCCCAATAACAGGCAATGGTGTTACTGTACTACCAGATGCGTGGTAAAATCTGAGAAAATGAATGAAGTTCTGTAACTCAGGGTTTTGTATTACTTTAGGATTTATCTTTGATAAAACTTTTTCAGAAAACTGCTCTCTGAAGAACCTTCTGAGATCTTCACCAGACTGAGGACACATATGGCATCCATCCTATCTATATACAAGGTTATTCATGGGCCCCGGCTACAAATTACACATAAAGCCAGCTACACGAGAATTAATCCTTCACAGACATATTTAAAAACACCCTGCCATGGAACAGATGAGAGCCTATCATTACTCTCCTTGTGCTCCTCTACTCTACCTGTTTTATGGCTTTCTGTTCTGTGTCAAACCCGTTTCAAATAACCTAAAATTAAGTAGTTGTTTAAGACATGCCCCAGCTGTGATGGCTGAGGACTGGCCTGTCTTGGCTGGCAAGGATCCTGTGTTCTTATTTCTAATAATTAACTTGGACTTTCTTTATCTTGTGTGGACTAATGCCAGTATTACACTGCCTGATCTTTGGGCAGTTCGAGCGCCGATGGAAGATAACACATCTATCGGCGCTCGTTTGCACTGGCTTGATTACACAGAAGGATGCATACTGAATGTGGGAGGAACCATTTCTACCGTAGTCGTAGTCGCCCCTCCCTCAGCCGATCAGATGATGATCAGCTACTCAATTATACCAGCTGACTATCAGGAACAAGCGTTTGTGTTCCCGATAATTGGCCTAAAATCATGCAGTGTAATAGGACCTTAAAGGGGTTATCGCATGATTAACGTAAAAAAACGAAAATCATACATAATCTAGCACATGAGAACCTCTCATGGATCCAGAGATCTCCCAATTAATTGTTTTAATTGTTCTGATAGATTTATTTGAAGCTGGCAGCGTAGGGGGCTCGTTCTTACTCTGAGGACATGTCCTATCTGTTGCAGCTACTAGCTGTTGAAGGATGGATCTGAGCATGTGCTTCCATCTCAGTGAGCAGGACAGAGACATTAGAAAAAGAGCAAACAGCAGGTGGCGATATACAAATAAAGCTCATTGAATAACTCAGTGTTGGTTATAATACATTTTTAATAACTTGCAATTACAAAAGGATTCAGATCGAGGTGCTGGTTTGCAAACTGTAGAGTTTTATTCGTGGGACAAACCCTTTAATGCAACACTAGGGGTGAGAAACACCATGGTTGATGGTTGTCATGGTGCTCCTACCTGGATATCAAGAACCCCAAGCGTTGTAGTCCGAAGCAGTGCAAATAGGGTTGTGGATGAAGTGGGTGCGGAAAGGAATTGAGTCCAGGCTTGTATTGAAGTAAACACAGCTTTACTTGGCAAACTTTCATTAGGGAACAACCTTCCAACTTTGTCTCGGTTACCAGCAGGCTTTGGCTTAAGTTCTGGCAGACAAACACTCTCAGCTCTACTACATCTGAACTCTTTTGGCTCTGCTATGTTAGCTGGCTTAGATAGGAACTTTTCCTTTTCTGCTGTCTGCTGCAACTTTTCTGTTTCTGTCTGACTCTCACTGTAATCCTAGGAAAACTTCTTCCTGGCTTCAAGCTTCCTTAGCTTGGTTTAGGCAATGCAAGCCCAGGAGGGGACATGCAACCGTTTAGAACTCACAGGCAGGGCCTATCCGGCAGGGATGAGGCCTGCTTACTCCCCATACAGGGGCTACTCTGAACTGCCTCTGCAGGCTCGTCCAGAAGGGACCAGGGCCTGATCCTTCCCTCTACAGGGAATACTCTCAACTAAGGCTATTTTCACACTTGCGGCAGTGTGATCCGGCAGGCAGTTCCGACAACTTAACTGCCCGCCGGATCCGCCGATCTCGATGTGACTGAAAACATTTGTGAGACGCATCTGGATGCGGATCCGTCTCACAAATGCATTGCAAGAACGGATCCGTCTCTCCGCTTGTCATCTTTTTTCAAATTTTTACCTGTCATCCGTCCTTCCGGTATTTTGACGGCACTTATACATTCCTATAGGAAAAATTCCGGATACGGCATTCCGGCAAGTCTTCAGTTTTTTTCGCCCGGAGATAAAACTGTAGCATGCTACGGTTTTATCTTTTGCCTGATCAGTCAAAATGACTGAACTGAAGACATCCTGATGCATCCTGAACGGATAGCTCTCCATTCAGAATGCATGGGGATATAACTGATCAGTTCTTTTCCGGTATAGAGCCTCTGTGACGGAACTCTATGCTGGAAAAGAAAAACGCTAGTGTGAAAGTACCCTAACTCTCTCACTGACTAACTCCTCCCTCTCAGGAGAGGGGAATAGAATGGAAGAAGGGTTACATTCTAAGTAGCTCAGCTCTGCCAGAAGTGCCGTCATCTGAACCAGGCACATTACATGTTAAACATTGCAGAACAATAAGTGGTAGGCAATTAAGAGTGCCGCATTTGTGTGAGGGGAGGCGGGGCGTTCACTATTTAAACCTGGCCCTCCTCCCCCCACTTGTCGGTTCGAACGATTTCGAATCGGCTTGTGGGTTGGTGCCAGAGAAGGGCATGCGTCACTGGAGGATCGGGGGATCGGCTGCGTCGAGCTCGTCGCTACGGTGATTAGGTAGGCAGGGTGGCTTGCACACCCGTCTCGCTATGTATAACATGTGGGGCTGCCGAGCGTGCCGCCGGTCCCCAGCTGCGCTGGAGACTGCCCGCACTCCCGATCGCTTCCGGCACCCCGAGACAGGCACCCCGATCCGCTCCAGGCCCTGCGCTATGCACCCCCGCTCCCACATGCAGCGTCCCCCAGGCAGGCAACCCTCACCTGTGGCTCAGCAGCGACGGGTCACGACGTCCGCTCGCATACCCTGAGCATCGGTCACGCCGGCCGTCGGCTCCACGACGCAGCGTTATATATCACTCACTCCCGTATCAGAACGTTCCACCGTAGAGGAAAACGCCGTCCGCTCACACAGGAATCTATTCATTAGCTGCAATCAGTAAGCGGAGGTCCAGCTGCAGGATCAGGGGACGGAAGCCGAAACCTATAGGCGATTAATACGCCGCGGCTTTCCCTGTACAAATAGTCGATAGCGGTGGGCACGGGATGCAATGTTCCACATGGCGTAGCGCAAATCCCTCGCAGCCGATCCTGATGCACGTTCTCCTGGTAATTACAATTAGCGAGGCTGTGAAGGTGGACATGCTTATGTGACTTTCAGTCATGTCTAGGAATCCGCTGCAGAATAAACTCGTCTTCTTTACTGCGCCAAACTCAGGCAAGACGAGATAAGCAGATACTCAGACATGTGCACTGTATAACAAGTTATGATTTCAATGGTTAATTCTAACCTAGAAGGGAATCACTGGCTTGCTGCGCTCCAGCAGGTCCTGGCTTGAGAGAGGGCGGGGGATGGTCGACACCTACAGGCCCATACTGGTACTGCAGTCCAGGTGCAGGGCTCCTCTGCTCAGGCACAGTGGCTAGGTACTAAGGCAGGAGTATAAATTAAAAAAAAAAAAAAAAAAAATATTTAAATAAAATTTGGAATATGTTCAAGGATCAAATATAAAGAGGGCTTCAAGGAGGGGGGCTGGCCACGTCACTTTGCGCACGCAGCCGGGCCGCCCGTAAGCCCATACGGTCAGTCAGGGGGTTGGTTCGGGCGCAGTCACAATAATCCGGTGGTTAGCTAGGGAGCGGTGGCATGAGTGAAGTGTCGCCCAGCTGGCGTGCGCTCACTCACACGTCTGTTCTTGGTTGTTCAGGTCCACAGGTGGTGGGCTAACTTACGATACTGTGGGGTTCGTGGCTGTCATGGCCGCCAGGTGAGTCAGGGGTGGTGCATGCGGGGGCCAACCCCCTCTTTTCTCCTGCATAGGCTTGGGGGACGGGGGATGGTGGACTATTATGTCCAGGCCTCTGGCGCATCTCTTACAGGGTGGCGCCTACAGTCGTGGCCTTTGGTGGGGGGGAAAAAAAAAATAATAATAATAATGGTATAGATAGGAATGTTGCTTTGCCAGGTCTGTCACGACTACAGACTCCTTATAAAGCCCTGCCACGACTGCAGGCATCAGTCTGTCACGACTACAGACCCGCTCTAAAGCCCTGCCACGACTGCAGGCAACAGTCTGTCACGACTACAGACCCGTTATAAAGCCCTGCCACGACTGCAGGCATCAGTCTGTCACGACTACAGACTCGTTATAAAGTCCTGCCACGACTGCAGGCATCAGTCTGTCACGACTACAGACCCGTTATAAAGCCCTGCCACGACTGCAGGCATCAGTCTGTCACGACTACAGACTCGTTATAAAGTCCTGCCACGACTGCAGGCATCAGTCTGTCACGACTACAGACCCGCTCTAAAGCCCTGCCACGACTGCAGGCACAAATCCGTTACGACTACAGACTCATTATTAAGACCGGCCACGACTGCAGGCATTAGTCTCATGTCAACAGACTCATGAGGTAATACTACCACGTCTACAGGCGATGGTCCGTTACCGCTACTCTCGATGTAGGGTCCCCTCACGACTACAGGGGCTAGTCGGTCACATCCACAGACTCGGTCGCACTCCCGTTAACTACAGGCACTGGGTGGGCATCTACGGGTAGTTGCGTCACGACTACGCACGTGGGTCAGCCACGGCCTGGGAGGTCAGCCTTCACGGTCACAGGTAGGTCCAGTTAGGCTTCAGTCTCCCAGCGGGTTCCAGTCACAATAACCAGCCCCTAGGTGAGGGGGGGGCACTCCCGCACCGGCGCACAATGCCAGGGAGCTGTGCGGCTCCTCACGCGGCACACGGTTCAAACCAGCGGGGGCCGGGGCCCACGGTAAAGGAAGGGCTCCCTCTGATCCGGTGCACATTGCCAGGGAGTGGCGCTGCTCCCCACGCGGTACGAGTGTCCAGCCGGCGGTGGGTCGGCCCTAGCTGAGGAGGGGGGCTCCCCCGCACTGGTGCATTCTGCCAGGGAGCAGCGTGAGCTCCCCACGCGGCTGGGGGGTAAGGCTCCTCATCTTCAATAAAGTCTGGCATGGGCCGCCATGCCGTTAGGTAGGCAGGGATCAGGGGAAGGAGTACTAGGCTCGGTCAGGGGGAGCAGATCATAGGCGGTGGCTGGCTTCCTGCTGCCGGCCGTACATTAGGTTCCAAGGGGGTTATTTAGGCACAGGATGTTAGTTAGTCCGTGCAGGTGATCTGCGTTATACCATGCTCTTCATGCTCGTACTCAGAGCTGTGCCCATACGAGAGCTGCTTAAGTGGTTGATAGTGAAAAAAAAACACATATGACTCCGCCATCTGAGTCTCTCACGCATGGCTTCTCCGTGTTAGTTTTACACATACGGATCTGCCATTAGAGTCTCTCACACATGGCTTCTCCGTTTTAGGTTTACACTTATGACTCCGCCATTAGAGTCTCTCACGCATGGCTTCTCCGTTTTAGGTTACACATATGACTCCGCCATTAGAGTCTCTCACGCATGGCTTCCCCGTTTTAGGTTACACATATGACTCCGCCATTAGAGTCTCTCACGCATGGCTTCTCCATGCGAGTTTTACACATACGAGTCCGCCATTAGTCTCTCACGCCTGGCTTCTCCGTTTTAGGTTTACACTTATGACTCCGCCATTAGAGTCTCTCACGCATGGCTTCTCCGTTTTAGGTTACACATATGACTCCACCATTAGAGTCTCTCACGCATGGCTTCTCCGTTTAGGTTCACACATATGACTCCGCCATCTGAGTCTCACGCATGGCTTCTCTGTTTTAGGTTACACATATGACTCCGCCATTAGAGTCTCTCACGCCTGGCTTCTCCGTTTTAGGTTACACATATGACTCCGCCATTAGAGTCTCTCACGCATGGCTTCTCAATGTGAGTTTTACACATATGAGTCCGCCATTAGTCTCTCACGCCTGGCTTCTCCGTTTTAGGTTGGCACATGTGACTCCGTCATTAGAATCTCTCACGCATGGCTGCTCCGTTTTAGGTTTACACGTATGACTCCGCCATTAGAGTCTCTCATGCATGGCTTCTCCGTTTTAGGTTACACAAATGACTCCGCCATCTGAGTCCCTCACGCAGAGCTTCTCCGTTTTAGTTTTACACATATTACTCCGCCATTAGAGTCCCTCACGCAGAGCTTCTCCGTTTTAGTTTTACACATATGACTCCGCCATTAGTCTCTCACGCATGGCTCCGCCATTAGTCTCTCACGCATGGCTTCTCCGCTTTAGGTTTACACACAGGACTCCGCCATTAGAGTCTCTCACGCATGGAGATTAAAAAAAAAAAAAAAAGGGGGCCTATCACTCACCTATTGGTCTTTGTCAGGGTTTTTGCCACTCTCAATTAAACTTGTCCTATAGCATTGTTAACTATACATGGCAGGTATTCAGCACCATTGGTACAGGCTACATCCGGACCTACCGTCACTCTTCTCCGCCCACCCGATCAAAGCGGCGTTGAAGGGTTTGCGCAAGATGTCTGTTGTGAAACGACATGGGCGTCAGCCATTTACCGGTAGCTTGTTCAGGCCGTGACAGGCAAACTGCAGGGGCAAACCGTTCGGGCCACAGGTTAGCGCTCTGGTAGAAACAGCCTTGTACCTGGCCTTCCATGGATTCCTCAGGTCAGGCGAGCTCATGGGCACCAATACGCTGGCTGGGTGCCTGCGGAAAGGTCAGCTCATCCGGTGCGGGTCCATCTATGTCCTCACCTTGGCCTCGTCCAAGACGTCACGGCCGGGGCAACCAGTGGCGGTCAGATACTTTCCCACGGACAGCAGATGGTGTCCGGTGCAGTCCTTGGAGGCTTGGCTGCGTAGTATTTAGTCCAAGCGGCATGTTCTCCCGTACTCAAACTAGGCAATGCCCGACTAACCACCGCGGCCTTTCTTACGTACATTCAGGTTAGTTGACAGGTTCACGGGTCGGTCCTCGCTGGATCACAGGACGTTCCTTCCGCATGGGCGCGGCAGCAACGGCGTCCATGCATTAAGTGCCAGTACATGTCATCAAACGGTTGGGTCGTCGCAGTTCCGCGTGTTCCATGCGTAATATCCCGGATCCTTATACGAAATATCATTGGCTTTCGAGTTTTGGTCTGTAGTTTCTGTTATCAAGTTTTCTAACTCCTATGCATGGTTCTTTTGGCCCCTTTAGGCTACCCTTCGATAAGCAGTTCCAGCATAACTCTGCTGCTTCTAGGTTGGGGGGGTGGAGTATAGGCTTAGGTAGGGTACCCTCTCAGCATGAGCCGATCCGAGCACAAGTGGTAGGCAATTAAGAGTGCCGCATTTATGTGAGGGGAGGCGGGGCGTTCACTATTTAAACCTGGCCCTCCTCCCCCCACTTGTCGGTTCGAACGATTTCAACCCACCCAGGAGCCCTCCCTTCTTTCAGGTCTCATCATTGGGGTAGCCCCCTTTAGGCTACCCTTCGATAAGCAGTTCCGGCATAACTCTGCTGCTTCTAGGTTGGGGGGGTGGAGTATAGGCTTAGGTAGGGTACCCTCTCAGCATGAGCCGATCCGAGCACAAATACATTTACACACTGTGCAGGACATGGTATTATTTGCAGAAGATGACACCGGATCAACCATTACAAATAGTGAGGGTCCAAAAAGAGGGGGCACCACTCTGGGCCATTACAGATGTACAGTTGCAAGAAAAAGTATGTGAACCCTTTGGAATGATATGGATTTCTGCACAAATTGGTCATAAAATGTGATCTGATCTTCATCTAAGTCACAACAATAGACAATCACAGTCTGCTTAAACTAATAACACACAAAGAATTAAATGTTACCATGTTTTTATTGAACACCCCATGTAAACATTCACAGTGCAGGTGGAAAAGTATGTGAACCCTTGGATTTAATAACTGGTTGAACCTCCTTTGACAGCAATAACTTCAACCAAACTTTCCTGTAGTTGCAGATCAGACGTACACAACGGTCAGGAGTAATTCTTGACCATTCCTCTTTACAGAACTGTTTCAGTTCAGCAAAATTCTTGGGATGTCTGGTGTGAATCGCTTTCTTGAGGTCATGCCGCAGCATCTCAATCGGGTTGAGGTCAGGACCCTGACTGGGCCACTCCAGAAGGAGTATTTTCTTCTGTTTAAGGCTACTTTCACACTTGCGTTCGGGGTTCCGCTTGTGAGTTCCGTTTGAAGGCTCTCACAAGCGGCCCCGAACGGATCCGTCCAGCCCCAATGCATTCTGAGTGGATGCGGATCCGCTCAGAATGCATCAGTTTGGAACCGTTTGGTCTCCGTTCCGCTCAGCAGGCGGACACCCGAACGCAGGTGCTGCCAGGCAGCAGGGGGAAGATCCCCCTCCCCCCCTCCCCTGTATTTAACTCATTGGTGGCCAGTGTGGCCCCCCCTCCCTCCCCTGTATTTAACTCATCGGTGGCCAGTGCGGCCCTCCCTCCCCTGTATTTAACTCATTGGTGGCCAGTGCGGCCCCCCTCCCTCCCTCCCCTGTATTTAACTCATTGGTGGCCAGTGCGGCCGGCCCCCCCTCCCTCCCCTGTATTTAACTCATTGGTGGCCAGTGCGGCCGGCCCAACCCTCCCTCCCCCCCTGTATTTAACTCATTGGTGGCCAGTGTGGGCGGCCCCCCCTCCCTCCCCCCCTAATTAAAATGACCGACCCCCCATCATTGGTGGCAGTGGAGAGTTCAGATCGGAGTCCCAGTTTAATCGCTGGGGCTCCGATCGGTTACCATGGCAGCCAAGACGCTATTGCAGTCCTGGCTGCCATGGTTACTTAGCAATAGAAGCATTATACTTACCTGCGATGTCTGTGACCGGCCGGGCGCTCCTCCTACTGGTAAGTGAAAGGTCTGTGCAACGCATTGCCTATAGCACAGACCTGTCACTTACCAGTAGGAGGAGCGCCCTTGCAGAGAACATTTCTAGTATATAATAATTGGCAGGTGCTCAAAACAAATATTTGCAAATGTATTTTTAATATAGAAATGAAAAAAATAAAATAAAATATTTTAAAATAATATTAAAGGGTTTCTACCACTTCGTTTTCACATAATTAGCTTTCAGACACTAGCGATCCGCTAGTGTCTGCTCTCCCAAACAATCCTAATATAACTGTTTATTGTCCTGCCATTTTGCAAAAAATCGAACTTATATAGATATGCTAATGAGCCTCTAGGTGCTATGGGGGCGTCCCTCCAGCCCGCCCATCTCCTCCGGAATGCGATCAAGCGGACGAATTCTCGCGAATGCGCCGTGCGCGTCTGTATTCGGCGCATGCGCAGTGAATGTCTGACCGCTTCCCTGCTCAGACATCTCCACTGCGCCTGTGCCGACGACATCATAGTGCTCCGAGGAACAGGCGCAGTGGAGATGTCTGTGCAGGGAAGCGGTCAGACATTCACTGCGCATGCGCCGAATACAGACGCGCACGGCACATGCGCGAGAATTCGTCCGCTTGATCTCATTCTGGAGGAGATGGGCGGGCTGGAGGGACGCGCTGGGCGGCGGCATTTTGTGAAGGTAGACCGAGCCTCTAGGTGCTAATGACGCCCCCATAGCACCTAGAGGCTCATTAGCATATCTATATAAGTTCGATTTTTAGCGAAACGGCAGGACAATAAACAGTTATATTAGGATTGTTTGGGAGAGCAGACACTAGCGGATCGCTAGTGTCTGAAAGCTAATTATGTGAAAATGAAGTGATAGAAACCCTTTAAATATAATAAAAATATATTAAATCTAAAATATATAAAGAATAATAAACAAAATAAAAAAAACAATATAATATTATTAATAATAATAATAATATTTTTTATTGTCTTTTTTTCATTTTTATATAAAAAATACATTTGCAAATACTTGTTTAGAGCACCTGCCCATTATTATATACTAGAAATTGGGCCATATCGCTAGGATATGCCCCCATTGTCTGATAAGTGTCGGGGACCCGCACCTATCTCCTAAACAAAGCCCTGAAATTGTTGGAGGGCGTACTGCGCATGTGCAGCCATCCTCCATTCATTTCTATGGGGCTCCGAAAATAGCTGGGCGCTGGCTTGGCTATTTCCGTCGGGCCCATAGAAGTTAATGGTAACGTGGCCGCGCAGTTCTATGGGGAGACCGCTTGGGGATGGCCGGACGGAGCCCTCCAGCCACCACTTTGAGGGCTCCGTTCTTGATATATAGACATATCCTAACGATACGCCCCCATTGTCTCAGATAACCCATTTAATGTAAAACTCAAGGAAATGTGTGGGATGATAGGTTTGTTACAAAAGTGGTGATTATATTACATATTACATAGTGCTACACAATGCTAATAAAACAAGAAGCCCAGACAGATCAGAAAATCTACTAAATATCTTACCTATGGTATGCATATTTATGGAAGCGAGTAAAGAGAATCTAGTGTGTAAAGTCACTGGCTTGAAGAGTATTACATTAGTTATCTGAATGGAAATTGCTGTCACATTACTTATCCCAATCCAGTTCATATAAATTGCATTAAAACAACGCTAAACATAGAAAAGTAAAAAAAAAAAAACACGTCAGCACATTCTTCTTACCTTTGATCCTATTTTGTTTCATATAAAAAGAAATCTTCTACATGTCCCCCAGGAAACCAGTCATGTCCCCCCTTCCCCTCCTCACAATTCTCTCTTTGACAATGGACAACTGGCTGCAGCAGAAGCCTCCCCCCTCTTCCCTGACTGTAGAAGTACCCAACGATTGTTCAGATCAGCCATCCTTAGCTAATTGTGAACTGTCATTGGCTGCATCAGTCATCACATCATGTACGGTAGGGACTAGACATGGCTGGGATGGGAGCACAAAATACAGCATTTTGTTTATACCATTTTCTTTTTGTCATTATTTTTTTACTTAGGTCGGACAGCCCTTTAACTGTTGAGGTATATGACATTAAAGATACTCTAACTTTACAACGTCTCCAGGGAAATACATTCTTAGAACGTATATCAAGAGACTATGGACCGTCGTAAATATGTCGTCGATGTCTCATTGTCAGACGCTTGTAATTGACATCTGATCAATAACGTTAAAGTATTGATCATTATGGCCGTTGTTTTGTGCTACAGTGACAATAACTGCTGTGCGCACAGGGGGCCCCGGACGAGAATTGTTATTGACCTTTCTATCAGAGAGGAGAAGGTTATAAGTCTACAGTAGATATACTGTCTATGTCAGCAAGGGGATCCATATATACATTACATATCCTCAAGTAAGTGCTGGTGGAAGCAGCCTCCTGGATATTAAGTGATGTATGGTCAGAGGTTTACCTTCTTACACAGGCTCGGACTGGCCCACAGGGGTACAGGGGAATCCCCCGGTGGGCCCCTGAGCAAGGTGGGCCCCTCGTCTCCCACCCCCTGCACAATTGGCACATAACACAGTAGATTTACTGCTCTACATACATTTATTCAATGCAGAGCACCTCAACCAGTCTATGTTCATATAAAAAACTTGTTAAAATATTTATTATATTTGAATGTATCTGTACGGTGGGCCCCCAAAATAAATTTTACTGGTGGGCCTTTGGTATCCCAGTCCGACACTGTTCTTACATGTTCTCTCTACTACGTGCACCTGAAAGACTGAGCTGTAAAAGAAGACATCATATCCTAAGAATCCAACTTTCTACAAACCCTGATGACATCACTAATGGCAGCTCTGTAGTTCTTGCATTATGACAAATAATGCTATAGGTCCCTTTTCCACTGCATTGCAGAAGGCCACAGATAAAAGAGGATAAATGGCATCTGTCAACTGTCATACCCTCTTAATTTTGATTGACAGGGCCAGGTAGTAAAAAAACACCATCACACTTGGCCCTGTCAATCAAGGTGGAGAGGGCATGGCAGTTACAGAGAAAGCGGAGCCTCTAGGTGTAACAGCAATGCCCCCATTGCTCTTAGAGGCTCTTTTTTGAAGGCACTTATGAACATAGGACCAACACAGATGCCATCAGCTTCCAAGCGCACAGGTAATAGGTCAGCCAGTTTCATAGATGCCCTTTAACCCCTTAAGGACTCAGCCCTATTTCACCTTAAGGACTTGGCCATTTTTTGCAAATCTGACCAGTGTCACTTTAAGTGCTGATAACTTTAAAACGCTTTGACTTATCCAGGCCATTCTGAGATTGTTTTTTTCGTCACATATTTTACTTCATGACACTGGTAAAATGAAGTAAAAAAAAAAATCATTTATATTTATAAAAAAAATACCAAATTTACCAAAAATTTGTAAAAAATTGCAAATTTCCAAGTTTCAATTTCTCTACTTCTATAATACATAGTAATACTTTCAAAAATAGTTATTACTTTACATTCCCCATATGTCTACTTCATGTTTGGATAATTTTGGAAATGATATTTTATTTTTTGGGGATGTTACAAGGCTTAGAAGTTTAGAAGCAAATCTTGAAATTTTTCAGAAATTTTCAAAAACCCAATTTTTAGGGACCAGTTCAGGTCTGAAGTCACTTTGCGAGGCTTACATAATAGAAACCACCCAAAAATGACCCCATTCTATAAATTACACCCTCAAGGTATTCAAGACTGATTTTACAAACTTTGTTAACCCTTTAGGTGTTCCACAAGAATTAATGGAAAATAGAGATACAATTTAAAAATTTCACTTTTTTGGCAGATTTTCCATTTTAATTTTTTTTTTCCAGTTATAAAGCAAGGGTTAACAGCCAAACCAAACTCAATATTTATGGCCCTGATTCTGTAGTTTACAGAAACACCCCATATGTGGTCGTAAACCGCTGTACGGGCACACGGCAGGGCGCAGAAGGAAAGGAATGCCATACGGTTTTTGGAAGGCAGGTTTTGCTGGACTGGTTTTTTGGACAACCATGTCCCATTTGAAGCCCCCTGATGCACCCCTAGAGTAGAAACTCCAAAAAAGTGGCCCCATTTTAGAAACTACGGGATAGGGTGGCAGTATTGTTGGTACTAGTTTAGGGTACATATGATTTTTGATTGCTCTATATTACACTTTTTGTGAGGCAAGATAACAAGAAATAGCTGTTTTGGCACAGTTTTTATTTTTTGTTATTTACAACATTCATCTGACAGGTTAGATCATGTGATATTTTTATAGACTAGGTTGTCACGGATGCGGCGATACCTAATATGTATACTTTTTTTTATTTATGTAAGTTTTACACAACGATTTCATTTTTGAAGCAAAAAAAATCATGTTTTAGTGTTTCCATAGTCTGAGAGCCATAATTTTTTGTAGTTTTTGGGCGATTACCTTGGGTAGGATATGATTTTTGCGGGATGAGATGACGGTTTTATTGGCACTATTTTGGGGTGCGTGTGACTTTTTGATCGCTTGCTATTACACTTTTTGCGATGTAAGGTGACAAAAAATTGTTTATTTAGCACAGTTTTTATTTTACATTTTTTACGGTGTTCATCTAATGGGTTAGGTCATGTGATTTTTTTATAGAGCCTTTTTATAGAGCCGGTCGATACGGATGCGGCGATACAGAATATGTATACTTTTTTTTATTTATGTAAGTTTTACACAATGATTTCATTTTTGAAGCAAAAAAAAGAATGTTTTAGTGTTTCCATAGTTTGAGAGCCATAATTTTTTCAGTTTTTGGGCGATTACCCTGGGTAGGGTATGACTTTTGCGGGATGAGGTGACGGTTTTATTGGCACTATTTTGGGGTGCGTGTAACTTTTTGATTGCTATTTTTTTTTGGGGCGATGTGTAGGGGCTCATTTTTTGCAGGATGAGATAGATTGGTACTATTTTGGTGGGCAAACACCTTTTTGATCGCTTGCTGTTGTACTTTTTGTGATTAGCACAGTTTTTATTTTATTTTTTATTTTTTACGGTGTTCATTTGAGGGGTTAGGTCATGTGATATGTTTATAGAGCTGGTCGATACGGACTTGGCGATACCTAATATGTATACTTTTCTATCCCCCCTATTTTTTACTAATTTTTTTTAACTTTATTTGGGGAAAATGACGTTTTTGTTTATTTTTACTTGAAACTTTTAATTTTTTTGGGGTAAAAATTTATTTTTTCTACTTTTTTTTTCACTTTATTTTTTGTCCCACTTTGGGACTTGAACTTTGGGGGATATATTCCTTTACAATGCATTCCAATACTTCTGTATTGGAATGCATTGGCTGTATGAGTAATACTGTGTGTATTACTCATACAGCTTCCGGGGCCTGTGAGATCCAGGGGGCTGGATCTCACAGGCTCTTCACCGGAAGGCAGCGCGATGCCTTCCTTAGACATTGCGCTGCCTTCCATGCCATCGGGTCCCCCCTACAGCCGCATGGGGACCCGATGGCACCGCCGCACAGCAGCCGCAACCGCAGGTAAAGCCGCAAACTAAATTGACCTACGGTTTGCGGAGATCGCCAATACGGGGTGGGGGTCACATGACCCCCCCGGCGTTGTGACAGGATGCCTGCTGAATGATTTCAGCGGGCATCCTGTTCCGATTAACCCGCGTCGCGGTTTAAACCCATGACGTCCTTAAGGACTCGGGAAATATGCCGTACCGGTACGTCATGCGTCCCTAAGGGGTTAAGTAATAAGAGTGATCATTTTTATATCATCAGTAAGGGTCGTTTTACATTGACTGAAGATACATTGACTGAAGATAAGATCATTCATAGGAATGGCCATTGCCAATAACTGGCCCCTTTTAAAGGCACCGCTGATCACCTGACATACATCCGACATCTGTGACACCTAAATTTTCATTTGTCAGTGTGTAGACAGGGGATGTGCTGCCGACCATATACAAAGTGGATGGGGGATGAACGATCTTAATAATGATCATTCGTTCCCCATTAACTTTGCTTCGAAGTGTATGAAAGCCCTTTAAATGAGCACCAATTGACTTCAATGTTGTTGATCGCCGCTCATTATTGGCCTTGCATCTGGCCGTGTACGAGAATCCTAAGTAACGCTGCTTCTATAGCTACAACCTAATGGAACTTCTGAAATAGATTCTAACCAGATAATTATGCTTTATATTATTTAAATCATGTTGTAATTATATATTTTGCTAGATCTTTTTTAATTTTTTTTAAATGTCACTATATAATAAATTCCTAACAAAAACACATTTTTATTCAGGCAACTGAGGCCTAGACATTTCCTCTTTCGAACATTTCACTTTTCAGGTTTGCTGTTTATAATGGGACAGAATGAGCAGAGCCATCTCATTATTATTAGAGGGCACAGGATTTAATGAAAGCTATATTTTACTGCTGGAGGCTTAGATAAGGCAGGAGCCTCTAGGTGTAACAGCAACGCCCCTATTGCTCCTAGAGGCTGAATAGTGAAATCTCCATGTCACTCCGTGTTCTTTGGGGGAGGGAGCTGTACTTTATCACTTCCTGGAGACAGTAATCATTTCTGAAACGTCTCTGTCAATTGACTTGCAATGATTTTAGTTGTCATCAAGCATGCCCACATATTTCTGCAATGTTGATACCGACAATACAGAAAGAAAGCTTGTGTCTCCAATATGGCCGTCCCCATGGAGTTTAAAAAAAGATTTAGGTAAAACATAAAAAAAACATATTTTCTATTCTACAAAATTGATGCAACCACAATTAAATACATGAGACATCTCCTTCAAGAGGGTGCACTTTGTTAGTGAGCGTGCTTTACTTCTCAAACGTATTATTTTTTTTCAGCATTACTTATCCCCCTGATCTATTGAGGCCTTGAGAACAGATAATGTGTATTTTGTTGTTTTCGATCATCAGAGGTGCGTGTGGTAATTCAGGCTTAGATGGATTTATGTGATTGTGTCTGATCTGACAGCGCACAGTTATCACACCGGTCTTCGGTAATGCTGCTTTGGCTCTTTTTAACATGTTCTGCAGCAAACTCAGCAAAAAATATTTTTACGGCCAAAACTAAATGTCTTTCAGCAACTGAAAAGTAACAAACACTACAGAAATGATTCATTTGACATAGGAAAACAATCTGTTTCCTATGTGCGTTTATTGTGTAATTCACTGCAAATGTAATTCATTATCTGGTGGAAAATGAAATGTAATTAACCCAATTACCAGTAACATGTTAACATGAATCCAGGGCAGCGGTTACACACTTTGTGGCAGATTTACTAAGACTGGCATTCCATACAACAGTCCTAGTCGAGAGTAAGATGTACTAAATTAAAACATTTTCACCCCTAAAAGGGGTCATCCCATAATTAACATAAAAAAATGTAAACAGACATCATATAGTACATGACAATCTCCTTCTAACAAAGCTAGAACCAGCCCTGTACCTCACATGGATCCAGAGATCTCCCCATTCAAGGGGAGTGTCCTTTCTCATGGGAGGTTTCCTGTCTGCTACAGCTGGTGGCAGTTCAAGGATGGAACTGAGCATGTGCGTCCACCTCAGTGAGGTGGACAGAAATATTTTGAAAAAGAGGCGCTATACAGATAGATTTCATTGAATAACTCAGTGACCTTTCTGGGGGCGAGGGTCTTTTTGTTATAGCTCTTTCCACAGCTATAACAGGAGATATGGCTGGTGGCTGTTGAGGATTTAAACTGAGTGCATGCGACCACCTCAGCAAGGTGGACAGAGAAATTAGAAAAAGAGCAAACAGCAGGTGGCGCTATACAGATAGATTTCAGTGAACAACTTAGTGGCTATACAAAATTTTTATTTACATGCAATTACAAAAGTGTTCAATTCCAGGTGCTGGTTTGAAAACTGTCAAATATTTTTTGTGAGACAACCCCTTTAATACATTTTTCGTATCTCGGCCTATCCATGTGCTGCAAATAGAAATTTAAAGCTGGCAATGGGCTGGTGTAGATTTCAGCTATTATTTTTGTCCATTCTCTGGCGTAAATTATGATAAATTTGTTGGCCAATGATGCCATACCCAGTGCAGTTTCTAGGTAAAATTTCTCTCAGGGCGAGTGTAGAAAAAAACTCCCCCCCCCCCCCCCCCCTCAAAACTGCTCGATGAAATAAGTGTCTCCCCATTGTAAAAAATGTGTAACCACATTGTGACGTACAGTGAGTGAGCGCCGCCGCCCCCAGAGCCTGCCTGTGGGGGGACATTATTTTTAATAAGGATCACTATGGACATTATTTAGAATGGAGGCTGCTGTGGGTGTCATTATAACTGTATAATGTTTGATAGGCCTAGTCCTGAGTTATATTACCCTGCCCTGTATAATAATGTACCCTGATACCCCTTAGTTATATTACCCTGCCCTGTATAATAATGTACCCTGATACCCCTTAGTTATATTACCCCAGCGGGGTAATATAACTAAGGGGTATCAGGGATGGGTACATTATTATACAGGGCATGGGCAGGGTAATATAACTCAGCTCAGGACTAGGCCTATCAGACATTATACAGTTATAATGACACCCGCAGCAGCCTCCATTCTAAATAATGTCCATAGTGATCCTTATTAAACTTAATGTCCCCCACAGTGACAGTGGCCCCCATTTTCATGTCTCCCACAGTGGCCCCTGCCTCCCATTGTAATTAATGCCCCCCCCCCCCCCCACAGACCATCACTCGCCTCACAGCAGGCTTCTTTTCAGCATCAGCACTGCTCAGGGGCTCAGGGCGGGCGGTAACAGGCAGGCAGTGCGGCGCTCACTCACTCACTGTACGTCACGCGCCTGCGCCGCCTAGTGGGAGGAGCAGGCGCGTGACGTCAGTAAGTGCCGCCCGCACGTACTGGAGCTGAGTGACTGGACTCGGTAGTACGTACGGGCACTGTCTGAAGAGTGAGAGGACTCGGCACTCGGGCGCAGGTCGCAGGGCAGGCGAGATCTCAGAGGGAGGGAGCCAGGGCACACGGCAGAGAAACGACAAGAGGGCGCCCCTGCCGGCGCCCCCCTTCTGACTTTTAAAAAAGTGATGTAAGTGCAAGTGGTGGGAGTGATGAAAAATCTCCAAAAGTACCATGCTCTATAACTTGCCTTCATCTCAAACACCATGTTCAATGTGACAGGTTCCCTTTAAAGGGGATCTCCGGGCTCTCCTATATTGAGGATCTATCCTCAGGATAGGTCAGGTCCAACACCTGGCACCCACACCGATCAGCTGTATGAGGAGACGAAGCGCGCAGTGTGCATGTGTCATCTCCCTTCTCTCTTCCTGTCCGCTGCTGGTCTTTGCCATAGACAGCAGCGGTGAACAGGAAGAGACATGGGAGACGACACATGCACACTGCGCGCGTCGTCTCCTCATACAGCTGATTCCACACCAAAATCGCTTTTCCATTCTTTTATGGAACTCTATGTTGTGTACAGATTTTTCCACAAGCAGATTTGAAATCTGCATCATTGACCAAACAACGCAATTCACATTACTGTTAAGGAATTCTAGCTAACTCTTCCATACTGGAATACTCCGGCAAAGAAAAACTTTCTTGACCATAACAACCAATCACATTGCAGCTTCTTATAGTACTCTATAAAAGCTGCAGTATGACTGGTTGCTATGGGCAACAAAGGTAGCTTTTCCTTTTAGAGAGTTTTCAGGCCCTGAGGTAGACACAATATACTGAGGTAGGTGAAAGAAAACTGTCCTTGCTGCCCAACCAATCACAACACATGCAGCGTCCCACTATGTGTGTGTGGGCACTGCTTAAGAGCACTTTTTATATTATTACAAGCATTTGGTTGTTATGTATAACTTTACATTTGTGTAACTGCAAAAAATCCTGTTAACAGGCCTATTAGGTGTAATTTATACAGCCCACCACTAGATGGGGATAAAGTGCAGGTCCTATAAATACTCAAGTCAGGCCTAGTGAGACAGATTAGTCAAGGCAGACCAGATAAACTAGGATGAAGTTCAGAAGTGAGCAGTTCCGAGGTAGTCAGATCAACTTAGTGGAAGGAAAGATAGAGTGAAGACTTCGCAACACAGATTAGTGAGTGGAGCCAACTTCGCTAGGGGGTATACTCAGATGTGAGGTGCAGAAGAGCATTTTCCTTCTGTAGCTGGACTGTAGACTTGCATCCCTGACCAGTAGGAGAGAGTTTGCCTGCAAGCATTCCTAGGAATTTATCGGTGATAAGAGCCATTATTGAGGGCCACAGACACCTTTGCATGGTGGAGGTTTATAGCTTCGGGCAGCCACACCAACCTTCTGAGGGACAGTTGAGTTTTCCTGTCTACACATACTTAGCTTGTAGGGAAAGTCAAGTAATAGGATCCAAGGCATCTAAAGGAACCAGGTACACCTAACCCACTGCTCCAAAACCAACCAAGCACCTGACAAGCCCTAAACAGTGGATTTGCAGTATCGTCTCTGTACTATCTGAAGACTGCATAAGTTTACCACAGCAACTAAAAAACCACTAAAGTAAAAGTTGTGAGTTGCATCTTACCACTGTCTACCTCATTATTACTACCTATGGTTGTACCACTATTAACGGTACTGGCGTCACGACAAAATACATCAAAGGACTCAGCCGCAACAAGCACCCTAAGCACCCTTAACATCAAGGGCACCTCAACCACCATCTTGACTGATGCTTCCTACCATAGAGCGTGCCCCGGAGGATTTTGTGCTGTCCACCTCAACACTGTGCTGCCAGCCCAGGGAGGCTATCTGCTAACCGTGAGTAAACTGATGAACTGTGTTTTATACCATTTGACCCCTCATCGGTCCACTGTGCACCTCACGTGTTGCCCCTGCGACTGGCTGGCTACACACAGCTTTCATTTTTCCAGAGCACTATAAGAAATTAAAGCTGTGCTGTGATTGGTTGCTAGGGGCTTTTCTTTTAGATAGTTTCATAACTCTTTCTCTGGGTACATTTTTCCTGGAGTGTTCCTTTAATTCAGACACAGATTTTTCAGCAGAGGATAATGAAATGGTGTCACTTTTGTAATGGCCTAATACATAGCTACCAACTGTCCTGAATTTCCCAGGACTGTTCCTGATTTTCTGAGACAGTCCTGGCAAATTTGCACTGTCCCAGGCCAAAAATGGATGGAGTTAAAGCAAACCCCCACCCATGTGTGGGTGTTTCTGGGTGGGTTTGGGGCTTTCCCAGGTTAGGGATTACATGCCCTGATTTTACCAACTGAAATGTTCGTTAAAGAAGTTTTCCCGACATATCCCATCTTCACCCCTCCGGGCAAGGGCTTTTTTGTTTATATTATTACACTGCTAGGCGGAGGCTTCCTCCTAGCATTGTTCCCGGTGACATCACCGGCTTTGATGGGCGAGTTTTCGGCGCGTCCCAGCACTAAGGCCTGCCCATTAGTGCCGGTGACATCACCGGGCTCACTGTTAGGTGAAGACTCCACCTAGGAATCCACATGGAGAGCCTGGTACGTCACCGGATCTCCAAAAAAAGTAATGAAATGCTCCGATGCTCATATCAGGGGGGGCTGGAGAGGTGAAGATGGTAGGGTGGCCAGACGTCAGGTTTTAGACCGGACAGTCCGATTTTTTTACTTCTGGTCCTCCATCCGGCACAAGGCCAGGACGGACGGTCAGAAGTCCTCCATTTTTGTGGTTAAGCTGACAGCCGGTGGCCTCCGGCTCATACATGGTCACTTTAAGAAACATTGACACCTTACGGCCACCGCTATCACGTCCTTCTTATCATTGCTTCTTCTAATAAAGTTTGTTATATACATATTTTTCATCAATAAGCGGGGGCCTTTCAAGAGCCTTCTCCAACGCTGATTGATGGATGCAGACGTCACTCCCTATCTAGCCAATGGTAAAGAGTGGGAGGGTGTTAGGAAAAAGGTGGAGTTTGATAGGCTAATACTGGAACCAATAGGCACCGAGGTAGGTGTGTCATGCCGCCGCAGTCCAAGAACTGCTGGTGCTGAAGCTAAGAGCGTTATAGCTGGGCACTGGGTCAGGAGAGTCGGTCTACAGGCAGCTGTAAGGACAGGCGGTGGCGCGTATACGGGAGTAATTACGGTATATATAGAGGGACTGGGGATACATAGGGAGGGGAACAGCTGTCAAGCAGTGCGGACAATGGGGATGGAATGGCACGTATGGGGGTCTTGGAGGGTGGCAAGTGATTTGTAGACAGTGCAGTATAGACTATGAATGAGCAGTAGTTAGGTCCGATCATCACACAGTCAGGAGGTGCACATAGATAGCCATGGCAAATAAAGGGACAGGTTTTTCCCCGCCTGTCGGAGATGGGGGCGTGGCTTTGCTGAGGTGGGCGTGGTTTGTCATTTAGGGGCGTGTCCAGTGAGGTCTAGCTTTCTGGGGTGAAGCCAGTGGCCACCCTAGAAGATGGGGATATGTCCAGGTTCAGCTCTGAACCTGGATAACCCCTTTAAGCGCTCTGAAATTGGGACTTTCCCTCAAGTGTAGGCTGACGTGTTTCAGAACTGTAGTGGATGAAATCTGTAACAAATCTCCCATAAGTATTCACAAGTAAAACTATATGGGGCCGTTCACAAAGTGTTTTTCTTCACGAAATATTGGCGCAGACAACCATGTTGAAAATTCGCTAAAATCCCCCCAGCGTCCTTTCTGCCTCCTATAAATTTAAATGGAAGGCAGCCCTATACAGCCTTTGCTGTGCGGAGAACAGACATGTCCCTTCTCGGCACAGCCGGTGACACAGTTATACCACACAGTATGTGCCGCTGCACATCTGTACACAGCTCAAGTGTGCACAGGAGCGAACACTGCCTGCCCACTTCTGATCTGGACCAAAACTCCTTCCCTCTGCTTCCAGCACCCCCTGTTGTGCATTGCACGTTATAAGTTTATGGATATTTTATGAATAAGGAATAATAATCAGAGTCCAAATCCCAGTGTTGTAAAAACATTACACAGTCCACAGTTCAAACCAGTAAGGCACACGCTAGTTCAGCGAGCTGGCCGGGTACATGGCACCGGTGCAACTTCTGGGAACATTATCTTACAGAACTGTATGTGACACCTGTACTATGAAGAGGTCAAGGCACCGATATACAGAGGTAGACTGCTTTACCGGTAGCTGAGTACTGATAAACGTGCCAATTATTACTAAACTCACGCAGCTTTTTAATATATTTTGTGTTTAAATTCCTCATCATTTTTATGATCTCTGTTTGCTGTCAGTGAATGTGCACGTTCTCATTTACATCCTGCAGACCACATAGTTTATCTATTTGCAGTCCTGGCAGCTATCTGTGAGCAGGGGCAGGGCAGAGAGGGGGGTTATGTTATGGCCGCCTCCTGGACTTCACAGCCCAGAATGAGCAGGAATTTAAATAAATGAAATAAAGGTTATAGTGAACCTTTTCCCATAAACCTATATATCAATCTGCTCAGCTCCTCCTGCTCTATAACATCCTGCCTGTAGCTTATATTGCATTTTCATCATGGCAGGCTCCCTTTAAAGAGGTCCTGTCACCTCTCCTGACATGTCTGTTTTACTACTTCCATTCTCCATGTAATAACAATGATGGAGCATCTATGTTGTGTCATTCCTCTTTTACTCCAGCTAGCAGGTGTGAATGAATTGCTAAGAGTTTGCAGTGAAGGTCCAGATGGGTGTTACCAGTTGGGGGGGGGGGGTCCTTGCACAGTCTGAAACTGGCAATACTGATTGGATAGTGTCAGGCTGTGCAGGGACACCTCCCCCCAACTGGTAACACCCAACTGGACCTTCACTGCAAACCGTTAGCAAATCATTCATAACTTCTAGCAGTAAAGAAAGAGGAATGATACACTATAGAGTCATAAGACTAAATGTTCCAGAATTGTTACACGGGGAATGCAACTACAAGTAGTTACTAAACCAGACATCTCAAGAGAGGACCTCTTTAAGATTGTTTAAAGGGGTTTTCCGATATTTGTATTGATGGCCTATTCTCAGGATAGGTCATCAATATCAGATCAGCGGGGGTCCGGCTCCCATCACCCCTTGCCAGTCAGCTATTTGAAGACATTGCAGTGCTCCACTGAGTGATGCAATCTCTTCCTAGATCAGTGACGTCACGTTCATCGGTCACATGGACTATGTGCAGGTCAGTCCCATTCAGTTGAATGGGGTTAAGCTGCAATACTAAGCCCAGCCACTATCTAATGGGTGGCTTTGTGCTTGGGAAATTTCAAGGAGGCCGCGGTGGTGCCAGACGTCAGACCACCTCCAGTCTGATATTGATGACCTGTTCTGAGGACAGGTCATCAATATTAAACACCCAGAAAACCCCTTTAAGATCTGCTCTTTATTTGTAAACCATGATAGGTGAGAGTTAACATGGTAGTTGGCCACCAAAGGTGTGGAGTAGGTGTAGGTGTGCATTGGATCTTGTGGATGAGGTTAGAAATGGGTTTGTCCTTCCTGCCTTAGGGAAGAAGGGTGTATGCTCCGACGGTGCGAATTTGCCCTGTGTGGGACAAGCTGGATTGTCTTGTAAAGGCCATTGTCAAGGAGGTGACCATAAGGATTCAGAGACTGGTGATTTGGGTGTACAGTAGGGAAGCCAAATGCCAGAGCAGCTTCAAGTTGATCACTGTTTACGTGGTAATGAAATTAGGAAGAGAAGGCAGTGGTGTGGACCCGGACTAATGAAAAGCAGGTCTCACTACAGACTTTGCTAGAACAGCCACTGACGCCACCTGCATCGGGGAAGGATTACCCTAAAGAACAAAGGAAAAGCACCACCGCCAACCTTTCTCACATTGCCTTTGTGAGTGAAATTCTTCTGAAATATTTAAGAACTGCACCTCTCCTTTTAGAAGACTATAGGGGAGATTTAGCAATTTATCCCCCTGTTTCCCTCAGTTGACTATTATTTCAGCACTTGACCATACCTTTGATTCTGTGACTTGTCTATGACCTGAACTTGATCTTCTATACTACCATTGGGGCCTGACTTACACTGTCAACAGAATTTACAATACAGATTGCACACATTATTAAATAGACCTCTTAGACCTGATGAGGCTGGTGTACTGACTTGGAAAATTCATGTCAGAACCTCCATATAATTATTTTTGCAAGTTTTCCCAGTTGATAATAAAATTAACATTTTAGTCCATCTAGAACTGTAAAATGGCAGGCAAAATGGATTATACAGCCATTCTGCTGAATATTTTCCAGGTAAGGACACCAGCCTCATCAGGTATAACAGACCTAATAAATAATGTATGTAGTTTGTATTGAGAAATCTGGTGACAGATCCTCTTTTAGCTAAAAGGAAGCACAATTCAGACCAAGAAACAGCCGGACCAGTAGTGGCTTGGTCCAGTGACAGCCATGGCCAATCCCTTCCCTCAGCAGACATCTACTTGGATGCCATGTCACTACTAGTGACATGCTAGTGGCATTCCATTGACACACATGTGTACACTGAGGCCAGTGATTGGCCACAGCAGTCACAAAACTAAGCCAATTGGCTGGATTGGCAGTGGCCAGGGATGGGTCAGTGGCACGGGAACAGCAGAACTACTGACCAGTAAGTGGGTTTATTCTAAATTTCGTACAGGTTTTAGTCATTGGGGTTGTCAGTACCTACGCCTTTTTTCACCGGACATGCTGCCTCCATCATCACTTATTGGACTATATACATAGGAGCCTTTATGGATCTAGGGCTCCAGGCAGGCTGCTGCATTCCGGATGACCGCAAGATCTGGTGAGTGCGACTCTACATCACTATTTTTATATACGCCTCAATATATGCATTGATCTTCAGCTTCTGTATGCAAACAAGAATTTACACATTCACTGATAGCTAGCAGAGAAACTGAAACAGAAAAGTAGCACAGAAATGTGGTTATTTTATTCAGCTGTTATATCAATAATCATATGTAAGAGTCTTTGCTTCCATGTCATGGTTTACTGCTAATGCCAGCTCAATAATTAATGAGCTTTTGGATCAGTATTAGGCAAACAGACTTATGCTAACATTGGGTTTTGAATGGAGAACAGTCGAGAGATAGTAAATCATCCACAAGCCTACAAGTCTGTTCATAAGAATCAGATTTACCGTTCTAAATAGTAAATAACCTCAGGGTCCAGAGAAAAAGAGAAATAATTCTCCAGTGTATAATATGTACATGAAATCAGAACTAAATAGGGACATACTGTGTTATAACTTTAGCTAAAGTGACAGAGACAAGAGCTGGATGATACGATTCCGGCTACTTGCTGCTGCCACTAGGGGGAGTGTAGGAGCTTACTGCATACTGTATCATTATGGAGATCCATGTTTATCCACTATGCACTGGTGTCTGCAGACATACAGAACTGTAAAGGAGATTTGGAGCTACATAGCAGTGCCATACATTAGCCAAACAACACTTCAATACAGTTGTCTACAGAGCAATGCTATACTGTGCTGGCACCAAAAATAACATACTGTACAGTGGCTATGTAACAATGGCACAATGTAAATACCTCCAAACAAAATCAAATAGCAGCTCCATGCATAAAGTAATTTATTAAAGGGGTTATCCGGGTTCAGATCTTTTCACCCAGGAGCCCCCTGATATGAGCATCAGAGCATTTAATGCGCCGATGCTCTCCTTTTCCATGAGTTGAATCGCGTAGGGCAAAGGCCTTTTTTGGAGATCTGGTGACATACCAGGCTCTCCATGGAGAAAGCTAGGCAGAGGCTTCTGCCTGGCAGTGAGCCCAGTAACGTCACCCACACTAATGGGCAGGCTTTAGCGCTGCCCAGAGGCGTACATACAAATCATTAGGCCCCATAGGAAGAATCTGGATTGGGCCCCCATGCCCCGTCCTTAGCCCCTCCCACTACCTGTTCCCTCCTCCTGGCTGCCTGCTTCTACTTACTATATAGTGTGCCATACCTCACCCCCCATAAACTGTGCCTGTTGTTGCGTATAATATACAGCGTGCCATACTCAAATAAATTATGCCTATTGCTGAGTAAAATATATAGTGTGCCATACCCCCCACCCCCATGAATTACTGTATGCCTATATAGTGTGCCATACCAGCCAAGAACTATGCCTATTGCTGCATATAATATATAGTGTGGCATACCCCCCCGGCTACCTGCTGCAGCATATTATATAGTGTGCCATACATCTGATCCCCCCTTAAAAGTGTGCCTGCTACGTATAATGTATAGTGTGCCATAGCTCCCCAATGATCTGTGCCTGCTGTTGGGCATTATATAGTGTGCCATAGCCCCCCACCACCACCACCACCAGAACTAGCCCTGTTTCTCCCTATTATATAGTATGCCATACCTCCCCAAGGAAGCGCATCAGAGCTGCCTGGGTGAAAATGGGGATATGTCTGGGTTCAGCTCTGAACCTGTACAACCCCTTTAACAAATGCTATACAAATAATATTAATTAACATTAATATTTCTAGTGGCGTCTCCATTCAGTAGGGACAGCTGATGCTCCCTGTGCAACCATACAGATTGTAAAACCCTAGAGCTGGCTTTATGAACCGAAAGACTCATATGGGTACAAAACTTTACAACTGCCAGAAGTGTTGCAACATCTACGTAGGCCGAAATGATTTTAGGTTTTCCTATCTCGACATTAGTGTCCTATCACTAGGATATGCCACCAATGTCAGAGAGGTGCAGGTTCCACCTCTGAGACCTTCCCCTGTCTCCAAAACTTGGCCACCGAAGTGAAAAACAGCACAGAACAGTGTCCTCTTCAGTCATTGCTATGGGATATCTGAATATGGCCAAGCGAGCAAAGGGGGCCCTGTTCTGGAGATCCCATATCCAGCCACAAAGGTTGAGATGGGAAAACCCTTTTAATAGTAGATGAGGACCAAGATGAATACCACAGATTTCCAGAATAACCATTGAAGAGATTAGAAATGATTACGTATCCGTCATATGAGACACTTGCGGGTTGTATGTGCAGGTGCAGTCTGTCATTGGGGTTTATGCATAGTTGACAACAGTCACAAATTTGCAGGAACTGTCCCAATCCTGCAAATTTGGACTGTACAGTCTAAAAATAGGTGGAGCTTTTGTGAGCCCCACGATAAGTAGGAGGTCCCTCCCAGACACGCTTATATCAGCCCCCTATAACTGGGTGGACCCAAGTGGGTTTAAGAGTTCACAGGGGCAGAGTCTACTTGCCTCAAATTTACCAACAACAGTGTTAGTAAGTATGTTATGTGTTCCCTGTCTCACATTTTAGCAGGTGATTATAGGTCCTTTCCATCATCTGCTGGTCCTGATGCTCCTGCTCCTCCTACTCCTCATCAGTCATTCCATCAGCAATCGATCAGCAAAGAGATTGCCAAGAGACAACAGTATGCATGCACTCATTCAATGGCGCAGAAGCTGAACATGCTCCTGTCCAAGTTGCTGGTGCTGCAGTCCCTCCCTTTCCAAGTGGTGGACTCTGCACCTTTCAGAGAACTGATGGCTTGTGCCAAGCCGAGGTGGAGAGTCCCAAGCCGTCATTTCTTTGCCAAAAATTCAGTACCAGCCCTGCACACACATGTAGAACAAAAGGTGGGCCAGTCCTTGAGCCTGTCGGTGTCTGCCAAAGTGCACGGCAGTGCCAACGTGTGAAGCTGTAGGTCAGGAACAATACATGTCCTTTACGACCCACTGGGTGAATGTGGTTCCTGCACAGCCACACCAGCAACTTGGCCAGATGACGCCGCTTCCGCCTCCACGTTCTCACACCGTTGGTCCTGCGACAATGTCCGTCTTGGCCTCCTCATCCTCCACCGTGTCCTCAGCCTCCACTGCAGGGACAATTTACAGTGCCCCTCCAGCATACCACATGTGCAGGGCATGGCAGTGTCACGCTGTTCTGCACCTTGTTTGCCTGGGCGAACTGAGTCACACAGGGGAGGAACTGCTCTGTGTCCTTCATCAAGAAATCGAATCCTGGCTTTCTCCACGTCAACTGAAAATCGGAACCATGGTGACCGACAATAGGAAGAACATGGTGTCGGTACAGCGTCACGGAGGGCTGAGCCATGCGCCCTGCATGGTACACGTGTTCAATCTGGTTGTCAAGCGGTTCCTGAAGTCTTCCACCCATCTTCAAGACATCCTAAAAATGGCCAGGAAACTTTGCATGCACTTCAGCCACTCGTACACCGCAAAGCACACCCTCCTTGAGCAGCAGAGGCAGAACGGCATCCCCCAACATTGGCTGATATGCAACATTTCCACTCGGCATTCCACCCATGTTGGACCGACTATACGAACAGATAAAAAGCCATAAACGATTTCCTGATGATCCAAGCGGACAGAAGTACTCCCCTGTGTAACTTCGATGTCAGCCAGTGGCAACTCATGTGTGAAACCCGCCGTTTGCTCAGGCCCTTTGAGGAGGCCATGTTATTTGTCAGTCGCCAGGACTACGAGATGAACAATGTAATTCCACTGCTTCATGTCCTGGAACAGATGCTGGTAAATCTGGCTGGTCAGGGGACTGGAGACGTGGCGCCTAGATCTCACGGCCACATGAGCCATGTGGGGGCTGAATTGGAGGAGGAGGACATTGGAGCACAAGCAATATGTAGCGAAATGGGTGTTTTTTCTACACAGGTGACAGGAGAGGAGGAGCAGGAGCAGCCAGAGGAGCTACAGGGCGATGAGGAAGATGAGGCAGAGGACCCGGACACACTATGGCAGGGGGTCCCTCCGAGTCACTACTACTGATGTCCTTTTGGACTAAATTACACCAATTTTTCCTGCACCTACCTACTTAGCTAAGACTTAACTTTTAATCACTATTATTTAATATTAATGGTGTAAATTACTGGTTAGTTAATCACTGTGGCCTAGCAGTACATGAAAAATGAATCACACAGTGCATATATAACATACAGGCAGCGCGCAGCCTGGTTCACTAGTGTGTACAAACCCAGCAGAAGGTTAACCTAGTCAGGTGACAATCCTGACAAGGTAGTTTAAGTAAAATAAAAAGGCCAGTGATTACTGGAAGTTTCAACTAACCAGTAATTTACACCATTAATATTAAATAATAGTGATTAAAAGTTACGTCTTAGCTAAGTAGGTAGGTGCAGGAAAAATTGGTGTAATTTAGTCCAAAAGGACATCAGTAGTAGTGAATGTTGGTTAACACACCATATCCCTGCTCTTAAAGGGGAAGTACAGTAATTGTACCTCCGAGTCACTTGCACAAATGGCCCGATGCATGCTCACTTGCTTGCGTAGTGACAGCCGAATTGTCACCATTTGGCTAAGGGATGGCTTCTGGCTCTCCACCTTGTTGGACCCTCACTACCTGTCCAAAATAGGGGCCTTTTTACACCTGCTGAGAGGGATGACAAACTGAACTACTATAGAGACATCTTATGTAGTCAGTTGGCTGCTGCCTATTTGCACCATCATCCATCCTCTCGCAGGTCTTACCGGGGGGGCCCTCTGCGCTCATTGCCATGGCTGCTGGGGAGGGGTGGGGTGGCAGAAGCAGTACCAGCTCCATCAGCAGCAGCCTGAGTCTAGAGTCCCTGATGAGCAGCTTTCTTCACCCGCCTATTGAAGAAACTACTCACCAGGCCCAGTGCCTGCAGCCTATCAGAGGCCGGCGCAGGCGGCGCGATGACGTCATCGCGCTGCCTGAGCCATACAGCGTGGGACACAGGCCAGAAGAGGCCTGCATCGCATCACTGACATGGAGGTAAGTATGTTTTTTTTTTTTTTATTATGTACAATACTTTTACTGGCGGGGGCTGTTATTACTGGCAAAGGGGGAGCTGTTTGTTATTACTGGCAAAGGGGGGGCTGTTATTACTGGCGGGGGCTGTTATTACTGGCAAAGGGGGGGCTGTTATTACTGGCAAAGGGGGGGCTGTTATTACTGGCGGAGGCTGTTATTACTGGCGGGGGCTGTTATTACTGGCACAGAGGGGCTCTTATTACTGACACAGAGGGGCTCTTATTACTGGGGGCTGTTATTACTGGCACAGAGGGGCTCTTATTACTGGGGGCTGTTATTACTTGCACAGAGGGGCCGTTATTACTGGGGGCTGTTATTACTGACACAGAGGGGCCCTTATTACTGGGGGCTGTTATTACTGGCACAGAGGGGCTCTTATTACTGGGGGCTGTTATTACTGGCAGGGGCTGTTATTACTGGCACAGAGGGGCTGTTATTACTGACACAGAGGGGCTCTTATTACTGGGGGCTGTTATTACTGGCACAGAAGGGCTCTTATTACTGGGGGCTGTTATTACTGGCACAGAGGGGCTGTTATTACTGGGGGCTGTTATTACTGACACAGATGGGCTCTTATTACTGGGGGCTGTTATTACTGGCACAGAGGGGCTCTTATTACTGGGGGCTGTTATTACTGGCACAGAGGGGCTCTTATTACTGGGGGCTGTTATTACTGGCACAGAGGGGCTGTTATTACTGGGGGCTGTTATTACTGACACAGAGGGGCTCTTATTACTGGGGGCTGTTATTACTGGCACAGAGGGGCTGTTATTACTGGGGGCTGTTATTACTGGCACAAAGGGGCTCTTATTACTGGGGGCTGTTATTACTGGGGGCTGCTATTACTGGCACAGGGGGGCTGCTATTACTGGCATAGGGGGCTATTATTACTGGCACAGGGGGGGCTGTTAATACTGGCACATGATTGGGGGCACTATAGGGGCATCTACTGAGGCCACAAAGAAGGGGTATTTTATATGGGCTCTCTGTACGGTACAATTTTATACTGGGACACATGGTGGGTACTATGGGGAAGGGGGGAGAGGAGTACTATGGGGTCATCTACGGGGGACACTAAGAAGGGGTATTTTATACTTGCAAATTATGGGGGACACTGAGGGCATCTACTGGAGCATTTTATACTGGTACATTGTGGGGGGCACTAGGAGGAAGGAGGGTGTGGAGCACTATGGGGTCATTTACTAGGGGCACTATATAGGGGTATTTTATACTGGCACATTATGGGGGCACTATGAGGACATTAGCTCAAATGGGGGCATTACAAGGGGGTATTTTTTGCACTGGGCTTTATTACTCCCCCATGGTATGACCCCCTAGTAGCAGCACCAGCCTCTTCCTGCTCTGCTATCCCTCTGCACCTTCTCCAAATACTTATTATGAAATCTTTCTCATTAGGATAAAACACAACATCAGCTCCGCCGAGCCCCCGGGCAAAGTGTTGAAGTGGTGTCCGAGATCCCCAAGGGCCAAGCCAAGTAACTGTAAGTTTTCCGGCCCTTTGAGGGTGACCAAACTGCTGATGCGGCCCCCGATGAATTTGAGTTTGACACCCCTGCTCTAAAACATTAGGGGCGAGGGCCTGCTGCTGATCTGACCATCTAAAACATTAGGGGCGAGGGCTGCCTAATAAGCATGTTGATATGATGGAGGAGGAGGAGGACGAGAAAAGGAGGATTGAACCATATACCCTTTTTTGTGGTAGAAGGGGTGCATGGGAATACAGTGAATTCAATACACTACACTGCGTGCAGAATTATTAGGCAAATGAGTATTTTGACCACATCATCCTCTTTATGCATGTTGTCTTACTCCAAGCTGTATAGGCTTGAAAGCCTACTACCAATTAAGCATATTAGGTGATGTGCATCTCTGTAATGAGAAGGGGTGTGGTCTAATGACATCCACACCCTATATCAGGTGTGCATAATTATTAGGCAACTTCCTTTCCTTTGGCAAAATGGGTCAAAAGAAGGACTTGACAGGCTCAGAAAAGTCAAAAATAGTGAGATATCTTGCAGAGGGATGCAGCACTCTTAAAATTGCAAAGCTTCTGAAGCGTGATCATCGAACAATCAAGTGTTTTATTCAAAATAGTCAACAGGGTCGCAAGAAGCGTGTGGAAAAACCAAGGCGCAAAATAACTGCCCATGAACTGAGAAAAGTCAAGCGTGCAGCTGCCAAGATGCCACTTGCCACCAGTTTGGCCATATTTCAGAGCTGCAACATCACTGGAGTGCCCAAAAGCACAAGGTGTGCAATACTCAGAGACATGGCCAAGATAAGAAAGGCTGAAAGACGACCACCACTGAACAAGACACACAAGCTGAAACGTCAAGACTGGGCCAAGAAATATCTCAAGACTGATTTTTCTAAGGTTTTATGGACTGATGAAATGAGAGTGAGTCTTGATGGGCCAGATGGATGGGCCCGTGGCTGGATTGGTAAAGGGCAGAGAGCTCCAGTCCGACTCAGACGCCAGCAAGGTGGAGGTGGAGTACTGGTTTGGGCTGGTATCATCAAAGATGAGCTTGTGGGGCCTTTTCGGGTTAAGGATGGAGTCAAGCTCAACTCCCAGTCCTACTGCCAGTTTCTGGAAGACACCTTCTTCAAGCAGTGGTACAGGAAGAAGTCTGCATCCTTCAAGAAAAACATGATTTTCATGCAGGACAATGCTCCATCACACGTGTCCAAGTACTCCACAGCGTGGCTGGCAAGAAAGGGTATAAAAGAAGAAAATCTAATGACATGGCCTCCTTGTTCACCTGATCTGAACCCCATTGAGAACCTGTGGTCCATCATCAAATGTGAGATTTACAAGGAGGGGAAACAGTACACCTCTCTGAACAGTGTCTGGGAGGCTGTGGTTGCTGCTGCACGCAATGTTGATGGTGAACAGATCAAAACACTGACAGAATCCATGGATGGCAGGCTTTTGAGTGTCCTTGCAAAGAAAGGTGGCTATATTGGTCACTGATTTGTTTTTGTTTTGTTTTTGAATGTCAGAAATGTATATTTGTGAATGTTGAGATGTTATATTGGTTTCACTGGTAAAAATAAATAATTGAAATGGGTATATATTTGTTTTTTGTTAAGTTGCCTAATAATTATGTACAGTAATAGTCACCTGCACACACAGATATCCCCCTAAAATAGCTAAAACTAAAAACAAACTAAAAACTACTTCCAAAAATATTCAGCTTTGATATTAATGAGTTTTTTGGGTTCATTGAGAACATGGTTGTTGTTCAATAATAAAAATAAATCCTCAAAAATACAACTTGCCTAATAATTCTGCACTCCCTGTATAAAAGCCACATTTAAAGAGCCTTTATGTTCAGCCGCTTTCCTCTGGTGGAGTAGAGAAGTCAGGGGCAATCCAGCCCTTGTTCATTTTGAGTCAACCTTTGAGCATTTTCAGTTGACAGGCGGATGCGCTTATCAGTTATTATGCCACCAGCAGCACTAAATACCCGCTCTGACAAAACGCTGGCGGCAGGGCAGGCCAGCACCTCCAAGGCGTAGAGTGCCGTTTCGTGCCACGTGTCCACCTTGGACACCCAATAGTTATAAGGCACAGAGGGATCACTGAGGATGCAGACACATTCTGCTACGTACTCCTTCACCATCTTCCAAAACTTTTCCCTCCTTGTGACACTAGGCTGCACATCAAGGTAAGGGTGCTGGCGGGGTGTCATAAAACTGTCCCAGGCCTTGGAGAGTGTTGCCTTGCCTCTGTTGGAACTGCTGTGTGTTTCCCTCGTCTCCCGTCCTCGGTTGCCCAAAGAACTACGTACTCTGTCGCCACCGTTGTCAGCTGGAAATTTTTGGAGCAATTTTTCCACAAGGACCTTCTGGTATTGCACCATTTTGCTAGTCCTCTCCACCATAGGAATGAGAGATGATAAGTTCTCTTTGTAGCGGGGGTTGAGAAGGGTGAACAACCAGTAATCGGTGTTGGCCAAAATGCGTATAACGCTAAGGTCACGGGAAAGGCAGCATAACATAAAGTCAGCCATGTGTGCCAGAGTCCCAACAGACAAGACTTCGCTGTCCTCATCAGGAGGATGACTCTCAATCTCCTCATCCTCTTCCTCCTCTTCTGCCCATCCACGCTGAACAGATGGAATAAACCTGCTATGGGTACTACCCTCTGTAGCGGAGGCAACCGTCTCCTGCTCCTCCTCCTCATCATCATCCAATTTGCACTGAGAAGACGAACTGAGGGTGGTCTAGCTATCACCCTGTGTACTGTCTTCCCCCATTTCCACCTCTTCCACATGCAAAGCGTCCGCCTTCATTGTGAGCAGCGAGAGTTTCAGTAGACACAGAAGAGGGATGGTTACGCTGATAATAGCTGCATCGCCGCTCACTATCTTTTGGAAAGAGGATCAGGGTAAGGATTCTGTTGACCAGACTCTTGGCTTCTGAGACTGGACTTTGTGGAAGACAGGGTGGTGCTTAACATTATCTGCTGCAATCCAACCGACCACCTGATCTCACTCGTGTGACTTCGAGAGTGGTGTCCTGCGCCGCCCTGCAAACTGGGACATGAAGCTAGGTATCGTGGATGAGTGTGTTTCTTGTGCTCCGGCAGCAGGCATATGGCTACTTTCACACTAGCGTTCGGGGCTCCGCTTGTGAGTTCCGTTTGAAGGCTCTCACAAGCGGCCCCGAACGGATCCGTCCAGCCCTAATGCATTCTGAGTGGATGCGGATCCGCTCAGAATGCATCAGTTTGGCACCGTTTGTCCTCCGCTCCGCTCAGCAGGCGGACCCCTGAACGCAGCTTGCAGCGTTCGGGTGTCCGCCTGGCCGTGCGGAGGCGAGCGGATCCGTCCAGACTTATAATGGAAGTCAATGGGGACGGATCCGTTTGAAGTTGACACAATATGGCTCAATTTTCAAACGGATCCGTCCCCCATTGACTTTCAATGTAAAGTCAAAACGGATCCGTTTGCATTATCATGAACAAAAAAAAAAATTATTTTTTTCTGTTCATGGTAATGCAAACGGATCCGTTCTGAACGCATCTAAGCGTTTGCATTATAGGTGCGGATCCGTCTGTGCAGATACCAGACGGATCCGCACCTAACGCAGGTGTGAAAGTAGCCATAGTTTCACCATGCCCAGGACCATGGCCTCTGCGTGAACCATCAGCAGCACGGCCACTTCCCTGTCCCTTACTGCTTGCTTTGAGCATATTAAATGGTATATATGGTTGCAAGTATGTCACACGTACCGTAGCGCAGGTTTTGTAAGTGTATGCACAAATATATTACACTGAATGTCACATATTTAGCATGCGCAAACGTTATACAGGAGATGTAGCGCAGGTAATGTCGCTGTCAGTAGCGGCCAAACAATTGCGCTAAATATCACAGATATTTAGGATGCGCAAATGTAACACAACAGATGTAGCTAGGTCTGCAGTAAACGATTATTTTAGTAATCGAGTATTCTATCGATTATTTTTTACGATTAATCGAGTAATCTAATAAGAAAAAATTTATTAATAGACTGTTTTCCTATATAAAACTCATAAGACCCCCTGCCATCAGTCCCCAACACCCTTCGTTCCCCACTGTGCGATCAGCCCAAGTGCATCAGTTCCCCCCAGTGCCATCAGCTCCGTTCCCCCCAGTGCCATCAGTTCCACTATCCCCCAGTGCCATCAGCTTTCCCCAGTGCCATCAGGTCCGTTCCCCCAGTGCCATCAGCTCTCCCCCACCCCAGTGCCATTAGCTCTTCCCCACCCCAGTGCCATCAGCTCTCCCCCACCCAGTGCCATTAGCTCTTCCCCACCCCAGTGCCATCAGCTCTCCCCCACCCAGTGCCATTAGCTCTCCCCACCCAGTTCCTTCAGCTCTCCCCCACCCCAGTGCCATTAGCTCTTCCCCACCCCAGTGCCATCAGCTCTCCCCCACCCAGTGCCGTTAGCTCTCCCCACCCAGTGCCATTAGCTCTCCCCACCCAGTGCCTTTAGCTCTCTCCCACCCCAGTGCCATCAGCTCCACTCCCCAGTGCCTCTAGCTCTCCCCCACCCCAGTGCCATCAGGTCCACTCCCCAGTGCCATCAGCTCTCCCCAACAAGTGCCATCAGCTCTCCCCCACCCCAGTGCCATCAGCTCTCCCTCACCCCATAGCCATCAGCTTTACTCCCCCAGTGCCATCATCTCCCCCCCTTGTGCCATTATCTCTCCCCCCATTGTGCCATCAGCTCCCCCCCTTGTGCCATAATCTGTCCCCCCCTTGTGCCATCAGCTTTACTCCCCCAGTGCCATCATCTCTCCCCCCTTGTGCCATCATCTCTCCCCTCTTGTGCCATCAGCTCTCCCCCCATTGTGCCATCAGCTCCCCCCCATTGTGCCATCATCTGTTCCCCCTTGTGCCATCAGCTCTCCCCCTTGTGCCATTAGCTTTACTCCCCCAGTGCCATCATCTCTCCCCCCTTGTGCTATCATCTCTCCCCACTGTGCCATCAGCTCTCCCCCCATTGTGCCATCATCTGTCCCCCCTTGTGCCATCAGCTCCCCCCCTTGTGACATTAGCTTTACTCCCCCAGTGCCATCAGCTCTCCCCCTTGTGCCATCATCTCTCCCCCCACTGTGCCATCAGCTCTCCCCCCACTGTGCCATCAGCTCTCCCCCATTGTGCCATCAACTCTCCCCCCATTGTGCCATCAGCTCTCCCCCTTGTGCCATCATCTCTCCCCCCACTGTGCCATCAGCTCTCCCCCCACTGTGCCATCAGCTCTCCCCCATTGTGCCATCAACTCTCCCCCCATTGTGCCATCAGCTCTCCCCCATTGTGCCATCAGCTCTCCCCCCATTGTGCCATCAGCTCTCCCCCCATTGTGCCATCAGCTCTCCCCCCATTGTGCAATCAGCTCTCCCCCCATTGTTCCATAGTCTCTGCTGCCCTGCTCCTCCTTACACCTGGATTGCACAGCGTCATTGGTTGCGGCCCAACAATTTAGCGCAGGTTGCGCTAATAATATACCGTATATTGCAGCCAGATAAAATAATAGTCCTTAAAGGGACTTTTGGGTCTCTAACGCCTTTCAAGACTAAACCCTGCCTAAAAAAAATTAAAATCCTGTTCCTACACTATCTGTCCCTTCTGCTGCAGCTCTCCCTGACTGACTGAGCCAAACCACGTGTCATCGGGTGCTATATGGCGTTCCGGACAGCAAATCACTGTAATGCCAGTAATTAACATGGCTACGGCATTACAGTGAGTGCCAGTACTTCCCCGCACGTTTATTGGCTGCGTAGCAGCCAACAAACGTGCAGGGAGGAGCATCGCGCTCGAGCACATGTGTTGTTCGGCTGAACACAGTGATGTGCCGAGCGATGCTCGAGTCAAAATGGTGTTCAGCCGAGCATGCTCGCCCAACGCTACTGACTGCAGATTATCAGGACAGGATCAGACAGTGCTGGGTTTCTATGTAATGTCCAGGGATCTCCTTTCAGATCTGAAATTTCCCGTTTAGTCTCCTGCATGTATGTACTTTCTAAAAAGGAATGCTGTGGATGACTCTTTCGGGAAGAATACTTGTATTTCTTCTGTCGTCTGTCATTTACTAACATCGTTTTGCCAGTTTTTGGTGTAAACAAAAGTTGCAAGACCCTTTTTGTGACTTGTGTTGTCACTGCCACTTAGGAGTGGAAGGCCCTGGTACATCAGTCCTGGCAAATTTAACATTTACGTCTGGGACCAGGCGTAAAAGAGGGGTGAAAAAGACTCCAGTCGAGTGCCAGAGGTGAGCTTAACTTATGACCAGGACTGCACCGACCACTGTATGTTTATGCCTTTCTAGCTTCTTTCCATAAATTCAGCATGCTAGAGCCCTTGATGTTTTTTCAGGTGTTTTGCCAATACCTTCTCCATCATCGGGGATAAATGGCACGAAGAAAACTATACCGGTAATACCTATTATTGTGTTTAAAAAATGGCAGAACACCACAAAAAAAAAAATGAAAAGAACCTTATTCTGTCATTTTTCTACCGGTAAAAAACACCTGTACATGTGGGTAAAGGCTCTTGATTTTGATATGCTCACTGCAGGACAATGGGTCGGACCTAAAAGTTGACATCATATTCGGAGTTCTTAGACGCACTTTTCACAGCGCTGTGTTTCATAAGCAGCACCGATAGCCGCTTTCAGACCTATTGTTGTAGTGCCAGTAGTAAAATACCCAGGGGAACTTGCATCTGCTTTCTGCTGATTAGATCTTTTTTTTTTTTTAGGTATCTGTCTTGGAGTTAAGCCCAACCCTATGCTAAAGGAGGTGGAAAAGATGTCTCACTCTTTATCAGTTGATAGGGCCTGTACATATGGCTGCAGAGATCTGCTGGTCTCAGCTAACAAGGATTAAACATCTCTGCTGCAGAAATATAACTCAACGCTGGGACCTGTTCGTGAATGCGGAGGAATGTGGACCGGCTCGACGTAAGCCTCCTGTCTGCCAGTAGATGGCGCTGTTAGCAGTTTGGCCGTACAGATTGCACAATTTCAGAAAATACTTTCTTTGGTTAACCCTTTGTGGGCACTCTTTTGCAGCAACAGCTGAATCCTTCCAATGAATCCAGACAGTAATAATGATAATAAATATATGTAATCAAATAAAACTATTAGACATATAAGTTATTATTCTACTTTTAATAGGTCAGTTTGATCAATATCTGTTTAGAGTTTTGTTAAAGATTGCAGTTCTCAACCTTCCTCCACTCCCGGACACCTAAGGCTCTTTTTTTATTGGGTAGGAGCACCGGGGGACCTTTATCATAGACCGGCTTTTTATGGCGAAGTGTGATAGCCCCTGCGCTGCCGGAGGAAGCGCCTAATTTATGACAAAGTGCAGTCCTCTTCAAAAATTAGGTGCACCTCCGACAGTCCGTGCGCCTGGAGTGAAAACTACGCCAGACCCTGACAGGAGTAGTTTTCACTCCTCTTTTATGTCTGTTTCCAGATGTAATTGTTAGCAAATTTGCAGGGGCTGGTGCAGATTTGGTGCGGATTTTCTGTTTGTAAACCAGCACCCGTGTGCAGGTACCTGGATTCTGGTTTTTAGATTCGGTTTTAAAGGGGTTGTGCCATATTTTTTAATTATCCCCAAGCTAACTAGCTGATCACTGGGACTCCTACCAATCGCGAGTACGGCCGTCCTCTATCCCCGGTTTTGATGGAGCGGCAGGTCATGCATGCGCACTTCCACTCCATTCCTTCTTTATGGCCGAATACAGTGCTCCGCTATCTCCAGAGCTCCTATATAGAATAAATGGAGTGCAGTGCCCATGTATGATCTGCTGCTCCATCAGAATGGGGGAACGGGACCCCCATTTTTGGGATTGGTAGGTGTCCCAGAAGTCAGACCCCCAGCAATCAGCTAGTAATTACTTAAAAAATTGGCACAACCCCTTTAATGCTAAAAAGAGGATTCAAAAAGAGAAGACTCAGTTCCTTCCTGGCTTTGGTTTCAAAAACTGTCCCTAAAAAACTGAATGTGTAAACCCAGTCTCAGACTGCCTGTAAACCAAGGGGTAAACCTATTAAAGGGGTTATCTGATATCATAAACTTCCCCCCCATGTGCCGGGCCCCTCAAAGGGAATTTACTTACCTGGCTCCCCGCTACCCACGCCGCTCCTGTTCCCCGCACCGCCGCTGCTGCTTCTCCCCGTGTGCGGATAAAAACATCGGGTGTCGAGGGGGGGGGGGGGGGTCAGCCAATGGCAGGCGGGGACGGGGATGAGCCTCCCTAGCGTCACCCGCGATTCTGTGATAGGCCCGGCACATGGGGGGGAAGTTTATGATATCGGATAAGCCCTTTAACAAGGTATCCTCATCCGTGCTACATACCGTAACTAATTCTTTATCTGCAGCTCTGAGCTGGCGTACATGCATCATTCTATTTTTCTTATTTATCAAATTTTTTGTGCAAAAGTTACATGGAAGTTGGAGGATTTTTATTGTGCCACAATTTTGGTGTCACAAAGTAAGCCAATAGTTGGTTTATCGTCAGAGAAAAGTATCTATCCCTGCACCACATTCATCATCCAGCCTGAGCCAAGTTGAATTTTTGTGCCACTGTCGCAGCGCGATACCATTGACTACAATTACCAAAAATGTCACGCCTCATTGCTCCGACATAAAAGTAGCGCGATACATGTCGTCATGTAGCCGTACCCTTAATCTGGAGCAGGTCTTTACAGCCAGTCTAAGTTCACGCCATCTAAAGGTTTAGTGAATCTGCCCCTAATGCATCCCATAGACCTTTTGTTGAATTTGAGCTGTGTGTAGATTGAACAACCAGTGAGAACGTCTTAGCACTCACATGCAGGGGTCCAATTTAGTAGGACCCACAGTAAGGCCTCTTTCACACGTCAGTGAATTGTGGACATGTGCTGTGCGTGGTCTCCATGGATCACTTATGTATCCATTGAGTTTAATGTGTGTATTTATTTATGTATTTATTTTACGCCCTTATATATCACTGTTATATTCCCCAGCGCTTTACAGACATTGGCATCAAGCTGTCCCCGAAGGGGGTCACAATCCAAGTTCCGTATCAGTATGTATTCATACATCAGTGGTTTTCTACAGACCATGGGTGTGTGGTGACACCACAGAAGAATGCCCTATTTTGTCTGTGATTATGGATCTTTTATAAACACTATAGTCTTTGGGTCTGTGAAAACCACAGGCACAACACATGCATTCTGGTTTTTACAGATCATTGCTAGGAGATTGTCTGGAAAAGAATTTTCAGCCTAGCAGTGTCCATGGAATAACACACGGAGGGCAACAAATGGACACACAGGCCAAACACAGTTACTTTAAGGGCATGTTCATGGATGAACCACTGACCATCCTTTCATAGATGTTATCACGGGCACAGACATGTGAAGAAGGCCTAAGGCTTCTGCCACACATAGTTTTTGTGTGCTTTTTTTTCCATGGAAAAAAATGTAATACGTTTTATACCCTTTTTTATTTATTTATTTCTGTAGCTTTTTTCTAACGTTTTTAAACTGTATACATTTTCAAGTGTTTTTCAACTCCATTCAAGGTTTGTATGGTAAAAATGGCTGCAAATATGCTGTACCCAGAGCAAGCTGCATTTTGCCAAAAATGGCAAAAACGCTAAAAATGCACAAACGTAATGCAAAAAAGCTATGCAAATGTATAAGGTAAATTTCACAATTCACTGTAGATTTTAAAGTACCATCTAGCCACGTGGAAGAAAAAAGCAACCCTTGTCACTCCAGCTGCTCTGAAACTACAACTCCCAGCATACATACTTAATTATTACTGTAACTCCCATAAAAGTGAAAGTAGGATTCTAGGAGTTGTAGTTTCAGAACAGCTAGTGCTGAAGTTTGCTGATCCCTGTCCTAGGCCCTCTCATTCGAAGTGAATCTGAGAGATAAAAACTAGTTGAGTGAAGCGAGCTTCGATTGCTACATCCGAGGTTGTTTCGCTCAAAACTTAGGATTAATGCTGTAAGGAGATCCGTCTCCGTACAGCATTACAATGTACAGCCTCCAATGAGGCGATTAGTTATTCACGAAGTCGCGCGAAACTTCGTTGAATAACTTCGGTACTTGATTTTTAAAATGGAAAACCACTTTAAAACGTGGAACCGAACTCGGCTTCGGTTCCGACTGGTACCTTGGAACCGAAGCCGAGTTCGGTTCCAAGTTTTAAAGTGGTTTTCCATTTTAAAAATCAAGTACCAAAGTTATTCAACGAAGTCTCATCCGACTTTACAAATGACTAACTTCTTCTGATTGGAGGCCATACATTTTATTGCTCTACGGAGACAGATCTCCATACAGTAGTATTCCGAAGTTTTGAGCAAAGCGACTTCAGATGTAGCATCCGAAACTTGCTTCGCTCATCACTAATAAAAACTTTCGAGTTTTTCCATATTAAAGCAGAGGTACACAAAGGTACAGAATAGGTCCACATCCGTACATACATCTGTCCAACATGGACTGGTAATAAAGCCGTAGGCATGTGCTCTCATAGTAATGCCACATGTGACATTCTCTGCAGTGGTTGAGCTGGTGATGTATTAGTCGTTCTATCAGTGTAGTAAGGTTATAGATCTGGTTACAATGGTTATTCCTCATAGACTGTAAGCTCCTAGAGTTTCAGTTGTGCATTTCTCTGTAATCTTGTGATGACTATTTTGGTTTATTCATGCACCTTCTGAATTGTACTGCAGAATACAGTGGAGCTCTATAAAGTCTATTATTATTATACTAAATGCAGTAGCCACAGCACATAATACGTTGAGCAGCAGCCCTGATAAAAGTTACGCAGTGTGCCTGTGCCAGTGGATTTTACTTCCAAAACTTGGCATGCGTTCTCATCTGCATTAAGAATTTCTTTGCATACGTGTGTGAATATGCTGGACCAAGTGAGCGTGAATTTATAGTCACACAGTCCTGCCAGTTCTGCTCAAGAGTAAATGAAATCTAATATCCATGTCCGTGAATGTGTTAACACACTGCAGTTTTCACAAAGGGGTTAAAACTAGGCCACGGTAAGAGGAAAAATACAAATTTAACATTTAACCTGATGAAAAGATGTACACATCTTGTAAAAGAATACAGAGTAATATGTGGACTAGGGAATGATAGAAGATATATATATATATATATATATATATATATATATATATATATATACAGTACAGACCAAAAGTTTGGACACACCTTCTCATTCAAAGAGTTTTCTTTATTTTCATAACTATGAAGGCATCAAAACTATGAATTAACACATGTGGAATTATATACATAACAAACAAGTGTGAAACAACTGAAAATATGTCATATTCTAGGTTCTTCAAAGTAGCCACCTTTTGCTTTGATTACTGCTTTGCACACTCTTGGCATTCTCTTGATGAGCTTCAAGAGGTAGTCCCCTGAAATGGTCTTCCAACAGTCTTAAAGGAGTTCCCAGAGATGCTTAGCACTTGTTGGCCCTTTTGCCTTCACTCTGCGGTCCAGCTCACCCCAAACCATCTCGATTGGGTTCAGGTCCGGTGACTGTGGAGGCCAGGTCATCTGGCGCAGCACCCCATCACTCTCCTTCATGGTCAAATAGCCCTTACTTTCAAAGTTTTCCCAATTTTTAGGCTGACTGACTGACCTTAATTTCTTAAAGTAATGATAGCCACTCGTTTTTCTTTACTTAGCTGCTTTTTTCTTGCCATAATACAAATTCTCACAGTCTATTCAGTAGGACTATCAGCTTTGTATCCACCTGACTTCTCCTCAACGCAACTGATGGTCCCAACTCCATTTATAAGGCAAGAAATCCCACTTATTAAACCTGACAGGGCACACCTGTGAAGTGAAAACCATTTCAGGGGACTACCTCTTGAAGCTCATCAAGAGAATGCCAAGAGTGTGCAAAGCAGTAATCAAAGCAAAAGGTGGCTACTTTGAAGAACCTAGAATATGACATATTTTCAGTTGTTTCACAATTTATGTATATAATTCCACATATGTTAATTCATAGTTTTGATGCCCTAAGTGTGAATCTACAATTTTCATAGTCATGAAAATAAAGAAAACTCTTTGAATGAGAAGGTGTGTCCAAACTTTTGGTCTGTACTGTATATATATATATAATTCATTTATTTATATAGGCTATCTCCTTTGGGCCCATAGAAGTGAATGGGAGAGGTGGCCGGTCATGCATGGTGCGCTCCCATATACTTCTATGGGGAGAGCACTTGGTGGTGGCCAAACCGGAGTCCTCCAGCCACCACTTTGGCCCGCTTTGTTCTCAATATAGGTGCAGGTCCCAGCGGTGGAACCCGCACCTATCAGACAGTGGGGGCATATCCTGGCGATATGCCCCCATTGTCTGAGATGAGAAAACCCCTTTAAGGAAGGACCTCAGCAATTTATTTTTGTCTTTATAGTGCTGAATAGACTATTATAAGAGAATAATGTAACGGCTCTTGTGCATGCCTTATGTATGCACGTTGCTCATCGGTTGCCTGTCATCTTGGTTCCTTCTTCCCCTCCGATATGGTCCCTCTAATACAGCTTACTTTTCCCATTATTCGTCTGGCTTTGGAGGGACGGAGAGGACAGAGTCTCATCACCCTGTAATTGCTCTGCTCTGAGTCCTGTCTAGGGGCCGCAAAGGATAGATCAGTGAGATAAAACTGCTGCCCCCTAACTCCCACTGCAGAGTCTCAGTGTATGATTATGTTATATGGTTTCATGCTGGAACCCCTGCCTCCTGCTTTTTCTAGGTTTCTCCCCATCAGCTGTTACAAGCAGGAGGCAGCGGAGAGCAGTGTTAAGCTGCATCACATAGAATACACTGGAGATTCTGCACACAGAGATAGTATAGACAAGCAGTGCAAGTTAGGGGCACTCTAGTAAAAACGCTTTTGCTTTAAAGATGGAATCATCAGTGTGCTAATGAAGCTAGGGCAATTACAACTTCTTCCCAGTTCATGTGGGGAAGAAGTTGTAGGAAACAGTGCATTATGAGATTTCCAATGTGCTAGGAATAAGGTTTTTACTGTTCACTAGAACATCAGTGACAGAAGAATGGTTGAGATTAGGGCATGGCTAGCTTGATTTTTCTCTTGAGTATATCAACCTCCTTGTCTTCTAATAGGCAATTTGCATACAACATCTGTTATCTATAATATGGACACTATTAGAAAGTTCAGGGGTGGAAAATTTAGCTAAGAGGGGTGTTGTATAGTGCATAAAGCATCTAATAGGTTACCTAATATACAAATTAACCCCCAAAAAGAAAACTGTTCTTGGGATAATTTGCTTATTAAAAAAATATTGGGATTACAAAGAAAATAAATACTGTATCTCCAGGTAATATTGGACCCATATGTAGCAAGAAGTAAAACCCTGATGGCACTATACACATAGTACTTTACAGGAGCTATAGCTATGGTAAAATAATTCACCCATTTATATGGCAGCTCAGTTGACGGTATAATAAAAGTCCGAAAGCATGCATTGCACCTGAGGCCATACAGTAATATGTTTAGTCTGCAATTATAGGAAATTAACTATACTATACTCCTGTGTATTGTAACCAAAGCCATGGGAATCAATGTGCAGAAGACAATGTGACATTAGAACAATCCTTCTAAAAGAGATTTACAGGCAGTGCAGCAAACAGAGGGGTCCCATACGGAAAAAGAAAAGAAAGTGTGACGGTAACGTACACTACACACAGGGGGGAGGATAGTGACCACTGCACTCCACCCTCACCCCTGGCCCTGCCTACTTGCCTCGCAAGTCCTAATGACAGGGGACAACTAGACGGCAGTCCCTAACTTAGGATACGTGCTGGGAAGACAGACAAGACAAATAACGGAACGTGAACGGACCGGGTCAATACCTAGAGAGCTACGCAGTACTAAGGAATGAGCAGAGAATAGTCAGGAAAAGCTGAGGTCAAATACCAGGAGATAAACGAAGTACAACAGGAGTCCGCAAAGAATCGTCAGGTGGAAGCCGGGGTCAGGATACCAGGAGAGATGCGCAGTACAGGAGGAGCAGGCAGAGAATCGTCAGGGAACACAGGATCAGGTAAGTATGCAGGAACAAAACAATCACCAGATACCTAAAATTAACAGGCAACCTGTGGCCAGCAGGCTGCCTGTATTTATAGTGGGGAGTGAGGGTCATATGACGTGGCCAGCATCACATGACCGACAGACCGACCAGTCGAGCACCGAGTGATCAGCTCGGCACTCAAGGCAGACCTAGGAGTAGGGAGCCTCCCAGCTAGCAAAGCTGCCCTGGGAACAAGGTCAAATACAGATCCTCGCTCCCGAAGCTAAGCAGCAGGTCTGCGGCTGATGGGAGACCGAGTGTGCCTTCGGCACCCCGTTACAGTACCCCCCCTTTTACGAGGGGCCACCGGACCCAAGACTTCAGGCGATGGCCTTTCAGGGTGTTCTAAATGAAATTTTCGAACAAGTCTAGGAGCATGAACCTCCCTGGCAGGTACCCAAGATCTCTCTTCAGGTCCATACTCCTTCCAGTGAATCAGGTACTGCAAGGAATTACGCACCTTCCTGACATCCACTATTTTAGAAACCACATACTCAACAGCATCATTAACAAGAACCGGCAGAGGCGAGGCTTTTGATGGTACTACTGGTTCAACATATCTTTTAAGTAGAGATTTATGGAACACATTATGAATGTGGAATGACTCGGGCAGCTCCAACCTAAACGATACTGGGTTAATCACCTCCATGAACTTATATGGTCCAAAAAAAAGATGAGCAAATTTTTTTGAATCTACCTTGAGAGAGAGATTCTTGGAGGATAACCACACCTTATCCCCAACCAGAAAATTCGCGCCCCTTGAACGTTTCCTATTGGCTTTGAGTCTTTGAGAACTTTGAGCCTTTTCTAGGTTCATTTGAACCCGGGCCCAAACTGTGCATAGTTCAGAAGAGAGCCTATCCGCCTCAGGGTTAGAGGAGGAGACGGATGACCCAGAATGAAAACGGGGATGAAAACCATGGTTACAAAAGAAGGGGGGGGAGACCCGAGCCGAAGAATTAACATGGTTATTCAAAGCAAATTCAGCCAACGGAAGGTATTTAACCCATAATTGCTGGTCATCAGCAACATACGACCTCAGGAATTGTTCCACAGACTGATTAAGGCGTTCAGTCTCCCCATTACTCTCAGGGTGGTAGGCGGCGGAAAAAGACAACGAAATCTGACATCTTTGAAAAAAGTTACACCAGTATAGATAGTTATTAGAGACCACCTGGATCAATTGGAAGTATAGAGTAAGTGATCAAAATTTAAAACTTAACGTTTAATATAATAAATATAGAAAAATAGGTCCCATGATAATTGGATACAAATATACAAAAATAAAGGAGCGATGCGGTGGTTTGCCACACCGGAAGTAAAGTGCAAACAACCAGAACACATTAATGAAATAAGCGGTGCTCGGCGGCACTCAAAAGTAACCAGGTAGTCCTACCGCTCTGATGAGATGCTCCTTGGTATCACGACTGCCTATCCAGTGCTGATAGATGTACACACCGTTGTTGACGGCAGACGTGTAGTACAGGGTTAGGGATGCTAGGTTTGCTGACCCTGATGATGCCCTAGGGCCCTACAATGGCCTAAATGGCCTGACCACGGATCCCCGTGATCAGCCAATGCAGGAACCTACCCCTGGAATTTGTGCGCCCTAAAAAGCCCTCGGCTGCCTGATCCCGAGGGATCAGGCAGCCAGGCAGCCGAGGGCTATTTTATTCACGGCCAACGGTTCACGGACCCATTCAAGTCAATGGGTCCGTGAAAGAACACGGATGCACACAAGATTGGCATCCGTATCCGTGGCCGTAGGTTAGTTTTTATACAGACGGATCCGAAGATCCGTCTGCATAAAAGCTTTTTCAAAGCTGAGTTTTCACTTCGTGAAAACTCAGAACCGACAGTATATTCTAACACAGAAGCGTTCCCACAGACCCTCCCCCCCCCTCCCCAGTTTGAATATCATTGGTGGCCAGTGCGGCCCCCCCCCCTCTATTGTAATAATAGGTTGGTGGCCAGTGCACCCCCCCCCCTCCCTCTATTGTAATAATTCATTGGTGGCACAGTGTGCGCCCCCCCCCCTCCCTCCCTCTATTGTAATAATTCGTTGGTGGCACAGTGTGCGCCCCCCATCGGCCCCCCTCCCTCTATAGCATTAACAACATTGGTGGCCAGTGTGCGGCCTCCCATCTCCCCCCCCCCCCCATCATTGGTGGCAGCGGAGTTCCGATCATTGGTGGCAGCGGGTTACTAGCAATAGTAAAATAGTAAAAGATTCATACTTACCTGGGAGCTGCGATGTTCGTGTCCGGCTGGGAGCTCCTCCTACTGGTAAGTGACGGTTCATTTAGCAATGCGCCGCACAGACCTGTCACTTACCAGTAGGTGGAGCTCCCGGCCGGACACGAACATCGCAGCAGCAGGTAAGTATGAATCTTCTACTATTGTACTATTGCTAAGTAACCATGGCAACCAGGACTGTAGTAGCGTCCTGGTTGCCATGGTTACCGATCGGAGCCCCAGCGATTAAACTGGGACTACGGTGCGGCACCTGAGGGGTTAATTGTGCTGATCACGGCCCCCTGTAAGAGATCGGATGCTGCCAGGCAGCAGGGGGCAGTCATGTACACAGTTTGCAGTATATTCTAACTAGAAGCGTCCCCATCACCATGGGAACGCCTCTGTGTTAGAATATACTGTCGGAAATGAGGTTTCACGATCTAACTCATATCCGACAGTATATTCTAACATAGAGGCGTTCCCATGGTGATGGGGACGCTTCAAGTTAAAATATACCATCGGATTGGAGAAAACTCTGATCCGATGGTATAAAAGGGACTCCAGACTTTACATTGAAAGTCAATGGGGACGGATCCGTTTGAAATGGCACCATATTGTGTCAACGTCAAACGGATCCGTCCCCATTGACTTGCATTGTAATTCAGGACGGATCCGTTTGGCTCCGCACGGCCAGGCGACACCAAAACGACCTTTTTTTCATGTCCGTGGATCCTCCAAAAATCAAGGAAGACCCACGGACGAAAAAACGGTCACGGATCACGGGAAAACGGAACCCCGTTTTGCGGACCGCAAAAAAATACGGTCGTGTGCATGAGGCCTTACTCTATACTTCCATCTTTGAAAAAAGCCCTCCAAAATTTGGACACAAACTGCACACCCCTATCAGATACAATATTTTCCGGGATACCATGTAACCGTACAATTTCTTTCACAAAAATAGATGCCAGAGTCTTGGCATTCAGGAGTTTAGACCGAGGAATGAAATGAACCATCTTGCTAAACCTATCGACCACTAGCCAAACCACAGTCTTACCCTCCGCCGGCGGCAGGTCAGTAATAAAGTCCATCTAGATATGGGACCAGGGTCTACTGGGAATGGGTAGGGGTCGTAGGTTACCAGCAGGGCAAGTCCTAGGTGTCTTAGACCTAGCACAAACCTCACAGGCTGACACGTAGGACTTGACATCCCTAAATAGAGTGGGCCACCAATTGGATCTAGAAACCAGCTCTCTAGTGCCCTCAAAACCAGGATGTCCACAAAAGGCAGAATCATGACACTCACCCAACAGCTGGAGACGAAATTGTATGGGAACAAACAACTTATCTGTTGGGGTGGTTGCCGGTGCCAGATGTTCAGCCTTAATGAGAGCCGAGATATCTTGGGTTAAGGCTGCTGCGAAGATATTTGCTGGTAGGATGGATTCAGGCGGTGCCTCTGTAGGCTGAAAAGCATGGAAGCTCCGAGATAATGCATCAGCCTTCACGTTTTTACTTCCAGGCCTGAAAGTAATGGAGAATTCAAAACGAGTAAAAAACAGTGCCCATCTAGCCTGATGGGGATTCAACCTCTTAGCAGATTTGAGAAACATAAGGTTCTTATGGTCAGTGACAACAGTTACACAATGCCTTGCCCCCTCCAGAAAATGCCTTCACTCCTCAAATGCCCACTTAATGGCCAGCAACTCCCGATTCCCTATGTCGTAGTTTCTCTCGGTTGAAGAAAATTTTCTGGAAAAGAATGCACACGGTCTTAGGTTAGTTGGACTAGCAGGACCTTGTGAAAGGATTGCTCCTGCGCCGTCCTCAGACGCATCCACCTCCACAATAAAAGGTCTCACTTGATCTGGCTGGATCAGAATGGGAGCGCTACTGAATGCCTTTTTTAGTGTTTCAAACGAAGTAATGGCCTTAGTAGACCAGTTCTCCAAATCCGCCCCTTTCTTAGTAAGGTCGGTCAACGGTTTAGCAATTACTGAAAAATTCTTAATAAATTTACGGTAGTAATTGGCAAAACCTAAGAACCGTTGTAAGGCCTTTAAGGATGAAGGCCTCACCCATTCCTTAATAGCTAGTACCTTACCAGGATCCATCTTGAAGGCGTGAGGGGTCAGGACATGCCCTAGAAACAGTATCTCCTGTACACCAAAGACACATTTCTCTTGTTTAGCGGACAACTCCCTCAACACCTCTAATACTTGTCTAACATGAGACACATGAGATTTGAAATCAGGAGAAAATATCAAAATGTCGTCACGATAGACAATGACAAATTTACTTAAAAACTCTCTAAGAATATCATTTATAAAGTTTTGGAACACAGCTGGGGCATTGCTGAGTCCAAAAGGCATAACCTGATATTCAAAGTGCCCTGCCGGAGTATTGAACGCAGTCTTCCATTCGTCTCCCTTCTTGATTCGGATAAGATTATATGCCCCTTTCAGGTCAATCTTCGAAAACCAAGTTGCCCCCAGAACCTGGTTAAATAAATCCGGAATCAATGGGAGAGAGTATCTATTCTGGATAGTGATCTTATTCAATTTCCGGTAATTGATACAAGGCCTAAGACCACCATCCTTCTTCTTAACGAAGAAAAACCCTGCTCCCATAGGAGAGACAGAAGGTCTAATGTGCCCCTTACCGAGGCTTTCCTTAATATAATCCTCCATGGCCTTGCGTTCAGGCTGAGAGAGATTATAAATACGCCCCTTAGGAAACCTGGCACCTTCTACTAACTCTATGGCGCAATCATAAGGTCTATGGGGTGGTAGAACCTTCGGGGTAGGTGATGAGAACACATCAGAATATTCCCTAATGACCGTGGGTAATATATCAGATTCTACTGAGACCCCAGCTTGTACCACAGACAAGCACGAGTCACACTTAGGTCACCATTTCACCAACTCCCCCCTGGACCAATCAATAGTGGGGTTGTGTAATCGGAGCCAAGGCAACCCTAGTACCACCTCGACCGGTAAGTTCTCCAGGACTAAGAGGGAACATTTCTCAGAGTGGCACACCCCCACGGTTAAAGAAATCTTTGAGGTACATGACCTCACCATACCACCTACCAGGGGAGTGGCGTCAATAGCCATGACATGGATAGGTGTAGGAAGAGAAAAAATTTGAATACCCAGTCTAATGGCGTACTCAGAGTCAATAAAGCTGGCCGCTGAACCAGAGAAATGACAATGCCCACGCATTGACTCTCGGGGCCAGAGGATACGGGGCGCAAACGGAAAAAAAGTTTACAATTTTCTTTAAAGGAAAGAAACTTCTTCCGATCTCCAGAAAAGGGCTCAGGAAGCTTAATCTGGGGCTCTAAATGTGGACTGGAGCCCTGAGGGATGGAAGTACCTTGTCCTAGCTCGAAAGAACAGAGTTTCTCCCCTAGCTCCTGCACCATCTGCGTCAGGTTAGAGACATGGTCAGTCAGGGTCACCAGAGGATTCATGATACAGTGGTTAGGTTACGGCCTGTTAATCTGTGATGGTAACGTACACTACACACAGGGGGGAGGATAGTGACCACTGCGCTCCACCCTCACCCCTGGCCCTGCCTACTTGCCACGCAAGTCCTAATGACAGGGGACAACTAGATGGCAGTCCCTAACTTAGGATACCTGCTGGGAAGACAGACAAGACAAATAACGGAACGTGAACGGACCGGGTCAATACCTAGAGAGCTACGCAGTACTAAGGAATGAGCAGAGAATAGTCAGGAAAAGCCGAGGTCAAATACCAGGAGATAAATGAAGTACAACAGGAGTCCGCAAAGAATCGTCAGGTGGAAGCCGGGTTCAGGATACCAGGAGAGATGCGCAGTACAGGAGGAGCAGGCAGAGAATCGTCAGGGAACACAGGATCAGGTAAGTATGCAGGAACAAAACAATCACCAGATACCTAAAATTAACAGGCAACCTGTGGCCAGCAGGCTGCCTGTATTTATAGTGGGGAGTGAGGGTCATGTGACGTGGCCAGCATCACATGACCGACAGACCGACCTGTCGAGCACCGAGTGATCAGCTCGGCGCTCAAGGCAGACCTAGGAGCAGGGAGCCTCCCAGCTACAAAAGCTGCCCTGGGAACAAGGTCAAACACAGATCCTCGCTCCTGAAGCTAAGCAGCAGGTCTGCGGCTGATGGGAGACCGAGTGTGCCTTCGGCACCCTGTTACAGAAAGAGGGACCTTCTTCAGGAGATCTTCCACCATGCCACCATTTCCTCCAGCTTTCCTATCATTTGTTAGAAAGTTGAGTGCCATAACCTCCTGTGATTGATGATAATGTGGTGTGGTCCAAGTCTACGCCACCTGTCTAGATGTGGACTGTGTTTAACTTGAAGGGGTAACCGGCACCAAAATCACTATCTGTGTCTCCTGAGAAACTTTTAGTAAGATCTTTAAAGTGGGAACACCTACAGTACTTAAAATAAGGCCTACCTCTGCAATCTACCTAAAGTGTGACTTATCTTCTATTTTTCACCCAGATTAGGCAGGATAAGCAACTGATACTGAAAAGTTTCTCCCACAATACTAAGTTAGCCGGTGCCTGACTCCATCTTAGTGGGAATCCTTTGGGGTATTAACAGGTCATTAAATGATTTTTTAAACCCTATATAATGTCTACTGATATACCTATAAAAAGATGTAATTACATTTTATTAGGTTTTAATGGAGATTTATAATTTAAAGATAATTCTTTTCAGTTCAGCAGGTTTACTAGGAGCACCACACTAATCTTTGGGCAGGTGCTGCCTCAGAGATGGTTTAGTATTTTTTTACTTTACCATCAGGTGATGAAACTGACCCACAAAGCCTGTAAGTCAGCCCTGCAGCTGGAGCAGTCTGAACCTGTGCATACTCCGCTCTTTGCATGGCTCCAGGCACCCGTGTATCACCAGAGCAAGCATGCTTTTTGTACTCTATGTGTAAAATGTCAGCCATTCATTTATACATTTGTGAGGTGTTAACGCTAAATTAATAAAGTAAGTTTAGGGTAAAAGTTGTAGGAGTCCATAATATTACTTCTAACATTTAAATAATCAAAAGGACCTATGAGATATGTAAGCTGCTGAAAAGAAGATACGTCAGTGTGAAATCTTTTAATCTGGTTTTTACATTACCTTTGTTTTAAAATGAGTTTTCTAGGATTATAAAAATACACAAACTTATCTATCTGAATTTTAATACTCAGCAGATGATGCCATTATAACTCAGAAGTCATTTTTTGTCATTTTCATGCACAGCTCTGTACTGTACCTTTGTTTTGATGCTGCTAGGGCTTGCTGTGGGTGGGTATACCATGGGAAGGACTACAGTTCCCAAGATTCCTACCCCCTTCCTGTCTGCTCTGCCATTATTTTGCTCAATTAATTTGCATTATTTTATGTGTTATGTGTTATTGTATATGCATGTGAAACAAATATCTATTGAGACAGGGAGACAGAAGAGCCAGGGAGCCAAACTAAACTGTGTTTTTGCTGTGGGTGGGTATACGATGGGAAGGACTACAGTTCCCAAGATTCCTACCCCCTTCCTGTCTGCTCTGCCATTCTTTTGCTCAATTAATTTGCATTATTTTATGTGTTATGTGTTATTGTATATGCATGTGAAACACATATCTATTTAGACAGGGAGACAGAAGAGCCAGGGAGCCAAACTAAACTGTGTTCCTAAAGGGTTAAATAGTATGTATTCCCATTTTTAAATAATTTTCCGATGATACATTGGGTATTTTGTTTCCCTCACTTAGGCCTCTTTCACACGACCGTTTTTTTTGTTTGTTTACAGCCCGTTTTTTCCGTTCCGCATACGATCCGTATACGGAACCATTCATTTCAATGGTTCCACAAAAAAAACTGAATGTGTTCCGTATGCATTCCATTTCCATATTTCCGTTTCTCTGTTCCGTTAAAAGATAGAACTATTATTGCCTGCAAATCACATTCCGTGGCTCAATTCAAGTCAATGGGTCCGCAAAAAACTGAACACATATGGAAATGCATCCGTGTGTCTTCCGTATCTGTTCCGTTTTTGCAGAACCATCTATTGAAAATGTTATGCCCAGCCCAATTTTTTCTATGTAATTACTGTATACTGTATATGCCATACAGAAAAATGGAACGGAAAAACGGAAACACAACGGAAACAAAAACGGATCTGGAAAAAACGGCCTGCAAAACACTGAAAAAGCCATTGGTCGTGTGAAAGAGGCCTTAGGGTGAAATTCATTATCCCCCCTACGCCCCTACAAAAAGTGGGTGTGGTGAGGAAAGAGCGTGGGCGGTGCCATCGGCCTCTTCTCATTAAGGCCCCTTTCACACGAGTGAGTTTTCTGTGCGGGTGCAATGCTTGACGTGAACGCATAGCACCCGCACTGAATCCTGACCCATTCATTTCAATGGGTCTGTGTACATGAGCGTTTTTTTTCACGCATCAGTTTTACGTTGCGTGAAAAACGCCGCATGTTTTACACGCAGCCCTGGCCCCATAGAAGTGAGTGGGGCTTCAGTGAAAAACGCATTGCATCCGGAAGCAAGTGCGGATGCAATGCGTTTTTCACTGATGGTTGCTAAGAGATGTTGTTTGTAAACCTTCAGTTTTTTATCACGCGCGTTAAAAACGCATCAAATGCGTTATAAACGCATGGACTGCTAGAGGAGCCATGTAATTTATGATGAGGCCTGCACCTCGTTATAAATTACAAGATAAATTACAAGAACTCTCCCCATCAAGACAAGTGAAGCAGACGCCGGTCTTGATGAATCAGGGCCTAAGTTCTTCCAATAACCCCCATAATACTATATGAACTGTTTACCTTGCATAACTCCAGCTCGAACTGTATCTTTATTATGGATGGATCAGCATTATCAAAGTCATAGTAAGGCTGGTTTCACACGGGCGTTGCGGGAAAAGGTGCGGGTTTGGTACCCAAACCCGAACTTCTTCACAGAAGTTTGGGTTTGGGTTAGGTGTTCTGTAGATTGTATTATTTTCCCTTATAACATGGTTATAAGGGAAAATAATAGCATTCTTAATACAGAATGCATAGTACAATAGGGCTGGAGGGGTTAAAAAAAAAAATAATAAAAAAATAACTCACCTTAATCCACTTGATCGCGCAGCCGGCATCTCTTCTGTCTTCTTCTTTGCTGTGCACAGGAATAGGACTTTTGATGATGTCACTGTGCTCATCACATGGTCCAATCACATGGTCATCACCATGGTGAGGGACCATGTGATTGGATCATGTGATGTGACGTCACCACAGGTCCTTAGCCGGCAGCTCAACATTACAGAAGAAGACGGAGATTCGCAACTACGCGATCAAGTGGACTCGGTGAGTTAATTTTTTTTTATTTTTAACCCCTCCATCACTATTTTACTTTGCATTCTGTATTCAGAATGCTATTATTTTCCCTTATAACCATGTTATAAGGGAAAATAATACAGATCGGGTCCCCAGCCCGATCGTCACCTAGCAACCATGCGTGAAAATCGCACCGCATCCGCACTTGCTTGCGGATGCTTGCGATTTTCACGCGGCCCCATTCACTTCTATGGAGCCTGCGTTGCGTGAAAAAAAACGCACAATATAGAGCTTGCTGCGATTTTCACGCAACGCACAAGTGATGCGTGAAAATCACCGCTCATGTGCACAGCCCCATAGAAATTAATGGGTCCGGATTCAGTGCGGGTGCAATGCGTTCAACTCACGCATTGCACCCGTGCGGAATACTCGCCCGTGTGAAAGGGGCCTAAGACTAATAGTAAGTCCTGAGTATTGCTACCCAGTAAGTTGTCATGTTCTGGTTGCTACAGCTTAGCTCTAGTAGCCAACCATAATATGCTTATTTACTGTATGTTATTTTCTATATATTTTATTATCTCAAGGTGACCCATGATCTACATAACATCTCTCTATTTAACCTGAGATAACTGTTGACCAAATCAGTAAAATCAGACAGGTTTAAATCCGACTTTCCTAATCTCCTTATGTCTGCTCAGGTAGACATGTTACTGGTTAGAAGACAAAACGGTGCAGAAATTTTTGTGATGTGAGAAATTGTATTTTATTTTTTCATTACAACTGTTACAGATATCTTATGGTTGTGTTCATACCGCTGTCTCAGTTTTGGCAGATTCAACGTGAAATTGTTATCTTGATGGAAATGACAAACACCCCCATGCCAACTGCTGGATCAGCCTAGATCTAACAAGGGTTTATCTTTGTGAGACAACCTTAAGTACGTCACTTTGAATTTTACCTTGACCAACAATATTGCTACTTCTATATCTAGGATGAGGCCAATTCATGAGCTTGGCCATCCCAGAGTTTTTCATTTTAAAAAGTGATTTAGAAAGACAGGATCATTAGTAGGGTTTTTTTTTATGAGTTTGGAAACGCAGCAGAAGTCTTTTTACTTTGGCTCAACCTGGACTTGTTATTTTATTTCTTTTAGATGGAAAGAGGAAGCTAGTGTACATATTTTACCTCGTACTTTCCAACAGTCTGCTGTTCAGGCTTTGAAGTTTGGGGTCTTGCGTGGAAACACATCCACTAACTCAAAAAGGAATAAACTTCACTCTGCATCTCCTCCTCTTCCAAAAAGCAGAGGATTAACCTCGCCACCCAAAAAAAACAAACAAGCCCCAAAAGCACTCATGCATTTTGATTCTATTACCCCGCTCATTTGGAAAATCCTTTCTGTGGTCTGTCAGACAGTGCATTTCCACTAGGAAAATCTCTCAGGATAAAGGAATGCATACATCAACAGGGGCCTTGATTGACAGAAAAAATAATGTTTCAACAGAGCTACATCTCATAATATTTCACAAGTCAGATTTATTTCATGGCAAGCCAGAAACTTGAAAATGCAAATTACTAAAGCATATTTAACCTCCTGTGTCAAGCGAACGCTCAGGAAGAAGAGACAACAAGAGATAACCCTGGGCCTCATTCTTTAAAATAACATGTTAGTTGTAGAGGTGTCACGTATAGAAGGTACAGAAGAAAAAGGTCATTGGAATAAAAATTACAAGAGCTTTATATTTACAAAAAGTTTTTCTTTTTAAAAAGTAGGCATTCCTTTCATACATTCTCATGTTACATGAGTTCTCCTAGCCCTGACCTCAGAGTTGTACAGTTGTACTTCTGTTTATCGATTCTGGTACCTTGCTTTGGAAATACTATCTGCAAGTCATTATTAGCTGCCATTAGATAATACTCCAGGGACACAACCTGGGGATTCCATGCACAAAGTCCATTCCCTCAAAAGGGTGTTTTAAGGATAAAATTGCAAAATCTTCCCTATATTTAGCCCTAGTCAAATATGCAACATAGTAGGTTGACCCTTCTGACCCGAGTCCTGAGTGCGATACATTCACTCATGGGGTCCTCTATGCTCCTTGAAGATTTTGGTAAACTTTACTCGTGACTGAAAAGGTCTTTGCAAAAAATGCAGGGGGTAACCACCATTGCTTAATTTGCCTAAATTCCAGAGGTGGTGGTGGAGTTTTCAGAAGGGAGAGGCAATAGCATGACATAAAATGGTTCCTGCGAAGCATGGTGAGTAAAGCAGAGAGTGTCCACAAGTTAGAGAAGGTCTGAGGGTGCATTAGAGACAATTGCAGCCTTGGCAGTAGAGTATTGCCATGAGAGGACCCAGGATATTGTTAACTGGTGGACTGAAGGTCCTCTCAGCGATTGTCAAGACTTTTGTGTTGAGACCTGCCTGTGAAAAACCACCATGTTCAGTCAAGCACTTGCAATGAGTAACCATTAACCTGTGCCCTTGTCAGAGAGACTGTAACCCTTAAATAGCACCACTGTATATAATTTGCAATTATTAAGCCAATTTACCTCTGAAAAAGAGCAAAAGTTGAGCTGATACATTATCCCAGAGTGTCATGTCTGATTTTCTGCTGTATCACTTCCTTTTGTGGGTTGGTCACTATTCCCCTCACCTTATCCATCGTCACTGCTGTCTTGGTCCCTTTACAGAGATATGGAGGTCTTGGGACAACTGAAAGAACAAGTTCAGCTTTTTTCCAACTATTCATTTCTATTTAAAATGACTTCCTGGGATGGAAGATCTTCTGGCTCTCTCTGCATCCTTTAACCCCCTTCTAACAAATAAGGACACGGCCACTTGACTTGGAGTAAAAGGCCGTAGCTCTAGTTTATTAACCATAATAAAATACCAAGTATTAAACATATACAGTACATATTAACATTGTAAACCAATCCAATATTACTCAAAACATTAATCCACCAACATGTAACTTTGAAAGCATGAAGAGATCCTAGAAGGCAATCCAAGTAAAACCATATTCGCCCCTCGCAACCTCCTCTTACGATCCAGGTTTATTCCAACTTTACCCTCGGCCGCACTCACCGACCCAAGGGCACCAACTCGTGGAAATTAAACCCCTGCCAGGCTATTAGCCCAAACAGGATCCCCCCAGCTTTTCCATTCACCACAACGTCCTAGATGCATGTCGCACGAGATAGAGCCATGCACCTATCCAAGTTTTGCCTTCCAGGATCCTTCTTTTACCTGCTCGCTACGACAAGAGCAGCTTGCGAACCCCCAACAACCGAAATTACGGGAGGGTGGGTGGGCAACTTCTCTACACTTCAACGACTACCTAAAACTCCTCCCCCTAGCCTTAAGTTCCTGGCGCGAATCCACCACTCCACCCCCTTCACAGCTCCTCCCCTGCAACCTCTCACTATCCAATTAACCCATTGTGCCACAGCCTTCCACCAAAGTCAAGCCGCATTTCGCTACGGCTGCGCCCCGCTCCATTACTTTTCGGATAGTACATTGGCCATTTTCCTCAGTAGCTGGGATCAGAATTTGAGCCCCTTGTTGCCATCAGTTTGGGCTACAAAGAACAGATGTTTGGCTGGCGTTTCTTTGGCTGCCTCTTTATGACGTCAATAGGGCTGGTACCCTATGGGGTCATTGTGTCTGGCTCTCTTGGGGCTTTTCTATGGGGGCTCTCAGGATTGCAATCACGGGGATTCCTGGGCTAAGCGCATAAAATAATAATAATAATACAATAATAGATCTTCTGATGGCCCTGTTATGAGGGCACTGCATTTTGCACGTACATTGGGTCTATAGCTGGCAATATTATGGGGCCCTGAATGAGTTACTAACAGTAATCTGATGAAATGAATCTTATATAACAGTAATATAAATAAATATTTAACCAGTTTAATTAATCAATTTGTTTAATAATTTCTTGAAAGTTGGGATATATTCAAGGAAATAGTGAACTTTGTGCTCCCTGTGTGCATTGCAAGAAAAGGTTAAACAGTTCATTACAATCTAAAGTAGTTTGATGGTTGAACAACCATATAATGAACAATTGAATAGTGAACGACTAAATGGTGAGCGCCTGTTTCGCAGATGCAGTCATACACACACTTTAGTCAGTGTTTTTGGGACCATATTCGTGGATGAAAAATCTTTCATTTGACCTTTGGATGAAATTTTCAAACACAGCCAACTTCTTCCCAGATGACGATTGCGCTCTATTGGTCGACAACATCTGATTGTTGTTATAGTTTACCTAAACTTTCAAGAAATATTTTTTCAACTGTTAGAAATACCCTAATAAGAATTTTTTAAATATACTTTATTTATTGATTTTATTGTTTTACAAGAAAAAGAGGACCCGAAGTGTGGGACTTCCTGAAGCAGCGGCGTTACTAGAAATGACTGAGCCCCAAAGCAAATTTTTGACGACCCCCCCCCACACACACACACTCCAGCAACTTCTTTGCAACCTTCTCCTCCCGTACAACCCCCACTACTTTGGCTTGTCAAGATCACTTTTGCAGACCAGGCCCGGCAGCTGCTCTGTCAGTTTCCTACACTTATATACTGTATATCATGTCCCTGTTCTGATTTGTACAATATGCTCTGCAGTGAGAGTTTTACTGGCAGGAGCACACATTGCTGCCCCTGCCTGCATCCTCCACTGAAACGTCTGCCATACCCTGCACCAATGTACTATGCCATGCTTTAGCAGAGCCAAATGAGGACAAGCAGGAGCTCTGACATGAGCCTTATACCCTCATACAGGATATTGTTGGGAACTGCAGATATATGTAAGTTACACCACTCTGTAATTTATATAAACTGCACTGTATTTATTGAGAACCAGCTTCACACGGGTATATTTAATCTATTTCATTTATTGTTTGTGTGTCGTTAAAAGATATCAACAGTATCCCCCATAACAGTGACCTCTACAGCACCCCGGCCCTTTAACAGTGATCTCCACAGTCCCCCACCCCTTAACACTGACCCCCCCCCCCCCCCCACAGTGCCCCACCACTTTAAAATAGGACCTCCACAGCAGCCTATGCCCTTAACTTTGACCTTCACAGCAGCCTGCACCTTTAACAGTGAGTTTCACAGCACCCCACTCCCTTGACAGTGACCTCCTCAGGGGCCTGCCCCTTAACAGTGACCTCCACAGTACCCTGCTGCCTTAACAGTGACCTCACAGTGTCCTGCTGCCTTAACAGTGACCTCCACAGCAGTTGCCCCTTTAATAGTGGCCCCTGCCCCCTTAACAGTGACCTCCACAGTGTCCGACCCTTTAACAGTGACCTCCACAGCAGTCTGCCCCCTTAATAATAGCATCCACAGTGAACGCCTCTTTAACAGTGACCTCCACAGCGCCTGCCCCTTTACCAGTGACCTCCACAGCCCCTGCCCCTTTAACAGTAACCTCCACAGTCCCCGCCTCTTTAACAGTGTCCTCCCCAGTGCCCGCCCCTTTAACAGTAACCCCCACAGCGCCCTGCCCCTTTAACAGTGACCTCCACAGTGCCCGCCCCTTTAACAGTTACCTCCACAGTGCCCTGCCCCTTTAACAGTGACCTCCACAGCACCCTGCCCCTTTAACAGTGACCTCCACAGTGCCCACCTCTTTAACAGTGACCTCCACAGCGCCCGCCCCTTTAACAGTGACCTCCACAGTGCCCACCTCTTTAACAGTGACCTCCACAGTGCCCGCCCTTTTAACAGTGACCTCCACAGCGCCCTGCCCCTTTAATGCTAGAGCTACACGATGACATGTGTCACGCAACATTTGGTCTCAACAATTTTTCTAATGACAGGCTATGGTGTCGCACTGCGACATGTGACAAACTGCGACTGCAACATGATAGTTGCAAAAAATCCATCCAAGATTCACATGTCGCAGTGCAACACCGTAGACTATCATTATAAAAATTGTTGCACGACATTGGTGAGACATCAATGTTGCGTGACACATGTAGCAGTGTAGTTGTGCCCTATGTGTCGTGCAACTTATTGTCTCTCGACACATGTCTTCATGTAGCCCTAGCCTAAAGCTGACCTACAGCAGTGAAGAAAAATGGCTGGGTTGTTATGGAAACCTGGAGTAAAACTGTGTGTATGTAGAGACTAGGGGCCTGCGAACTTCTGATAAGGGTCATGTGACCGTTGGGCAGTTGGGATATGAAGAGAAAGACTTGCAGGCTTGTATTGGCTAATGCAGGTCATTTTTTGGGAATATCTCAGGAACGGTACGTTCTAGAGAGCTGTGACCCCCACAAGATTTCTTTCCAGGTAGCAAGGGATGCGTATACCAAGTTTCTTTGAAATCGATGGTTGCGTTTTTGAGTGATCGCGGAACATACAAACATATATACATCCTTCTTTATATATATATATATATATATATAGATTACACCAGTTCTGTATTTATTGAGAAACTTCACTGTAATGGTTTCCATAAGGCTGTGATAAGACGTTAATGGGCACAATGCTGGGCTGAGTCACAGGTCAGAGTGGGGATTACGCCTAGGACATCCCCATGAAGTGTAGTACATTCCTGCAGTGTATAAAAAGGGATGTCCAAGAGGACTTCATGGTCAGAAGTATGTGAGAAAATTGCCACAGTCACTGGTATGGAGAGGACCAGCTGCGCTGCGTAGTAGTTAGCTAGCAAGTGTGGGTGAGATAGTCTTTCAAATTGTTGCATTACCCTAGGGATTCAGATAGACTTTAGAACAGGGCAATCAAAGCAGAGGAGAGTGTAAAGCAGGGGCAGCAGACCATAGTACTTCCTAGTGCTTGCACCTGTGAGTTATCAGTGGACCTGTGATAAGCCAGGTCAGGAGGAACAGACCAGCCACATTGCTGTCTAATGCAACACTGTTGTAGAGAGTGGCATACTAGGCTTTACTGTACCGGACTGTGTACATAGCGACAGTTGGACAGTGCATGCAGCTTTGTTTGACAGTGTGCATGGACAGATTGGCCATAGACCTTACAGGGAAATTTCCTGGTGGCTGATGCCCAAGGGACCGCCCACAATCCCTCTTCTCTGCCGCTGGCCAGGTAGATAATAATCTCTCAGTGGTAATTAATGGCCAGCGACCACACATGCCATCTGAATTCAACTGCTGTGGCCCACATCTCATCTCCTAAGCCGCCTACTCCATATCTCAATCAGAGTCAACTGCAGGAGGACAGAATATGGTGCAGCACGCCAGACCTGCAGGGTATTGCGAAGTGAGGTCACGGTTATGGGCAATCGAGGGTTACTCACTGTTCATAGGAGAACCCTGGGCAGGCATGCGACAGTGAAGGAGAGGCTGACACAAAGTTCCTCTGGGGCACACTCTGTATGTAGGGACCAGGCCTGATGGTGGATGAGGTGCCCTGGATGTTGCAGGTGTTTTGAGTGCCTGAGGCAAGGTCCCTTTAAGAATCGTGACGCCAGTGCCTGTAACGGTGGCACACCGGTTTCCAGTAGCAATAAGTGAGGTACACAGGTGGTATAGTGAACCAAACGTTGCTTTACTTAAAACAGTCCAACTTTGTACATCAAGATGGTAATGCAGTCCCTTATATCATATGCTTCACAAGCAGGCTTATTTCAAATACTGGCAGGTATTATCTTGCAAGATACTTGGAGGGTAATCAACAACACACTCAGAATCAGGTTGTACCTTCTCAGAAATAGTGTACACTGTTCTTTAGAACTCCTGTCTGGTTTCTATCCCAAGGCCCGGATACCTCAATGCTGGCTTTAATCCTTGGTAAATAATCTTCCTCCCGTACTGACCCTTGCTCTCACTTTATAGTTCCTCTGCCCATCAGTTTACTTATCTGAGCTGGTTGAACTGTCTCTGCTTGGCTTGAGGGTAACTGCAGGTTTCTCCCAGGAGGCACATCTCTTCTCTTGGGGTGTCTTCTGAGCTAACTGTGGCTCACTTTATCTACAGGCAGGCTATAATCCTTCACTAGCCTCCTGGTAGCAACTAGCAGCCACGACTATCTAGCTGCATGTCAGGAGGAGGCCCTCAGCATATCTCTGGCTAAGATGCCTTCTCACTTCTGTGTCCACAGACTCCTGACTACAGATCAACTCCTCCCTGTCTGGGCCTGAACATTTATACTAGGGGCTCCCTATCTCCCTCTAGTGTCTAGGATGCCTAACTACACCCTCATAGGCCTGCTATGCATGTCACAGGGGAACAATATACACAAAAGCACGTAGAAAATACATTAAAGTACATGGTTAAATATAATATTACTGTCCATTAGGAGTAGGAGTAACACGTGACCCAATTGACCCTTGTGTAGTGCCCACCCCTACCTAGTGGGACACTACAATGGTAGCTATTGATGGCCACAACAGAAGGACAGCTTTTGTAGAAATATATTGTGCTGTATTGTGGTATTTGCTTCTGCTGGTATGGTGTTTTGATTTAGCGTGTTGCCCCACCACTGTCAATTTGCACCCCCTACAACATCAGGCCACTTAAAAAAAAAAATTCCAGGGCCATTTTAAATTTCCAGTCCACCGCTGACAGTGTGCCTTACCAAAGGATACTGAAGGGAGAGCAATGAAGAGTTGTTGACATCTACTGAGTTAGGTTCAACCCCAGAGGAGCAAGTAAGTCTGTTGCTTCTTGTTTGTAACTTACAAGCTGGTTGCCTCATATGACTTCAGTAAAAACCTCTATTTCCAGTTAGAACTGTGCCCAACCTGTTTCTTCCGCCATTCTTGACAGGAATCCACAAACACCACACACTGACCAACCAGATTCTTACTGAGGTCTGATCCTCTTACACATGCTTGTTCCTAAAGGGTGTAGTGAAGAAAACAACCCTCTGTCAGGTAAAATAAGGGAATTTTAGCTAATAGAAAGGGTCATAAATGACAGCAGAGGGGAAAATCAATATTGTGCACATAGGACAGCGTTTTTACAGGGAGAAGTGATAGACCACCTCCCGGGATAATTTATTTACAGCTTCACCAATGTACCATTTGTTCATTAGCTAAAACATCTGATTTCTAAATACAGCAGAATCTTTCTCTTCCTGAGTCATATTTGATTTGAATGGTGTGGAGGCTTGCCATAAATCTCCTCCTGAAGAAAATAGAAAGGCACAGGTGTAGAGTTTGACGCTCACAGATCTCAGCAAGCAACCACAGGGCCTGTATAGACAGGTCAGGAACAGTTGTGAGATAGCTTAGAAAACGCTGAGAGATTTGCATGTCCTTTAGGACTGTGTAAGTACTATACTGTGCCATCCATTATTTATCTATTTTCTCAGTAGTAGTGATAGTTTACCAAGAAATTATGATCAGATCTTCCATGCAAGGCCTAAATACAAACACTAGCCACAGTAAAAGAAGAAGAGATAGGTATGGTATATTTGGTACTTACCTCATGTCAATATAAATGATCTTCTGGTGTAATCAGGAGGTATCTAGAAAACTAGATGTACCTGGAGAACCTATTGTGACCATAAGATATATTGGTTCTCCTCAGGCTTCTTCCTGATGATTAAAAATCAAATCCTGTGGTCAAGGCCTTCAAGGCTGCACTCTGCTTTAGATTTTTTTCATATTGTCCACTCTGTTCACATCTGCATTCACTAGTTCCACTGGGGATTCCTTTGGCTACTGCAGTATTTCACACTGCAGCTTTAAGAGGTGACTGCTGTTCTGCTTACCTGCTCTTCACTGTCATCTCCCCTCTTCCAACAGGTCCAACTGCCGAACTTGCTCTCCCCCTCCATCCAGACTGCGGCCTGCTACTTGCCGGCAGGGCCTCACCACCTCTACCCATAGGGCCCGCTCAAACTCCCTCTGACCCTTAAATGGCCACCGTGCATCCTAATTTATACCAGCCAATGGATGGTCACCTTGGGGTACTTGAGGCACCTTCCCTTATGGGAGTCTGTCTGAGCAATAGGTTGTCTAGCTTGCTAGTTGTCTGCATAGGTGCGTCATAGTTCTGTCTGTTGCTTGTACATTTACTTCTGCTTGTTTTCTGGACTTAATCCTTCACTGCCTGACCTCTGCCTGATCTCTGTACTGACTCTGAGATGCCTGTCCTGACCGTTGACTGCACATACTCCAGCCCTGACTTTGGCCTGTCCCTGGCTACAGTTTTGCCTGATCTTTCAGTGCTCTGCACCAGTATCTCTTGACCCCTGTGGGTCAGCTATCAAAAAACACAAACTACTCCAGGGGGTAACGGCCTGGTGGTTCCCCTGAAACCAAGTCCTGATCCATGTACCCTGTTTCCCCGAAAATAAGACACCCCCCAAAAATAAGACCTACCTCTAGTTTTGCCTATAGCTGTAATATAAGGCATCCCCCCGAAAATAAGGCCTCCCCGATTATAAAGCATCGGCCGGACATAATGCCTCCCCGATTATAAAGCAAGCCACCCCAGAATGTAAGAAGCTCACTGATTGGCCGCAGCCGCCGCCAGGACAAGCTGCCGCCTTCTTCCGCCCGCTGCTCGCTCTGCCCTGATGGAGTCTCACAACTTGGCTGGCACGGACACACAGGGGATGGGGTGACAGGTAGGGGGGGGAATATCTGATGGAAGGTGGGGGATGTCTGGTGAAGATGGGGAGGGAGACTAAAAACGGTAATCAAAATGACACAGGGTGATCAGAGAAGGGAATCAAAATGACACAGGGGTATCAGGGTGGGGAGGGGGATCATTTAAAATGGCACAGGGGGATCAGAGGGGGGAATCAAAATGACACAGGAGGATCAGAAGGGGGTACTAAAATGCTATTGTAATCCCCCACCTCTGATTCTCCTGTAACATTTTGATTCCCCCTTCTGATCCCCCTGTGTCATTTTAAGTGATCTCCCTCCCCACCCTGATTTCCTTTTTTTTTGTTCAACAAAAAAAGTGTACCGTATTTTTCTTCATGGAAAAATAAGACATCCCCTGAAAATAAGACCTAGCGAACCTTTGGGAGCAAAAATTAATATAAGACACTGTCTTATTTTCGGGGAAACAGGGTATTAAGGGTGAAAACCAGGGCACTACCAGAATAACACCTTTAGGAGTAGACCAAAGTCAAATCTGTTCAATTGACACAATGGTTCCACACCTACACACAGGATAGCTGATAACCGGGAGCCCCACCGTTGAAAACCACAATGATCACAAGAATAGTAGTCCTGAACCCCGCAGTCATACAGAGGGGGAGTTTCAATGGAATGGCAGTCGATCATGTGCCCTGCCGCTCCATTCAAAGTCTATTGAGCTGAGTACAACCGAATACTGTTTTCAGCTATCTACATCGGTCTCCTAGACTTTACATGAACTGTGACCATCTTTCTATTTAAATCCTTTCTCACTGCAGTTGTACAGTGAGGAAGAATGGGGTGTTAAAGACTCTAATTCTAATGACCGGACATCGATTTATTACCAATAAGAAACAGTTTATGAACAGCTCACATGTTGGCAAACAACCCTACACTTGACACACATGCTATACGGAAGAGCTCCAGGTCAACTCCTGAGTGAAATGGTGCTGAGAATTCAATGTAGATAGTATCCAGCAATGATGTTTCATAAATTGCTGAATACACTCTAGGTCAGGGGTCAGCAACCTCCGGCACTACAGCGGTTGTGGAACTACAACTCCCAGCATGCTCCATTCACTTCTATGGGAGTTATGAGAACAACCAAGCAAGTGTGAATGCTGGGAGTCATAGTTTCACGACAGCTGGAGTGCCGAAGGTTGCTGATCCCTGCTCTAGGTAAAAACTCTAATGCTTCTCCCCATGGCCATCAGCTATTTTGGAGTGGTTTCCATGTCAGAGGTTGGCACCTTAACTACAACTTCCTCCACTGTATAGCAGTTGAAGTGTATAGGAGCAGCAGAGAAGTAACCAGCTCCGTCCACTACATGATACCGTACATACTAAGAATGGCTGATTGGTGGACATAACAGGTCTTAGACCCTCACCAATCAGCAATTGATAGCCTAACCTGAGGATTGTCCCTTCAAGATTAAGTTTTTGAAATACCTCTTTAAGATGGTTCCATGGATTTACAGTGGAACACATAGGTATTCACGACTAAGAAGGCATCTCCATAATAAAATACTTTTATTATACTAGGACCACTGATTTTGTACACTGGATCCAAATAGTGCACAATATGTAGAATAGCTTTTAACTTATGTTTTATAACAATTTTAGATCCCTGTTAGAGAATGGTTGGGTCAGACACTTTGCTCTACCTGTAGGTTATTATAACCTATCCCAGGGTTAATTTTGTCCATTACATGCCACATAGACTTGAGCAGTCAGGCTGCAGGTCATGTTCTTTCATGTATGTAATCCAGAGGATATGACATTGATTTCAGCAATACTGACCTTTACATGACATTTTCCAGATAAATCTAGATTCTTGAGGTCAAGTTTGCCTGTTCTTAAGAAAATTCAACTGCTCATTAACAGCACGTATCTAAATATATCCATAGTCAGTAACGTGTGCAAGTCAATGAAGTCTGAGCCACATCACACACTGTCCCTTTATTCTTGCTTATTCTGGTTTCAGAGCGACAAATCCACAAAGAGGAATCCAGATGTTTTGTAATAAGGACGTCACTCAGTCACGCTGCTCGCTGTGTCCACCACAAAATCAGCCGGTCAGCAGTTATTTCCTCGTTTCTTACCGTCCCACCCTCTAGCCTGTGCATGTTGGCCTACTGCCCTGATTCACTCTTTATCTTCCTGTCCATATTCCGCATAGGAAACACTTGCAATAATCTTGTAATAAACTGAGATTATTGGGTTGTAGAGCTGGAGGGAGACAGGATTTCCAGCTGAAAAGGGTTCTTCCAATGGCTACCTCCCTTTTAATTCAGACCAAGTAATTTCACAGCTTTAATTGCATTGGAAACAGAAACAGAGAGAAATAGTTATCAGTTTTGTTCTTAGTCATTTTTTTTAATGCCATTTCAGGAAAAATAGATTTGTTACCACGAAGTGTGAGGAAATTCGGCTTCGCAGCGAATCAATTTTTTCCTGAAATTTGGATCAAAGTCAATTTGTTTGGGTACGATTTGCTCAACACTAGCAACCATGATGGGTTGACATTAGTGTTGATCGAGCACCAAAGTGCTAGGGTCAAACACCTCGGAATGCTTGGGTACTCTACCGAGCACAATGGAAGTCAATGGGAGAAACCGAGCGTTAAACCAGGCACTCCCTGCTCTGAAGAGTGGAGGGTGTCTGGTTCATAGGAAAAGGTCAGAAATTGATGGAAACACCACCGAAATGGTTCGGGAACAGCATGGGGAGGATGTCTGGATGCATCTTGGACTCCCAGGTCGCTACTGGAAATGATGTTGTCCGAGTGGTACACCACTTTTACAGACTGACACTAATACGCCCAAAACCGAAGATAAAATCGATATTAGAGGAAAAATTGTTAGGAAACATTCTTTCCTGTATATTTACTTATATACATATATATATATATATATATATATATATGTATATATATATATATATATATATATATATATATATAAAGTGCAAGTGAGCCAAAAATTACATAGAAAAGGCACTCTGATACAACCTGTATATCACATAAAGGAGGGCCTCATTGAGATTGTGGTACAATAGTTCAGGTAGTGGGACTCCTACACTCATAAAGCCTATGCACTAAGTGAAAGGGCTTCCAAAAATTACAAGGAACCGGCACCCCAATACACCCTTTATGCTGGGGGTCATCTCAAAAATATTATAGGGTCATCTCACCAGCATGACCAATACACCCTTTATGTAAAGTGCCTATATGTTCAGCCACTTTCCTCTGGTGGAGTAGCGAAGTCAATGCAAGTGAATTACATTGTTTATACCCCATTCACATGTTTTGGAAAGTACACAGACTTCAGTCAATGCCATTGAAAAAACTCTGCATGAAGAATGACCATGCATTTTATTCTGGTGTATTCTATAAGGAAAAGTCATGGATTAGCCCGGTTGAATGGAACCACCGGTAATCCATGTATGCTGGCACACATGCAGCACATCCGTGGCAGAAATCCATTCAATACTGTATGTGTCAGATTGCCATGGGCAAATCCTCAAGTCCTCAATTTACAGTATAAACTTGATTGTCCAGGATTAACCAAAAATGGTCAATGGGGGAAAATGCCATAAAATAATAAAATACACATTGTGTGCCTTTGATCTTTGCTTATTGTGCTGCAGTACTGATGTAATGTCGGTACATGTGATTGCAGCAGCCAATCACTGACCTCAGCTGTGCGACCATTAACAATTTTTTGGGGGAGAGGGGGGATATAGGGCTCAATAGGACAAATAATATTTAGGTCTATTACACCACAGCCTTTTTGAAAGGCCATCAACACCATTACTACAGTTCCTTTTGAGTTCTCGTTATTTGGTTTTATGACTTTGGTGACCATATTTACTATATGTAGGCACACTCTCAATCGGGAAATTGCTTTAAGTTCCGCAAGGTGATGTCACATCTGTGACAGGTCTCAGAAGGTCTGAAAGATTATCTACGCATTAGTGATCTGACAGCCTCTTCGGTTTTACTTTGTCTATGTGTTGCTGATATGTCTACACCTCCTGTTCAGGTGTGGATCATGTGACCTTCATTTGGTCTTGGAAGAGCTGGAGTGTGGTTCGTGTTGAAGTCCTGTTCATCCATCATCCTCTGAAGTTAAGTGTTCCGCTTGTTGTGTTTTGTAATCCAGGCCTTGTTCATTTTTATAAGAGTCAACCTGTCTGCATTTTCAGTTGACAGGCGGATGCACTTATCAGTTATTATGCCCCCAGCAGCACTAAATACCCACTCTGACAAAACGCTGGCAGCAGGGCAGGCCAGCACCTCCATTGCGTAGAGCGCCAGTTCGTGCCATGTGTCCAGCTTAGACACCCAGTAGTTGTAAGGCACAAAGAGATCATTGAGGACGCTGACACGGTCTGCTACGTACTCCTTTACCATCTTCCCAAATTTTTCCCTCCTTGTGACACTAGGCCGCGCATCAGGATGAGGGTGATGGCGGGGTGTCATGAAACTGACCCAGGCTTTGGAGAGTGTTGCCCTGCCCCTGTTGAAACTGCTGTGTGTTCCCCTTGTCTCCTCTCCTCGGTTGCCCAAGGAACTACGTACTCTGCCATCAGCATTGTCAGCTGGAAATTTTTGGAGCAATTTTTCCACAAGGACCTTCTGGTACTGCACCATTTTACTCGTCCTCTCCACCACAGGAATGAGAGAGGAGAACTTCTCTTTGTAGCGGGGGTCGAGAAGGGTGAACAACCAGTAATCGGTGTTGTCCAAAATGCGTAAAACGCGTGGGACACGGGAAAGGCAGCCTAACATAAAGTCAGCCATGTGTGCCAGAGCCCCAACAGGCAAGACTTCACTCAATCTCCGCATCCTCTTCCTCCTCTTCTGCCCATCCACGCTGAACAGATTGAATTAAACTTTCATGGGTACTACCCTCTGTAGCGGAGGCAACCATCTCCTGCTCCTCCTCATCATCATCATACAATTTGCGCTGATAAGATGAACTGAGGGTGGTCTGGCTATCACCCTGTGTAATGTCTTCCCCCATTTCCACCTCTTCCACATGCAAAGAGTCAGCCTTAATGGTGAGCAGCGAGCGTTTGAGTAGACACAGAAGTGGGATGGTGATGCTGATAATAGCGTTATCGCCGCTCACCATCTGTGTTGATTCCTAAAAGTTTCTTAAAACTTCACAGAGGTCAGAAATCCATTCCGACTCCTCGCTTGTGAAGAGCGGAAGCTGACTGGAAAGGCGACGACCATGTTGCAGCTGGTATTCCACTACTGCCCTCTGCTGCTCACAAAGCCTGGCCAACATGTGGAACGTCAAGTTCCAGCGCGTGCTCACGTTGCACAACAGTCGGTGATCTGGCAATTGTAATCTCTGCTGCAGCTTTGACAGACCGGCGGAAGCTGTCAATGACTTGCGGAAATGGGCACACACGCGGCGCACCTTCACCAGTAGCTCAGGCAAATTGGGTTCGGTTTTGAGAAACCGCTGAACCACTAAGTTGAACATGTGGGCTAGGCATGGGATGCTTCCCGAGCTCCAAAGCCGCCACTAAGTTACGGCCATTATCAGACACAATGATGCCTGGTTGTAGGTTGAGTGGCGAGTGCCACAGCTCAGTCTGGTCTCCTATCCCCTGCCACAGCTCTGCTGCGGTGTGCTGTTTGTCACCTAAGCAGATCAGCTTAAGCACGGCCTGTTGACGCTTCCAGCTACCCTGCTTCCAGCTACCGACTGATGGCTGACTGGTGCCGCAAGAGGATAATTCTGAGGTGGAAGTGGAGGCGGAGGAGGAGAAGTGGGGGTTGGAGCCACTAACGTAGGTGGTGGCGGAAACCCTGATGGAATTAGGGCCTGCAATCCTTGGCGTTGGTAGCACCTGTGCCATTCCAGGGTATGACTCGCTCCCAGCCTCCAAAATGTTCACCCAGTGTGCCGTCAGGGAAATATAGCGTCCCTGGCCGAAAGCACTTGTCCTTGTATCAATGGTTAAGTGGACCTTCCCAGTGACTGCGTTGATCAGGGCATGAGTGATGTTACGGGACAAATGCTGGTGTAAGGTGGACACTGCACACGGTGAAAAATAGTGGCGGCTGGGGACTGCGTAACGAGGGATGGCCGCCGACATCAGGCTGTGGAAGGCCATAGTGTTCACAAGCCTAAATGGCAACATTTCCAGGGCCAGTAATTTGGAAAGCTGCGCATTTAGTGCTATGGCCTGTGGGTGGGTGGCTGGGTATCTGCGCTTGCGTTCAAATGCCTGGAGTAATGAGATTTGGACGCTGCGCTGGAACAGGAAAGTGGATGTGGTCGCTGATGGTGCTTTCAAACGTCCAGGTGCAGGGCGGGATTGGCCAGCACGTAACACAAGGGAAGAGGAGGCAGTGGTGTGACCCACAGACACAGATTGTGGACCCAGGTGTTCGGCCCACCTATTAGGGTGCTTTTATGCCATGTGGCGGATTATGCTGATGGTGGTGAGGTTGCTAGTGTTCACGCCCCTGCTCATTTTTTTATGGTACAGGTGGCAAATTACAATTCTTTTGTCATCCGCACCTTCCTCAAAATAGCACCAGACTGCGGAACACCTTCCCCATTGGCAAGGGAGATTGCCGCAAGGGGGTGCTCCAGGGAACAGTTCCGGGCCTATTTGGTGTGGCCCATCTTCTCTCTTTTGCCACCACACTGCCTCTTCTAGCCTGTACTGCTGTCCTTGCTCGGCTTGCCACCTTCCCAGGTTGGGTCAGTGACTTTATCGTCCAGCACCTCCTTTTCCACTTCCTCACTCTGCTCATCCTCCTGACCTAACAACAACCTCAGTTATTGACAACTGTGTCTCATCCTCATCATCAACCTCTTGAGACACTAATTGCCGTTCCCCACCGTCATCTTCTTTTTACTGTGGATGCTCAAAAGTTCTGGAATCAGGGCACAAGATCTCATGTCCCTCTTCAAGCGGGCTTGTCGAGAGGCCCAAATGAAGGAATGGTGCTGAAAAGAACTCCTCGGAATATCCGAGTGTGGGATCACTTGTTTGGCAAGACTCTCCATGATGGGAGGAAGGAGGATCAGGGTGAGGATTGTGTTGATCAGACTCTTGGCTACTGAGACTGGACTTTGTGGAAGACAGGGTGGTACTTAACCGACTGGAAGCATTATCTGCTGCAATCCAACCGACCACCTGGTCGCACTGGTCTAACTTTGAGAGTGGTGTCCTGCGCCTCCCTGCAACCTGTGACATGAAGCAAGGTATCGTGGATGAGTGTGTTTCTTGTGCTCTGGCAACAGGAACAGTTTCACCGTGCCCAGGGCCACGGCCTCTGCGGGCACCATCAGCATCACGGCCACTTCCCTGTCCCTTACTGCTCGCCTTCTTCATATTAAATGTTATATATGCTTGAAAGTATGTCACACGTACAGTAGCGTAGGATTTGTAAGTGTATGCGCAAAAAAATTAAAAAAGTTATTTAGGATGTGGAAACGTCACACAGGAGATATACCGCAGATAATGTCGCTGGTGTCAGCAGCGGCTAATATAAAATTATAGGGAATGTCACAGGTATTTGGGATGTGGAAACGTTACACAGGAGATGTACCCCAGGTAATGTCACTGTCCGCAGCTGACACGTCTACGGAAAAGGTACACTGGATGTCACTGATATTTTTTGGATGTGCACACGTTACACAGGAGATGTAGCGCAGCTAATGTCACTGTTCGCAGCAGACACCGTCTACGGAAAAAGTACACTGGATGTCACAGATATTTTTGGGATGTGCACATATTACACAAGAGATGTAGCGCAGATAATGTCGCTGTCTGCAGCGGCATAACTATTGCACACTATTTAGCGCAGGATGCGCTAAAAATAGATATTGCTGCCACACTAAAAAGGACTTTTTGGTCTGTAAAGCTTTAGCAATTTAGCGCAGGTTGCACTAAAAATATATATTGCAGCTGCCACACACAACAATAGTCCTTAAAAGGACTTTTGGGTCTCTGACAAGTTTATCAACTGAAAAAAAGAAAGTTTTCTCTTTCTCTTCTTCAGTACAGCTCTCCCTGACTAACACTGAGCCGAACACGTGTCATCGGGTGCTATATAGCACCCGATGACGCGTTCCTGCCAGCCAATCACTGTAATGCCAGTAACCAACATGGCTACGGAACTACAGTGAATGGCAGTACTTACCTGCACATTTATTGGCCGCGTAGCAGCCAACAAACGTGCAGGGAGGAGACTCGAGCATTGCGTTCGAGCACATGCGGTATTCGGCCGAGCATGCTCGATTAACACTAGTTGACATATTTTCAGTGTGTTATTTAAACCCAATTACTTCTGATGGTCATATGTGCAAGGAGCCCAGGAGGAGCTGAAGCAGAGAATGGGAGTGGGACTGGCTCTGGGTGTCACAATCAATCACGGTGGCTTTCCTCACACCATTGCTCCCTAGGTCCGTACAGTGAAAGGAGGGTTACCATTTCTTACCCGGGGAATACCCTGGTTCTGGGGCTCCTGTGGTGTGATATTAAGTGTTGGAATGGGCGCAAGGCAGGCCGTGTATAGGGAAATAGCCAGCGTAGGAGTCAAAAAACAAGGCAAAATGTAGAAGAATAAATATCTCTCTTTATTGTAGTGCAAAATGATTTGTAGTACATCCAACTATAGCAGTCACAGTTCTAACTGTACACAGTGCAATTCTCTCCTAGATAGCGATGTATGGATTTAGGCAAGGATGGGAGTCATAACCTTCTTCTCTATCTTGCTAAGTTTCTCTCAGTAGAATATATGGTTGGCAGTAGTACTTGTGCAATAATGGCTGTAGTGCCTGCTGCAGAATATACGGTTTTTGAAGGCACATCTGGCCAGGATGTGTACAAGTGTGAAGGGTGTGTTAATGGTGTCCCTCACAGCAGCAAAGTCTGAATGGCTGTAGTAGTAGGTTACCTTCGTGAATCGTATGCTTGGCCATGCAGATTCTAAGTCCTCCTTTATCTTCCTCTCTTTCACCTCTTCTCTTTCTGTCTTTCTGTGGATCTTGCAGAGATCTGTTAGTCTCTGTAGCTTTTTTGGGCCTGTGAAGCGGGAGCAAAGATCACTGCTTCCTTCCTCCATGAACTCCAGTCTAGACTCATTAACTGAGCTGGGGGCAGATTTTGGATCCCCATCCAACCTCCTACAAGGGCTAATTCAAGAGTATTAACCCTAGTTGTCATATCCATACACAGCTATGCTGGGTATAATACAAAACATAACAATACAATATATGAAAATATATAACAAACTTTTTGCAGATACCCCTGCTCTGGAGTACTGCACATGATTTCATTTTTTTTTGTACAAATTCCAACTTTGTGCCTATCATTGGAAGATAGGATGCATGACTGGTGTCTTTTCCTGTAGTAAGACAATATCCAAGACAAAGAGATCTTCATCAGGTACAGTGAAACATTAGTTGTAATGAAATGTGAACTGACATTAGAACTCATAAGACATTTGGTGGAGCCAGACCCTCCAAAAACCAACTATTCCAGATGTGGAAAACTGGAATCACATTTTGTGCCATTAGGTTTCTATTCCTTTTTGATGGACAGAATAAAATGTCTGCTGCACCGTTCTTCCCGCGTAATAAAAAGAGCACTTGATACAGTAGATCTCATTGACTTGAGGCATTTGTGTGAACAGAGCCTTTTATGTGAAACTGAAAAAAAGGTGTCAAGAAGTGATATGAGTATCCATTGAGGTGAGACACATAGTAAGGGAAATTCTAATGCACTCCATATATAACATAGGCAAACCCATTGTGACATGTCTGGCCAACCCCTAAGGATCCTGCTCACCTCAAGAACAATGCCGGTATATTGAATGGAGAGGATGGGAGAGTAGGAAAATGTTCACAATTGCAGCTCTTTTCTCCACTTCCTACTCCCAGCCAAAATATTCCCTGCATCTAGTTCTACATGTTCTCGACCAGTATACAGTTCACAATTAGGATAAATTCTGCAAAAGTAACATCAATTTTGGCCCCATCCTTCTTATTTGCCGTAGACATCCGACCCTTAATTAACTCTTGGCAAAATTGTGGGTGGAAAGATCATTTTCAGCAGGGATGAAAAGTTCAACTTGTGGGCAGAGATTTTAGCTGACATTTATAGACCCCAATGCAAAATCTGTAACATTCAACATCTACCCTTCCCCCCTCTTCCTTCCCACAGAGACACCTACCAGGCGCCACTTCTAACACTGTGGCTACTTATGTACTTTGGGTCCTCTGGGGATCTAGGACCTGGGTACTACTGCAACCTCGTATCCCCTAGTTGTAGTCAAAAACTCTGTAACCCAGCCTAATCTGTTTCTCTAGCTGTATTATTATTTTCTATCTTTTCTGTGTGTAATTAGGCATACATTTAGCGTCAGGGTTAACATTTCTGACCTGTTTAATGCCTGAGGCTTCTTCGATATTACCTAGGAAGGCTAAAGCTAATGCACTAATGTCCTTGCCTGCCCACTCCTCATCCACTTGTTATATTCAACAGCTAAGTGTGAAAGTCCTCACTTCTTCCAGCAGCCAAACCCTAATGTACTCCAGAAGCCAGGCAGCCGTGGATTGTGTTACTGACTCAGAGCCTGTTTATGGCCTGTGAGGTTATCTGATCTGCCTGAATCAGTCTACTTAGCAAATGGGCTCTGGAAAGATACAGCTCACTAATACCTGTTGTATATTCCACCGGCTGCCGGCGTTAACCCCTCCTTCTACGGCAAATCTGTTACTAATCACTCCATCTTGAAGACAAACCCCTTTTATCCTAATCAGAGAACTACCTCGTAGCCTTACAAAATACTACTTTATATACAACACAAGGAGGCATCTTATTATTATTATTATTATTCAAATTTTAATTTTTTTTTTGCTGATTCAAAATAGTCAAATTTGTGAATTAAAAAGTCAGAATAAACTCTATTAAGCCGCTCTACAGAGCACTAGTGAGACCTCATTTGGAGTATTGTGCGCAGTACTGGAGACCATATCTCCAGAAGGATATTGATACTTTGGAGAGAGTTCAGAGAAGAGCTACTAAACTGGTACATGGATTGCAGGATAAAACTTACCAGGAAAGATTAAAGGACCTTAACATGTATAGCTTGGAAGAAAGACGAGACGAGGGGGATATGATAGAAACTTTTAAATACATAAAGGGAATCAACAAGGTAAAAGAGGAGAGAATATTTAAAAGAAGAAAAACTGCTACAAGAGGACATAGTTTTAAATTAGAGGGGCAAAGGTTTAAAAGTAATATCAGGAAGTATTACTTTACTGAGAGAGTAGTGGATGCATGGAATAGCCTTCCTGCAGAAGTGGTAGCTGCAAATACAGCGGAGGAGTTTAAGCATGCATGGGATAGGCATAAGGCCATCCTTCATATAAGATCGGGCCAGGGGCTATTCATAGTATTTAGGGATGAGCGAACCCGAACTGTATAGTTCGGGTTCGTACCGAATTTTGGGGTGTCCGTGACACGGACCCGAACATTTTCGTAAAAGTCCGGGTTCGGGTTCGGTGTTCGGCGCTTTCTTGGCGCTTTTTGAAAGGCTGCAAAGCAGCCAATCAACAAGCGTCATACTACTTGCCCCAAGAGGCCATCACAGCCATGCCTACTATTGGCATGGCTGTGATTGGCCAGTGCACCATGTGACCCAGCCTCTATTTAAGCTGGAGTCACGTAGCGCCGCACGTCACTCTGCTATGATCAGTATAGGGAGAGGTTGCAGCTGCGACGTTAGGGCGAGATTAGGCAGATTAACTCCTCCAAAAGACTTCATTCTGTGATCGATCTGCAGCTGTGGATCATTGAAGTGCTATTATTGACTTGCTCACTTTTTTGAGGCTGCCCAGAGCGTTTTTAGATCACTTTTTTTCTGGGGTGATTGGCGGCCATTTTGTGACTTGTGGTGCGCCAGCACAAGCTATCACCAAGTGTATTTAACCATCGATAGTGTGGTTATTTTGTGCTATATCCTACATCAGCTGCAGGCTGAGCCTGTGTCACCGAAGTGCATTTAACCATCAACAGTCTGGTTATTTTTTGGCCATATACTACATCAGCTGCAGGCTGAGCCTGTGTCACCCAAGTGCATTTAACCATCAACAGTCTGATTATTTTTTGGCCATATACTACATCTGGTGCAGGCTGAGCCTGTGTCACCCAAGTGCATTTAACCATCAACAGTGTGGTTATTTTTTGGCCATATATTACATCAGGGGCAAGTTGAGCCTGTCACCCAGCGCCTAAAAAATAGACCTGACATTTCTATTCAACCAAATCTGTACTGTTTTAGCTGGTCAAGTTATTTGTAGTGACCGTAAAAGCACACTTTTTTTTTCTGGGTTGAAAAACCATTCCCAAATTTGCCATTCTCAAAATAACTAGTTTCTGGTATTTGAGGCCGACTTGAAATCTATCCCAAACAGAATATCTTACATTGAAGCTAGTGATAGTGTCATTCAGAAAAACCTAAGACACACGCTAGCGTGCTGATAGAAATCTGATTCTGTGATTAAACCTATACCTGTCACACATGACATGAATACAGATTCTGCGCTGACATAAGGCCAGATTCTCTGTTACGGGACCGCTCTCCTCTGTCTGGGTATCGGGGCCTAAATGTGTGACAGTGGCCTGTTCCAGTGGTGGGTGACGTGAAGCCTGATTCTCTGCTATGACATGAATACAGATTCTGCGCTGACATAAGGCCAGATTCTCTGTTACGGGACCTCTTTCCTCTGCCTGGGTGCCTGGGCCTAAATGTGTGACAGTGGCCTGTTCCAGTGGTGGGTGACGTGAAGCCTGATTCTCTGCTATGACATGAATACAGATTCTGCGCTGACATAAGGCCAGATTCTCTGTTACGGGACCGCTCTCCTCTGTCTGGGTGCCGGGGCCTAAATGTGTGACAGTGGCCTGTTCCAGTGGTGGGTGACGTGAAGCCTGATTCTCTGCTATGACATGAATACAGATTCTGCGCTGACATAAGGCCAGATTCTCTGTTACGGGACCTCTCTCCTCTGCCTGGGTGCCTGGGCCTAAATGTGTGACAGTGGCCTGTTCCAGTGGTGGGTGACGTGAAGCCTGATTCTCTGCTATGACATGAATACAGATTCTGCGCTGACATAAGGCCAGATTCTCTGTTACGGGACCTCTCTCCTCTGCCTGGGTGCCTGGGCCTAAATGTGTGACAGTGGCCTGTTCCAGTGGTGGGTGACGTGAAGCCTGATTCTCTGCTATGAGATGAAGACAGATTCTGCGCTGACATAAGGCCAGATTCTCTGTTACGGGACCGCTCTCCTCTGTCTGGGTGCCGGGGCCTAAATGTGTGACAGTGGCCTGTTCCAGTGGTGGGTGACGTGAAGCCTGATTCTCTGCTATGACATGAAGACAGAGTCTGCGCTGACATAAGGCCAGATTATCTGTTACGGGACCTCTCTCCTCTGCCTGGGTGCCTGGGCCTAAATGTGTGACAGTGGCCTGTTCCAGTGGTGGGTGACGTGAAGCCTGATTCTCTGCTATGACATGAAGACAGATTCTGCGCTGACATAAGGCCAGATTCTCTGTTACGGGACTGCTCTCCTCTGTCTGGGTGCCGGGGCCTAAATGTGTGACAGTGGCCTGTTCCAGTGGTGGGTGACGTGAAGCCTGATTCTCTGCTATGACATGAAGACAGATTCTGCGCTGACATAAGGCCAGATTCTCTGTTACGGGACCTCTCCTCTGCCTGGGTGCCTGGACCTAAATGTGTGACAGTGGCCTGTTCCAGTGGTGGGTGACGTGAAGCCTGATTCTCTGCTATGACATGAAGACTGATTCTGCGCTGACATGAAGCCAGATTCTCTGCTATGGCATGAAGAGACTGATTCTCTGCTGACATGAAGCCAGATTCTTTGCTATGGCATGAAGAGACTGATTCTCTGCTGACGTGAAGCCAGATTCTCTGCTATGGGATCTCTGTCCAATTGATATTGGTTCATTTTTATTTTTTTTATTTTAATTTTAATTCATTTCCCTATCCACATTTGTTTGCATGGGATTTACCTACATGTTGCTGCCTTTTGCAGCCCTCTAGCTCTTTCCTGGGCTGTTTTACAGCCTTTTTAGTGCCCAAAAGTTCGGGTCCCCATTGACTTCAATGGGGTTCGGGTTCGGGACGAAGTTCGGATCGGGTTCGGATCCCGAACCCGAACATTTCCGGGAAGTTCGGCCGAACTTCTCGAACCCGAACATCCAGGTGTTCGCTCAACTCTAATAGTATTCATATATTAGGCAGACTAGATGGGCCAAATGGTTCTTATCTGCCGACACATTCTATGTTTTCTATGTTTTCTAAGCCAGGCACACTGCATGGTAGGGTTGATCTTGCTGATTAAAATGATACCTGTCTTACGAGAATTGGTTACGACATGCCTGAGATAAAATACTTTTATTCTTTGTACAAACGAGTGCTTCAGTGCACCGATGGGCGGGGCTAACAGTAGAAAGCTGAGAAGCTGGAGTGCACCAAGGGGCTACGCCCCACCCCTTTGTGCACTAAAGTCCTAATTTGCATAAATAATAATAAATAAAAAATTCTCAGTAACGCCACAACCCATTTTCACAAGACAGGTATCATGTCGATCAGCAGGATCAGCCCTACCAGGCAGTAAGTCTTGGCTTATTCATGTTGATCTTGCTGACATGTGCTCTTTAATTCACAGAGGAGGGGAAGGGTTGATTTTACACCAAAATGGATAAGGTGCCCATGTGGAGTTGTTCTTTAGGTGTTATATATCTAGTGGTAGTGTGTGAGGCTGCTGACAGGTTCTGTTTAAAGATGCAAACTGCAGGAAAGCAGGAGGCATATCTGCCAAAATACTATCCCCTGCCACCTAAATAAAGTTGGAAAGAACTAATGCTGGCACCGAGGATGACAGGCGCATCAGTGCCAGCATAAATTCTTTACACCTGACATCTATGGGTGCATGTATCATCTGATAGTACCACTATCCCTGGGAGGTACCAGTGACCTGGAAGCATGATATTCCCGTGCTTTCGTCCTCTTGTTCTAGGGATTAGTGGGGGTCTCAGCACTACGCCTTACCAATTACTTAGGAAGCATGATATTCCCGCGCTTCTGTCCTCTTGTTCTAAGGATTGGTGGGGGTCTCAGCACTACCCCTTACCAATGACCCTGGAAGCATGATATTCCCGCGCTTCTGTCCTCTTGTTCTAGAGAGTTGTAGGGGTCTCAACACTACACCTTACCAATGACCTTGGAAGCATGATATTCCCGAGCATCTGTCCTCTTGTTCTAGGGATTTGTGGGAGTCTCAGCACTACCCCTTACCAATGACCCTAGAAGCATGATATTCCAGCGCTTCTGTCCTCTTGTTCTAGGAATTTTTGGGGGTCTCAGCACTACCCCTTACCAATGACCCTGGAAGCATGATATTCCCGCGCTTCTGTCCTCTTGTTCTAGGGAGTTGTTGGGGTCTCTGCACTACCCCTTACCAATGACTGGAAGCATGATATTCCCGAGCTTCTGTCCTCTTGTTCTAGGGAGTTGTTGGGGTCTCTGCACTACCCCTTACCAATGACCCTGGAAGCATGATATTCCCGCGCTTCTGTCCTCTTGTTCTAGGGAGTTGTGGGGGTTTCAGCACTACCCCTTACCAATGACTTAGGAAGCATGATATTCCCGTGCTTCTGTCCACTTGTTCTAGGGAGTTGTGGGGGTCTCAGCACTACCCCTTACCAATGACTTAGGAAGCATGATATTCCCGCGCTTCTGTCCTCTTGTTCTAGGGATTTGTGGGGGTCTCAGCACTACCCCTTACCAATGACCCTGGAAGCATGATTTCCCACGCTTCTGTCCTCTTATTCTAGGGATTTTTGGGGGTCTCAGCACTATCCCTTACCAATGACTGGAAGCATGATATTCCTGCACTTCTGTCCTCTTGTTCTATTGATTGGTGGGGGTCTCAGCACTACCCCTTAACATGGAAGCATGATATTCCCGCACTTCTGTCCTATTGTTCGAGGGATTGGTGGGGGTCTCAGCAATTAGACCCCCAACAATCTAAACTTTTGATATATCTCTATGACATAACAAAAGTTTTATAAAAAGTTATTGATCCTTTAAGCTGTTTAAATATACTGCATACCATCTATATCTTAGCTATAGCTATATCAATATAGTCAACAAAAATTGTCTAAAAGTACAAATATTCCCTTTGGTGATTGAGTGGTTAAGCAGCCTCCAAACCTGTATAAGAAAGTGGAGCTGGCAGCACTGCTGGTCCTATGGAGAAGAGCTCAGCTAGATCCCAGGAATAGGTCCGGCAGGGTCCCTGGTAGGCTTGTCAAGTAGAGATCATGCTGTCAGAAAAGTACTTTCTATGGCCTAGGGAGTATAGAAGGGGTGTAAAATAGGTACAGGGTGTCAGGGTAGAATGCTCGCCCGCTTTCGCTACATGTAACCCCGTCATTGTATCTGTTGGAGAGAATAAAGCAGTGCAGATGCCAAGTCACACTCAGTGGGTTAACACAGGGCTTAAGGATTCAATTCATGTTCTTTTGGTTTTATCTGGCAGTGCAGTGTACAGTAGGGTGTGTTTTAAACTGCACAAATTTCTTCTCCCTGCCTCAAAGAGAAACTGGGTCACAATCTTCTAATGACAGTCGCACACTTTACGGAACTCTCCTACCAAGATAACGCCACGTTCTGCAGAGTTAGCACATTATTTTCAGGACGCCCCAGTCAACCTACAGAGCATGAGATCTTACGAGGAGCTGAAAAGATTCTGATAAATACACAGATCATCTGCAGTCATTCAAGACATTCAATGTGAACCTTAATAATATCGTGCGTCACCTTCCCTGTATGTGAGATTTTATAATTCACATCAACGAATGCACTATACTGATTGGAATGTAACAAAATCTATAAATCTACTATAGAAATCTATAAATCTACTGTAAATCTACTGTATATTACCTTTAGAACAGGGGAGGGGGGCTTATGTTCATTCAATGGACTCTTTAAAAGCATATTTAAAGGGATTTTCCATCTTTGGAGAACTTTTGCCTCAAGTGAGTACCATGAATGGTGGCAAGGTAAAATGCTTGGATCAAGTGTGCAACAGAGACAAAACTAGTGAGAACCTGCTCATGCTAATAAAATGAGGAGTAGATATCATAAATGATTATTGGCTGATTATTCACTTCTTCAATCTGAGTCCCCGTGTTTGTGACATTGAGAATTTAAAAAGGGCCTCTCATTGGTTTCAATGGTCAGTGGTTGGATGGTTAAAATGAAATTAGACAACTTGGCATGAAGGTTCCATAGACAATTTTGCAAAGTTGAGCGCTTATGACATACCATATGAATGAAATAATGTCGTAAAGACAGAGCTCACTGTGCAAATAAGTAGTGTATTTATACAATGACATCATCATATCCAAAGAAGCATGATGTTATTTGTGGTTAAGAAGTTGGCCAAGGTATAGCCTTCAGAGAAACACAGGAGATTCATGCTTTAGATAGCTGTTGGCTAAATGTACGATCAGCCCACAGCTACCCGTTCCCGATCCCCCCCCCCCCCCCCCACTGTGACCACGCATGCTCAGCTTGGCCAAGCGTACATCTGTCCTGAATGGGGAGAGGGAAATGAGGGACCACCAGACACCTTATCTCACCTGAGAACAAAGGATCACTCATTTTGTAATCCAATAGCCTGATCCTTTGTATCCCCCAAGATCTGCCATTAGAGGAAAGTTCATTATGGATATCTCCCCAATCAACGAATCCGGGTTCAGATTAATTCTTTAATACAGTTCGGCATGCGCCGACTCCCATAGTCTCGCGTTACTAGCGGCCTTGTTCGTTTGTGCTGTGATGACGTTTTCACTGCTTTGCCCTGTCAATCAAAGTGCAGAGGGTGTGGCAGTTGCAGATTCCGTAAGTGTAACAGCAACGCCCCCGTTGCTCCTAGAGGCTCATTTACATATATGAATACCTCATTTTTTTCAGCAATATGGACACATATGAACATGGGACCAACACAGATGCCTTCAGCTGCCAAGTGCACATGTAACAGGTCAGCCGGTTTCACGGGAACAAGTCTGCTGACAGATGCCCTTTAAGTAATGTTATTATAATATAAGATTTTTCAGCAACCATTTTGAATCTTTAAGTAATAGTTTTGAGGGTTAAAAACTAATTTATAGCAACTGCCTTGTAATAGGAAGCGAGCCTATGTCGAAATCACTTTTCTCATTTTCAACAGTAGAAACACACTTGTTATGACACTTAATTACCCAATTTGTTTCACACCTGACTATTTGCAGATTAAAGTTTTCTAAAGAGACCAAAAAGTTCTTGATTCCTCAAACTCAAGCGGACCATCAAAAGCTCAGACTGTGGTTCCTCTCTCTTGCCTCCAAACGCCTTGTTTGCTGCTGTGCACTTTTTTTCCCCGTCTCCCTTTGATTCTCACTTATCAAGTTTTTCAAGTTGTCTGCACTTTTTTTTTTTTGTGATATTGGATATGTGTTTTCATGAAGAATTTTCCCAAAAGACCCAATTCCAAGCACTCAAATCTTTTCAAAGTACACTTTAATTAATAGATTTATCTTTTGATATAGCCACGGGCAATTAGTTCCAACAAGAAAATGGATATATTGACATACCTTGTAGGCTCTAAACGTCTAGGCACATGAATATTGATAGGCCTCTCATTAATTAGGCAGGACTTAGAAAAAAAATGAAGCCTTCTGATGTAATAAGTGCTTCAGAAGCTCGCAATCACCTGAGACTCGCTCAGTGCCTGGAGCAGAGATTCAAAGTTAACACCTTGGCTGCGGGAGGGGTTAGCAGTCAGTCAAGAAACCAGAATGACTAGCTGTGGGACAACGGCCTTGGCTTTGATCATGAATTAAGCTCTGAACTTGAAAACCGTGCTGGCCTGCTCTCCACACACTAAGCAGTCAACATCTCCAGTGCCTGCTTCTCTATAAAGTACTGAGGCTAAGATCCTGTACATCTCACTGATATGACTGAAATAGTCAGGTCCAACTCCACAAGAAACAGAGATTCTTGAGATCACCCTGCTGCAGGCAATGGTTTCTTCCTTCACGCCTTTCAGCGGGTGTTGTAAAATTATCATGGAGTTTCCAAGTTGTCCTTCTGACATTTGCACCAGAAGTTGAATGATTTCATGTTTACTGCGACATTGTCTGCAAGTCACTGTAAAATTGCAGGAATACTGAAATGCAACTTCTTTGATACCTACAGGAAAAAAGTTGTGCCATGTTGATGACTGTATAATCTCTCGTGACTTTTTTCCATATCGAAAGTTGAGGTTTTCTGCGAGAAATTTTACTGCAGTACTTCCTGAAAGTTTCAAATACATTTTTGATCATTCTGAAAACAGGGAAACCTAGATAAGTTTTTTTCCTCAGCAGCGTAAAACTACATTTGAAACACACTATTTTATGAAATCTCCATAGGTACTCAAGTATATCAATCGAATATAATAGGCACTAGAAGCTGTGATAATTTGTGATATGGCACTGCACTTAGGCTATTTTCACACTTGCGGCAGAGGAATCCGGCAGGCAGTTCCGTCGATGGAACTGCCTGCCGGATCCGTCAAAACGTATGCAAACTGATGGCATTTGTAAGACTGATCAGGATCCTGATCCATCTTACAAATGCATTGAAATGCTGGATCCATCTTTCCGGTGTCATCCGGAAAAACTGATCCGGCCGGCATTTATTTCTTTCACATTTTTATCGGTCTGCGCAAGGACGGATACGGCATTGCAGTATTTTGAATTTGGATTTTTGGCTGGAGATAAAACCGTAGCATGCTGCGGTAATATTATCTCTGTACTGATCAGTCAAAAAGACTGAACTGAAGACCTCCTGATGCATCCTGAATGGTTTTTTTTCCATTCAGAATGCATGGGGATAAAACTGATCAGTTCTTTTCCGGTATAGAGCCCCTAGGATGGAACTCTATGCCGGAAAAGAAAAACGCTAGTGTGAAAGTACCCTAACATGATCATAAAATTTGATAATAAGGCAAATGCAACATATTATAGTCCTGACCTAAACAAAAGTCTTTCACTTCTGCTCTTTTTTGAATCCTAAACAGCAGTCAAAAATTGCACTAAACTGAAGTCTACACGTCAATGGCTGCCAGTAATTGTGCTGCTGAAACAATGCATAGTAATAATATGTTCTCTTCTATTAGTAATAATAGGCTCTCCTCCCTTTTCTTTTCTCCTAGGGCTTTTCTCTATTTTCTTCCACGTTGTAGAGACATACTGGTAGGTGTATGAGCTCTTGTATGTTTGTTGTTGAGATGTCTACTAGACTGATGTGTATTGCTGAAGTGAAACTGATGGCTCTCACCATGAATACCAATCCTTTTAGTCCACTAAAGTCTTCAAGTAAAGCCAAAGCAAGCTGGAGGAGCACACATCTAGCTAAAGTGGTCTGACTCCTTCATTCTAATGATTCTGGGGGTCTTGGCTCACAGACCACCTACTGTACATCTTTTCATGTTTAGGTTAGGACTAGTGTTGAGCGAACAGTTCGAGCATAGTTCGGGTCCGTACCGAATTTTGGGGTGTTCGTGACACGGACCCGAACCCGAACTTTTTCGTAAAAGTTCGGGTTCGGGTTCGTCGTTCGGCATGTATTTTGGCGCATTTTGAAAGGCTGCAAAGCAGCCAATCAACATGCATCATACTACTTGCCCTAAGATGCCATCGCAGCCATGCCTACTATTGGCAAGGCTGTGATTGGCCAAGTGCAGCATGTGACTCAGCCTCTTTATAAGCTTGTGCGCACGTCGGGACGTGCTCACTCCCGATGTGAATAGAACAGGGATAGACGCAGCTGATGCTAGGGCGAGAATAGGCAGGGATAATTGAATAACTGGAAGCAAATTTCTCTCCTCCACCTGTGATTCATCTGAACAACTGCAGCTGAGCTGCTTTTTTGATAGGGATTGGCTATTTTTAGAGTGGCCAGAGTGATTTTTCCATCCACATGTACCTGGGCTGACCGCCGGCCGCCATTTTGCGACTTGTAGTGCTGCAGCAGAAGCTGCCACAGTGTGCATTCCAAAGCTCCAAACAAGTCAGACATCTACACCTGGGATTCAGACCAATAGCGATTTAGCAGCACAGTCCAAGGCTATTTTTTTTAAAGGTTGTGCAGACCATTTTGTGGCACATGTTACTGGGCTGATAGGCGGCGGCCATCTTGGGACTAGTGCTGCAGCACAATCTCTCCCAACGTCCATTAATCACTTGTAATAGTGGTCTGTGCCATAGAAATCCTACATCAGGGACTTGGGTGTGCTTGTGTCACCCCTACTAATACCAGTCCACCTGTAATCCATACAGTGAAAAGCCATAAAGTATTCCAGTGAGGGAATTTTTTTTTTATTTAAAAAAGGCCAAGTTAGTTTATCTGGCGTTCAATATACTAGATACAGTTAGGCCTGCGTTTCATACATCTGGAATTAGCAAACTAATGTGCTGGGGTTGGGAAAACATATATGTACCCATACTAGAATCTGTCAAAGAAAGCGGTACTCACATATAACAGTCATTCCATCTGTAATCCATACAGTCAAAAGACTGAAAGTATTCCAGTGAGGGAATTTTTTTTATTTAAAAAAGGCCAAGTTAGTTTATCTGGCGTTCAATATACTAGATACAGTTAGGCCTGCGTTTCATACATCTGGAATTAGCAAACTAATGTGCTGGGGTTGGGAAAACATATATGTACCCATACTAGAATCTGTCAAAGAAAGCGGTACTCACATATAACAGTCATTCCATCTGTAATCCATACAGTCAAAAGACTGAAAGTATTCCAGTGAGGGAATTTTTTTTTTATTTAAAAAAGGCCAAGTTAGTTTATCTGGCGTTCAATATACTAGATACAGTTAGGCCTGCGTTTCATACATCTGGAATTAGCAAACTAATGTGCTGGGGTTGGGAAAACATATATGTACCCATACTAGAATCTGTCAAAGAAAGCGGTACTCACATATAACAGTCATTCCATCTGTAATCCATACAGTCAAAAGACTGAAAGTATTCCAGTGAGGGAATTTTTTTTATTTAAAAAAGGCCAAGTTAGTTTATCTGGCGTTCAATATACTAGGTACAGTTAGGCCTGCGTTTCATACATCTGGAATTAGCAAACTAATGTGCTGGGGTTGGGAAAACATATATGTACCCATACTAGAATCTGTCAAAGAAAGCGGTACTCACATATAACAGTCATTCCATCTGTAATCCATACAGTCAAAAGACTGAAAGTATTCCAGTGAGGGAATTTTTTTTTTATTTAAAAAAGGCCAAGTTAGTTTATCTGGCGTTCAATATACTATATACAGTTAGGCCTGCGTTTCATACATCTGGAATTAGCAAACTAATGTGCTGGGGTTGGGAAAACATATATGTACCCATACTAGAATCTGTCAAAGAAAGCGGTACTCACATATAACAGTCATTCCATCTGTAATCCATACAGTCAAAAGACTGAAAGTATTCCAGTGAGGGAATTTTTTTTATTTAAAAAAGGCCAAGTTAGTTTATCTGGCGTTCAATATACTAGATACAGTTAGGCCTGCGTTTCATACATCTGGAATTAGCAAACTAATGTGCTGGGGTTGGGAAAACATATATGTACCCATACTAGAATCTGTCAAAGAAAGCGGTACTCACATATAACAGTCATTCCATCTGTAATCCATACAGTCAAAAGACTGAAAGTATTCCAGTGAGGGAATTTTTTTTTTTATTTAAAAAAGGCCAAGTTAGTTTATCTGGCGTTCAATATACTAGATACAGTTAGGCCTGCGTTTCATACATCTGGAATTAGCAAACTAATGTGCTGGGGTTGGGAAAACATATATGTACCCATACTAGAATCTGTCAAAGAAAGCGGTACTCACATATAACAGTCATTCCATCTGTAATCCATACAGTCAAAAGACTGAAAGTATTCCAGTGAGGGGATTTTTTTTATTTAAAAAAGGCCAAGTTAGTTTATCTGGCGTTCAATATACTAGATACAGTTAGGCCTGCGTTTCATACATCTGGAATTAGCAAACTAATGTGCTGGGGTTGGGAAAACATATATGTACCCATACTAGAATCTGTCAAAGAAAGCGGTACTCACATATAACAGTCATTCCATCTGTAATCCATACAGTCAAAAGACTGAAAGTATTCCAGTGAGGGGATTTTTTTTATTTAAAAAAGGCCAAGTTAGTTTATCTGGCGTTCAATATACTACATACAGTTAGGCCTGCGTTTCATACATCTGGAATTAGCAAACTAATGTGCTGGGGTTGGGAAAACATATATGTACCCATACTAGAATCTGTCAAAGAAAGCGGTACTCACATATAACAGTCATTCCATCTGTAATCCATACAGTCAAAAGACTGAAAGTATTCCAGTGAGGGAATTTTTTTTATTTAAAAAAGGCCAAGTTAGTTTATCTGGCGTTCAATATACAAGATACAGTTAGGCCTGCGTTTCATACATCTGGAATTAGCAAACTAATGTGCTGGGGTTGGGAAAACATATATGTACCCATACTAGAATCTGTCAAAGAAAGCGGTACTCACATATAACAGTCATTCCATCTGTAATCCATACAGTCATAAGACTGAAAGTATTCCAGTGAGGGGATTTTTTTTATTTAAAAAAGGCCAAGTTAGTTTATCTGGCGTTCAATATACTAGATACAGTTAGGCCTGCGTTTCATACATCTGGAATTAGCAAACTAATGTGCTGGGGTTGGGAAAACATATATGTACCCATACTAGAATCTGTCAAAGAAAGCGGTACTCACATATAACAGTCATTCCATCTGTAATCCATACAGTCAAAAGACTGAAAGTATTCCAGTGAGGGAATTTTTTTTTTATTTAAAAAAGGCCAAGTTAGTTTATCTGGCGTTCAATATACTAGATACAGTTAGGCCTGCGTTTCATACATCTGGAATTAGCAAACTAATGTGCTGGGGTTGGGAAAACATATATGTACCCATACTAGAATCTGTCAAAGAAAGCGGTACTCACATATAACAGTCATTCCATCTGTAATCCATACAGTCAAAAGACTGAAAGTATTCCAGTGAGGGAATTTTTTTTATTTAAAAAAGGCCAAGTTAGTTTATCTGGCGTTCAATATACTAGATACAGTTAGGCCTGCGTTTCATACATCTGGAATTAGCAAACTAATGTGCTGGGGTTGGGAAAACATATATGTACCCATACTAGAATCTGTCAAAGAAAGCGGTACTCACATATAACAGTCATTCCATCTGTAATCCATACAGTCATAAGACTGAAAGTATTCCAGTGAGGGGATTTTTTTTATTTAAAAAAGGCCAAGTTAGTTTATCTGGCGTTCAATATACTAGATACAGTTAGGCCTGCGTTTCATACATCTGGAATTAGCAAACTAATGTGCTGGGGTTGGGAAAACATATATGTACCCATACTAGAATCTGTCAAAGAAAGCGGTACTCACATATAACAGTCATTCCATCTGTAATCCATACAGTCAAAAGACTGAAAGTATTCCAGTGAGGGAATTTTTTTTATTTAAAAAAGGCCAAGTTAGTTTATCTGGCGTTCAATATACTAGATACAGTTAGGCCTGCGTTTCATACATCTGGAATTAGCAAACTAATGTGCTGGGGTTGGGAAAACATATATGTACCCATACTAGAATCTGTCAAAGAAAGCGGTACTCACATATAACAGTCATTCCATCTGTAATCCATAGCGGTACTCACATATAACAGTCATTCCATCTGTAATCCATACAGTCAAAAAACTGAAAGTATTCCAGTGAGGGGATTTTGCTTATAAAAAATAATATATTTCATTGTGGTGCGAGTTGAATCGCAACAATGAAGAAAAATACTATTAAGGGACGAGGACGCGGTCGTGGTGGTGTCCGTGGAGCCTCTGTTGCTGGTAGAGGACGTGGCCGTTCGGCCCCAGGCGCACACAGTAGGGAACGAACTCCCTCAACTAGCCGGCAGAATGTACCGCAATATCTCGTGGGGCCCAATGCCGCTCTTAGGATGGTAAGGCCTGAGCAGGTACAGGCATTAATCGATTGGGTGGCCGACTGTGCTTCCAGCACGTTCACCACATGGTCTTCCACCCAGTCTTCTGCGGAAAGCGCACAGGTGGCACCTGAAAACCAAGCCCATCAGTCTGTCACATCACCCCCAAGCATATCAGGGAAACGGTCTGAGCCACAAGTTATGCAGCAGTCTCTTCTTCTGTTTGAAGACTCTGCTTCCAGGGTTTCCCAGGGGCGTCCACCTAGCCCTTCCCCAGTGGAGGAAGACATACCATGCACTGACGCACAACCACTTATGTCTCCAGATGAAGAGGACATGGGAATACCACCACAGCAGAGTCACCGACTCTCTGATGATGACGAAACACAGGTGCCCACTGCCGCGTCTTTTTGCAGTGTGCAGACTGAACAGGAGGAGGTCAGGGAGGGAGACTGGGTGGAAGACGATGCAGAGGACGATGAGGTCTTAGACCCCACATGGACTGAAGGTCGTGGCGATGACTTTCACAGTTCAGAGGAAGAGGTAGTGGTGAGACCGAGACAACAGCGAAGCCAAAGAGGGAGCAGGGGGCCAAAGCAGACGAGCCGCCGCCCCCAGAGTTCGCCTGCTACTGGACATCGCCAACAGGGACCCAGCCCCACAAAGGCAGCTTCAAAGAGTTCCCTGGCATGGCACTTCTTTAAACAATGTCCTACCGACAAGACCCGAGTGACTTGCACGCTCTGCCATCAGAGCCTGAGGCGAGGCATTAACGTTCTGAACCTCAGCACAACCTGCATGACCAGGCATCTACATGCAAAGCATGAACTGCAGTGGGGTACACACCTTAAAAACCAGGCACTCGCTGAGGCTCCCCCTGCTCCCTCTACCGCTGCTGCCTCGGCTTCCGCCTCGAGAGGAATGTTGCCACCTGCCGAGCAGCAAACAGAGGATGTGCCACCGACACCACCACCACCGCCACCGTCAACTAGCGTCTCCACTATATCACACAGCAGCGTTCAGCTCTCAATATCTCAAACCTTAGAGAGGAAGCGCAAATTCCCCCCGAGTCACCCTCGAGCCCTTGGCCTGAACGCCAGCATTTCTAAACTGCTGGCCTTTGAAATGCTGTCATTCCGGCTGGTGGACACAGACAGCTTCAAACAGCTGATGGCCATGGCTGTCCCGCAGTATGTGGTTCCCAGCCGCCACTACTTCTCCAAGACAGCCGTGCCTTCCCTGCACATGCAAGTGTCCGATAAAATCAAGTGTGCACTGCGCAACGCCATTTGTGGCAAGGTCCACCTAACCACAGATACGTGGACCAGTAAGCACGGCCAGGGACGCTATATCTCACTAACTGCACACTGGATGAATGTAGTGGCGGCTGGGCCCCCGGCGGACAGTTCCTTGGCGCACGTCCTTCCGCCCCCTAGGATCGCAGGGCATCATTCTCTGCCTCCTGTAGCCTCCTCCTCCTACTCGGCTTCCTCCTCCACTGCTTCCACCAGCTCATCCGGTCAGCCACATACCTTCACCACCAACTTCAGCACAGCCCGGGGTAAACGTCAGCAGGCCATTCTGAAACTCATATGTTTGGGGGACAGGCCCCACAGCGCAAAGGAGTTGTGGCGGGGTATTGAACAACAGACCGACGAGTGGTTTCTGCCGGTGGGCCTCAAGCCAGGCCTGGTGGTATGCGATAATGGGCGAAATCTCGTGGCAGCTCTGGGACTAGCCGGTTTGACGCACATCCCTTGCCTGGCGCATGTGCTGAACTTGGTGGTGCAGAGGTTCATTCACCACTACCCCAACATGTCAGAGCTGCTGCATAAAGTGCGGGCCGTCTGTGCGCGCTTCCGCCGTTCACATCCTGCCGCTGCTCGCCTGTCTGCGCTACAGCGGAACTTCGGCCTTCCCGCTCACCGCCTCATATGCGACGTGCCCACCCGGTGGAACTCCACCTTGCACATGCTGGAGAGACTGTGCGAGCAGCAGCAGGCCATAGTGGAGTTTCAGCTGCAGCACGCTCGCGTCAGTCGTACTGCCGAACAGCACCACTTCACCACCAATGATTGGGCCTCCATGCGAGACCTGTGTGCCCTGCTGCGCTGTTTCGAGTACTCCACCAACATGGCCAGTGGCGATGACACTGTTATCAGCGTTACAATACCACTTCTATGTCTCCTTGAGAAAACACTTAGGGCAATGATGTTAGAGGAGGTGGCCCAGGTGGAGGAGGAGGATGAGGGCTCGTTTCTAACACTTTCGGGCCAGTCTGTTCGAAGTGGCTCAGAGGGAGGTTTGTTTAAGCAGCAGAGGACAGGTTCACAAGTCGCCAGCCAAGGCACTGTACTGGAGGACGAGGAGGATGAGGAGGAGGAGGTGGAGGGGGACGAGGATGACGCAAGTTCACAGCGGGGTGGCAGCCCAGGCCCATCACTGGTGCGTGGCTGGGGGGATACGGTGGACGATGACGATACGCCTCCCACAGAGGACAGCTTGTCCTTACCCATGGGTAGCCTGGCCCACATGAGCGAATATATGCTCCAATGCCTGCGCAACGACAGCAGAGTTGCCCACGTTTTAACGTGTGCAGACTACTGGGTGGCCACCCTGCTGGATCCCCGGTATATAGACAATGTGCCCACTTTAATTCCTGAACTGGAGCGCGACCGTAAGATGCGCGAGTACAAGCGCACGCTGATAGAGGCGCTCTTGAGAGCATTTCCACATGTCACAGGGGAACAGGTGGAAGGTGAAGGCAGAGGAGTGGCAAGAGGTCGCCAACGCAGCTGTGTCACGGCCAGCTCATCTGAGGGCAGGGTTAGCATGGCAGAAATGTGGAAAAGTTTTGTCTCCACGCCACAGCTATCTGCACCGACACCTGATACGGAACGTGTTAGCAGGAGGCAGCATTTCACTAACATGGTTGAACAGTATGTCTGCACACCCCTCCACATCCTGACGGATGGTTCGGCCCCATTCAACTACTGGGTTTCGAAATTGTCCACGTGGCCAGAGTTAGCATGTTATGCCTTGGAGGTGCTTTCCTGCCCGGCGGCCAGCGTTTTATCTGAACGCGTATTCAGCACGGCAGGGGGCGTCATTACTGACAAGCGCAGCCGCCTGTCCACAGCCAACGTGGACAAGCTGACCTTCATAAAGATGAACCAGGCATGGATCCCACAGGACCTGTCCCTCCCTTGTGCAGAGTAGTCCTTATTAACTGCCTAAAACATGTCTTGTTGTGCTACGGGCCACTTCTTTATTTGATACAAATTTTATGAAACCCACAGTTGAATGAAACTCTTCTCTGTCTGGGCGCCGGGGCCTAACCAGATGAAAGTGGCCGGTTAAACTAACGGGTGACATGAAGCCATAACCTCTGCCATGCTACCTCTGTCTTCTGTCTGGGTGCTGAGGCCTAAGTCAAATAAAGCGGTCTTCTGCTGTGCTGGGGGATATGAAGCTAATCTCTGACCTCTCTCCTCTGTCTGGGTCCAAAGGCCTAAATCACTGAAAGAGGCCTTCTCCTGTGGTGTGTGATATGATGCCAGAATATGTGCTGTGGGGCCTCTCTCCTCTTCCTGGGTGCAGGGGTCAAATAAACTAAATTGTGGCCTACTCCTGTGGTGGTTGATATGATGCCTGATTCTCTGATGTGGAACCTCTCTCCTCTGTTTGGGTGAAGGGGTCAAAGTAACTAAATGGTGGCTTCTCCTGTGGTGGCTGATATGATGCCAGAATATGTGCTGTGGTGCCTCTCTCCTCTTCCTGGGTGCAGGGGTCAAAGTAACTAAATGGTGGCTTCTCCTGTGGTGGCTGATATGATGCCAGAATATGTGCTGTGGGGCCTCTCTCCTCTTCCTGGGTGTAGGGGTCAAAGTAACTCAATGGTGGCTTCTCCTGTGGTGGCTGATATGATGCCAGAATATGTGCTGTGGTGCCTCTCTCCTCTGTCTGGGTCCAAAGGCCTAAATCACTGAAAGAGGCCTTCTCCTGTGGTGTGTGATATGATGCCTGAATATGTGCTGTGGTGCCTCTCTCCTCTTCCTGGGTGCGGGGGTCAAAGTAACTCAATGGTGGCTTCTCCTGTGGTGGCTGATATGATGCCAGAATATGTGCTGTGGGGCCTCTCTCCTCTTCCTGGGTGCAGGGGTCAAAGTAACTCAATGGTGGCTTCTCCTGTGGTGGTTAGTATGATGCCAGAATATGTGCTGTGGGGCCTCTCTCCTCTTCCTGGGTGTAGGGGTCAAAGTCTTTCAAAGTCGCCTTCTCCTGTGCTGATTGATATGAAGCTGATGGTTGTGCCATCTGACATGGTTGCCGGGGTCCCATTAAATTGTGGCCTACTCCTGTGGTGGTTGATATGATGTCTGATTCTCTGATGTGGAACCTCTCTCCTCTGTTTGGGTGAAGGGGTCAAAGTAACTAAATGGTGGCTTCTCCTGTGGTGGCTGATATGATGCCAGAATATGTGCTGTGGGGCCTCTCTCCTCTTCCTGGGTGCAGGGGTCAAAGTAACTCAATGGTGGCTTCTCCTGTGGTGGCTGATATGATGCCAGAATATGTGCTGTGGTGCCTCTCTCCTCTTCCTGGGTGCGGGGGTCAAAGTAACTCAATGGTGGCTTCTCCTGTGGTGGCTGATATGATGCCAGAATATGTGCTGTGGGGCCTCTCTCCTCTTCCTGGGTGCAGGGGTCAAAGTAACTCAATGGTGGCTTCTCCTGTGCTGATTGATATAAAGCTGATGGTTGTGCCATCTGACATGGTTGCCAGGGTCTGATTCAATGGGGGCCTACTCCTGTGGTGGGTGATCTAAATGCCTGATTCTCTGCTGTGAAACCTCTCTCCTCCGTCTGGGTGTAGGGGTCAAAGTCTTTCAAAGTCGCCTTCTCCTGTGCTGATTGATATGAAGCTGATGGTTGTGCCATCTGACATGGTTGCCGGGGTCCCATTAAATTGTGGCCTACTCCTGTGGTGGTTGATATGATGTCTGATTCTCTGATGTGGAACCTCTCTCCTCTGTTTGGGTGAAGGGGTCAAAGTAACTAAATGGTGGCTTCTCCTGTGGTGGCTGATATGATGCCAGAATATGTGCTGTGGGGCCTCTCTCCTCTTCCTGGGTGCAGGGGTCAAAGTAACTCAATGGTGGCTTCTCCTGTGGTGGCTGATATGATGCCAGAATATGTGCTGTGGTGCCTCTCTCCTCTTCCTGGGTGCGGGGGTCAAAGTAACTCAATGGTGGCTTCTCCTGTGGTGGCTGATATGATGCCAGAATAAGTGCTGTGGTGCCTCTCTCCTCTTCCTGGGTGCGGGGGTCAAAGTAACTCAATGGTGGCTTCTCCTGTGGTGGCTGATATGATGCCAGAATATGTGCTGTGGTGCCTCTCTCCTCTTCCTGGGTGCAGGGGTCAAAGTAACTAAATGGTGGCTTCTCCTGTGGTGGTTGATATGATGCCTGATTCTCTGCTGTGAAACCTCTCTCCTCCATCTGGGTGTAGGGGTCAAAGTCTTTCAAAGTCGCCTTCTCCTGTGCTGATTGATATAAAGCTGATGGTTGTGCCATCTGACATGGTTGCCAGGGTCTGATTCAATGGGGGCCTACTCCTGTGGTGGGTGATCTAAATGCCTGATTCTCTGCTGTGAAACCTCTCTCCTCCGTCTGGGTGTAGGGGTCAAAGTCTTTCAAAGTCGCCTTCTCCTGTGCTGATTGATATGAAGCTGATGGTTGTGCCATCTGACATGGTTGCCGGGGTCCCATTAAATTGGGGCCTACTCCTGTGGTGGGTGATCTAAATGCCTGATTCTCTGCTTTGAAACCTCTCTCCTCCGTCCGGGTGTAGGGGTCAAAGTCTGTCAAAGTCGCCTTCTCCTGTGCTGATTGCTATAAAGCTTATGCTTGTGCCATCTGACATGGTTGCCGGGGTCTGATTCAATGGTGGCCTACTCCTGTGGTGGGTGATCTAAATGCCTGATTCTCTGCTGTGTAACCTCTCTCCTCCGTCTGGGTGTAGGGGTCAAAGTAACTAAATGGTGGCCTACTCCTGTGGTGGGTGATATGATGCCTGGTTCTCTGCTGTGGGACCTCTCTCCTTTGTCTGGGTGCTGTGGTCAAAATAATAGTAAGTGACCTTCTCCATTGGTGGGTGACTTGAAGCCTGATTCTGTGCTATGGGACCTCACTCCAATTAATATTGTTTAATTTTTATTTATTTTATGTTAACTCATCATTTCCCTATCTACATTTGTTTGCAGGGGATTTAACTACATTTTGCTGCCTTTTGCAGCCCTCTAGCCCTTTCCGGGTGTGTTTTACAGCCTTTTTAGTGCCCAAAAGTTCGGGTCCCCATTGACTTCCATGGGGTTCGGGTTCGGGATGAAGTTCGGGTCGAGTTCGGATCCCGAACCCGAACATTTTTCGAAAGTTCGGCCGAACTCGTCGAACCCGAACATCCAGGTGTTTGCTCAACTCTAGTTAGGACCCATGCACACAACCGTATCTATTTTGTGGTCCTCAAATTGCCGATTCACAAAATACAGATTCATTGGGTCGAGGTTCGCATTAGGCGCAAATTAGTTTCCAGACCGCAGATTAGTTTCCAGACCATCTTCCAGCATCGATCCATGAAAACCACGTAACAAACATTCATGGCATCTGTGTTGTGTGAATGGTTTTCACTGACCCATAGACTATCATGTCTGTGGGGGATCCATAATCATAGACAAAATCTGGCATGCTTCTGTGGTTTCATCATGGACCCAGAGTCGGTGGTAAACCACTGATATGTGAATACACATGTTAATGGATGCGTGAGTGGTCAGTGGAGACCATGGATAGCACATGTACCAGAATTGCCAAAATGTGAAAGAGGCCTAATACATACAATAAATTTCAGGGTGGTGGTAATTGTGTGGTAGTATGTGGGAGGTAAGTACATTTTATAACTATTTTCTATACGCTATTTTTTTTATTGATATAGAAAACACGGGCAGCAATGGTCGTACCAAATCTGAACTAAGCAGTCGTCCAGCCAAGTCTGTTCAAAGATGAATAACTTGGCCCATGATCTGGAGAACATATTATTCACCCATAAGGTCTTCCATGAAAGCAACAAAGAACAATGATGCGCATTTACATGGATGCATTCGTGTATTGCGGATCTGTGGTTTACAGTCGTGTGCATGAGGCCTTACATGGTAGAATGTTTGTCTTTATATGTATAGTCTGTGATTTATAGCGCGTACACCCAGGCGCCTTATTTACAGGTATATACATTGCACAACTGCTGTTCCATCATCTCTTTGTTGCTACAGAAATGTTTAAGAAGAGTTGCTGGTTGTGTCTCTGCCAAATCCACCTGTAAATGAGATACTTACCTGCAGGATATCCCGGTAAAATAGTAGCTGCTGTTTATTGGCTGTTTATTGCTGCTCCTGAGGAAGGGGTTCTGGATAACCCTGAAACGCATTGAGCTACACCTGTCTGTTACAATAAAGGGATTAACAAGAAGTACTGCCCGAAAGACTGCTGTTTCTTCCTAAGATCTTACAAGCGACCCAGGCGAGGGAGGTAGTTTCTTGGGTGTCTTGAGATTTATCCCACAAAACTCCTCCCTGGTGAAGTGAGTGACTTTCATTCTTAATTGCTTTTAATGCCTAGCTTTTATTACGCTATCCAAGTGTGGACCGAGTGTGGGCTAGTGGCATCCCGAATCCCTCAGGGAAACCACGGACACCTGTCCATGATCATAGACTTATACAGGTATATTACTCTCTCTGATCTATTATACGTACCCTTGTGTGATTTTCGATCACATATAGGGAAATCGTAGCATTACCTTTATTTGGGATGGACAGACTGGCGCCAGCAGTGTGGTCACTCTTTTAGGTATATACACTCACCTAAAGAATTATTAGGAACACCTGTTCTATTTCTCATTAATGCAATTATCTAGCCAACCAATCACATGGCAGTTGCTTCAATGCATTTAGGGGTGTGGTCCTAGTCAAGACAATCTCCTGAACTCCAAACTGAATGTCAGAATGGGAAAGAAAGGTGATTTAAGCAATTTTGAGCGTGGCATGGTTGTTGGTGCCAGACGGGCCGGTCTGAGTATTTCACAATCTGCTCAGTTACTGGGATTTTCACGCACAACCATTTCTGGGGTTTACAAAGAATGGTGTGAAAAGGGAAAAACATCCAGTATGCGGAAGTCCTGTGGGCGAAAATGCCTTGTGGATGCTAGAGGTCAGAGGCGAATGGGCCGACTGATCCAAGCTGATAGAAGAGCAACGTTGACTGAAATAACCACTCGTTACAACCGAGGTATGCCTCAAAGCATTTGTGAAGCCACAACAAGCACAAAATTGAGGCGGATGGGCTACAGACGACCCCACCGGGTACCACTCATCTCCACTACAAATAAGAAAAAGAGGCTACAATTTGCACGAGCTCACCCAAATTGGACTGTTGAAGACTGGAAAAATGTTGCCTGGTCTGATGAGTCTCGATTTCTGTTGAGACATTCAAATGGTAGAGTCCGAATTTGGCGTAAACAGAATGAGAACATGTATCCATCCTCTGATGGCTACTTCCAGCAGGATAATGCACCATGTCACAAAGCTCGAATCATTTCAAATTGGTTTCTTGAACATGACAATGAGTTCACTGTACTAAAATGGCCCCCACAGTCACCAGATCTCAACCCAATAGAGCATCTTTGGGATGTGGTGGAACGGGAGCTTCGTGCCCTGGATGTGCATCCCTCAAATCTCCATCAACTGCAAGATGCTATCCTATCAATATGGGCCAACATTTCTAAAGAATGCTATCAGCACCTTGTTGAATCAATGCCACATAGAATTAAGGCAGTTCTGAAGGCAAAAGGGGGTCCAACACCGTATTAGTATGGTGTTCCTAATAATTCTTTAGGTGAGTGTATGTTTTTATATAAATGGAAAGATGGACAGCACTCCAAAGCTATAAAATATAAGAAAATGTATTCACCCATGTGGAACAAAATAGCAGCAGCGACGTTTCGGCTCATCCATAGAGCCTTCCTCACCCTTATATATATCTCACCCTTTTCTGTCTATTACCTATTATGTAGCGAGTTCCCTGCACATAGGTGACCATCATCGGCAGTCTCTCTGCACCCTGAACACCCTGTCATATGCTGTTTATATCCTCACCTTTCATCAATAAATTCTTTAGATCCACCCTTTGGTGCCCTGCCAGTTAATCTCTGACTCCACCTGAATTTCATTCAGGGTTGTCTTCGACTAACCCTCTACTTTTTTCCCTCTATCAATACCTTATATATATTAGACACACACAACCAAAACCTCCTGCCGAGCTTCTAATGTGTATGGGGTTGTCCTGAGGCTACATTCACACTTGCGTTTTGGCTTTCCGTTTGTGAGATCCATCATGGGCTCTCACAAGCGGTCAAAAACGGATCAGTTTTGCCCTAATGCATTCAGAATGGATAAGGATCCGCTCACAATGCCTCAGTTTGCCTCCGTTCCGTCTCCATTCCGCTTTGGAGGCGGACACCAAAACGCTGCTTGCAGATACTGGTACCACACAGAGTGCCTCAGTACAAAAACACCCCTTTATATTGTGCGCTAGTACAAAAAAATCCCCCCTTCCTTTCAGATCAGACCCCCAGATAAAACCCTAAATGAGATCCCCCCATCTCAGGCCAAACCCCCTTTAGACCTCTATGTCAGACCCATATAAGACCCCAGTTTTAGACCTCAGGTCAGACCCCCATTCTCCACGTAAGACCCCAAACCAATATCAGAACTCAGATAAGACCCCCATTAGACCTCCAGACCCCCATATAAGACCCCCATTAGACATCAAGACCCCCATTAGACCTCCAGATCCCCATATCAGACCTCCAGACCCCCATATCAGACCTCTAGACCCACATCAGACCTCCAGACTCCCACTAGACCTCCAGATCCCCATATCTGACCCCCATTAGACCTCCTGACCCTCAATAAGACCTGCAGACCACAATCAGACCCCCATTAGACCTCTAGATCTCCAATCAGACTCCCATTAGACCTCCAGACCCCCAATCAGACCCCCATTAGACCTCTAGACCCCCAATCAGACCCCCAGTCAGACCTCTCCAGACCCCCAGTCAGACCTCTCCAGACCCCCTTGTCAGACCTCCAGACCCCCCAGTCAGACCTCCAGACCCACCATTACACCACTTCATACCCCCAGTCAGACCTTCAGACCCCCAAGTCAGACCTCCAGACCCCCCCCATTAGACCACTTCAGACCCCCAGTCAGACCTCCAGACCCCCCCAGTCAGACCCCCAACCCCCCATAGACAATTCTAGACCCCCATTAGACCCCCATTGAGACCTCTCCAGACCCCCCATTAAACCTCCATATCAGACCTCAGATCAGACTGTAAAATAATAAAGTCACTTACCTCTCCTGCCGCCACTCTCCTTGTCCTGGCTGTCTTCTCTTCTCAGGGCCTGCGCTTCAGTCACCTGACCTCCTGCAGCGTCAGGTCAGAGTGGGCTCTGTACGTCCTGACGCTGCAGGCAGCCAGGACACAGCACGGGCCCTGAGAAGAGCGAGCAGGAGGAGGGGTAAGTACTGTACAGTGCTCACAGCGCTTCTCTCCCCCTCCTCCTGCAGACTAGTGAGTATTCTCTTGCACTGCACTGCATCTTATAAAGGGAAAAGTACAGCGACCGCTGCAACCCCTATAGTTACGCCAGTGGCCCTTCTACTAAGATCCACCCCCTTTTTGGGTATGTCAGAAAAAAAGTGTAGAAATACCCTACATGTGCCAGATTGCTCCTATATGTGCTCGTTTTTAGCTATATTTTTGGTGCAAACACATTAGTAAGTCTAGGCCAAGGAATAGCTGGAAAGCATGCTAGAAAAATGTCACCAAAAAATAGGTGTTCTTCCTAAAAACACCATGTGTGAAACCACTGTTAAACTTCTGTCAGAAGACACCTTTAGAGGCACAGCTGGAACTTCTCACCATGGCATTACTAACACACGTTATACATGTACATGGTCACTGAAAGGTCTCCTCCAAGACATATTTGTCATGGGAATCCTTGTAAACAATGATCCAGAGTTTGTGTAACTTGACATCATATTTTACTCATAGTCTGTGATTTATAGCGCGTACACCCAGGCGCCTTATTTCCAGGTATATACATTGCACAACTGCTGTTTCATCATCTCTTTGTTGCTACTGAAATGTTTAAGAAGAGTTGCTGCTTGTGTCTCTGCCAAATCCACCTGTAAATGAGATACTTACCTCCAGGATTTCCCGGTATAATACTAATCTACCCTGAATCAATTAAACTTATGATTTAACTTTCTGTGGCCATCATTTCAGTTATTTCCTGGGACAAAGATATATTATTATGATTAAATGGGTTTTCTGGTTCTTTTATATTGATGGCCTATCCTCAGCATAGGCTATCAAGATCTGACAACCTGCACCCCAGAGATGGACTGGGAACTTAAAGGGGCCATAGAAAAAAAACTAAAAGTGGCCCAATGCTGTAGGTGAGTCCATATTGACAGAAGGCGAGTCAACACGAGTAGGCTGGGAGAAGTAAACAGAAGTAAACGGGCCAGCAATACCATATACCACAAAATACTGCTCCAGCAGATACCAAATACCAAATTGCAGCATAAAATACTGAGGATGGTGATACAGTTGAATACCGGAGGATGACTGGCTGCTGGCCAGGTGCATAAGTACCTGATGAATCATTAACTAATGCTGATGGCATCAGATTGTTATGTATGTGGACAGCAGCCGTGAGGAGGGCATGGGCATCCCATTGGACATCAGCTCACTGGGAAATTTACTATGGCCAGTCTGCCCCTGCCACACCCCTACCGATCGGCTGTTCTTCAGTAGCCATGGCACCAGAGGTCAGAACCGAAACCACAGCTCTGTATATTGTGTGCAGTGGACCTTAAAGTGAATGGAAGATGCTACGTCCACATGGACAAAGCTGTTGCTGGTTTCTTGCATCGGAGCTACTGCAGAACAGCTAATTACAAGGGGTACCAGACCCTCCACTGATCAGATATTGATGGCCTGTCCAGAGGATAGACCATTCATTTAAAAGGACTGGAAAACCCCTTTAAGCTTTTTTATGGCTTTCCTTTGGTCTGGGAAAGTTAAGTAATTGGTAACACAACTGTCACCAGTCTCACAGTTATAATATAGACTCCTGAATATGACACATTAGCTCAATATTGCAGAAATCATCAGAAGGGCAAATTTATCATTCATGAGGCTTTGAAAGCAGGGTGGAAGATGCAACTTGATTTCCCCCAATATGAAAACATTGCCTGCCATGTGTGGCCTTCATCTGTGGCAGTGATGCTTGTGGCCCCCTCAGACACCAGGGCCCAGGTGCGGCTGGTACCTATGCAATGACTATAGGCACACACCTGATATGTATTACTTGAGCCCTACCCAGCTTTCCCAGAATGAAATACAGTAAGGAAGATTTGCTAATCCTGTCTATGGTCTAACTTTACATTGCATATTGTTTAGCTTACTTATTGCCAAAAATTTTGACAAAGTTTTGGTGCAACATTGATGTACATGCATTTGAAAACGTGGCCTTTTCATTAGACTAGGCCCATATTCACTCTGAGCCACACCCTTGTCTAGAGGAGCCCAAAAGCATGTCAAACATATACAAGGTACAAGGCAGCTTTACGGCACAAATTGAGCCACAATTCTGGAGCATTTAGCTTAGTAAATCTTCCTCAAAGTCTGTACGGTTTTCTCTCTCTTGAAACTCCCTCAGAACAGACATACAAAGAGACATCAGTACAGTTTCCGTGAGAAAGACTGCAACCATTGTTTTACCAGTCACTGCTTTACAGAAGACTGGCAACAAGATGGCAAATGGAGATTGTTCTATTGTCTGAAATAGCCCCTCAAAACTTCTCATCCTAAAACCCACAGAAACTAGTAATTTACTGCGGCCTGTGTGACACAGTGAAGGGTATTGCCTGGGAAAACTGGTATTTTTCTCCCAGTGTGTGTTGCTGGACTGATTGGCGGCCGGGTAAGGTCAAACATCGGACTGGATCTCAGGTGCCGGTTCGGGGTTTTGGCAAAACCTAGCTGCCTTTAAAAGACAGTTGGGATCAGCAGAGGGGATCTCTGTTTTGGGACCTGAGGCTTGTGCCGAGTTGGAGGGCTGAGGCCCGGGTGTAGGGGAAACAGGCCTCCTAAAGCCTGCTTATGGACTTGACGAGGCAGAACTGCCAGCAGGGTGTAAACTAACACCCAGGAGATAAGGTGACTTTCTTGCTTTATGAACTTTTCGTGTGTGTGAACAAACACCAAGATTGCAAAGTGACTTGCGTTTTGTGCTATACCTTATGTGTGAATAAACACTGAAGTTTCGCTTTACAAACTGCTTTTTGCCTCTGTAATGCGTCCGCTTACCCTGCCTACCAGAGCGAATCCCCACACCTGTCATGATCACATAACATAATTACTTAAGTTTGTAATGGCTTTTGAAGGCAAAGTTCAAATTTAAAATAAATGCAGCAATATACAGGGAAAACCCAGAAAGAAAACCTGCTGCAGTCTGCAAGAGAACTGTGAAAACTGAGAAAATTTATGTGGCTTGGGCCTGGCCCCATAGACAGTGAATAGAATGGCAGGGCACATGCATGACCAATGCACCATTCAAACTCCTTCTCAGTGTGGAATGGAGAGTGTAGGATCCCTGTTCTAGGGATCGTTGAGGTCCTGACAGTGGGCCATCAGCAATTAGACATTTATCACCAAGCAGTGGATAGGTGATAAATGTCACTTGTAGAACCCTTTCAATGTTGACATTCACATGTTCGTGGTGCGTCCATCACGGCATTAGGCTACTTTCACACTTGCGCTTTCCCTTTCCGTCATAGGATCTCAATAGTGGGGGAAAACGCTTCCGTTTTGTCCCCATTCATTGTCATTGGGGACAAAACTGAACTGGACACCAGAATGCATTCCGTTCCATTTGGTTGTGTCTCCATCGCGGACAGAATAACGCTGCAAACGGATCACAATGTAAGTCAATAGGGACGGATCTGTTTTCTCGGACACAAAAGAAAACGGATTCGTCCTCCATTGACTTCCAATATTGTTCATGACGTCTTGGCTATTTTAAAGATTATACAACCGGATCCAATCATAACAGATGCAGACGGTATTATCATGATGGGAGCGTTTTTGCTGATCCATGACGGATCCAGCAAAAACGCTGGTGTGAAAGTAGCCTTATTGGCATTTCATCCATAACACTAACCCATGATACGTCTGTGTTTAATCTGTGGTTCTGTGATTTTCAGTCTGTGTATCATCCGTGTTTCATGGACACTTCTAGGCTGCAAATTCGTTTCCAGACCATTTCTAGCGTCAATCCATGAACACCATGTAACAAACATTCATGGCATCTGTTGCTGTGTCTATGGTTTTCATTGACCCATAGACTATAATGTCTGTGAGGGACCCATAATCATAGACAAGATCTGGCATGCTTCCGTGGTTTCATCATCGACCCACAGTCGGTGTGAATAGACACATTAATGGATATATGAGTGGTCAGTGGAGACCATGGATAACACACATACCTGAATCACCGACATGTGAAAGAGGCCTAATACAATACATTTTAGGATGGTGGCAATGGTGTGGTAGTGTGTGGAAGGTAAGTACATTTTATAACTATTTTCTATAAACTATTTTTTATTGAAAGTGAAATAGAAAACACGGGCAGCAATGGTCGTACCAAATCTGAACTAAGCAGTCGTCCAGCCAAGTCTGTTCAAAGATTAATAACTTGGCCCATGAGCTGGAGAACATATTATTCACCTATAAGGTCTTCCAGGAAGGCAACAAGGAGCAAAGATGCACATTTACATGGATAACGGATAGTAATGATCTTATCGGTAACTTATTCCTATTAACGTTTAACCTGCTTACTCATGCTGGCAGGACTATCTCCTTCCAGATTAGAGTAAAGCTTCTTCTAAGAAACACTTCATGATGTTGGAGAATTGTATTATAAGTAATACCCTAATTTAGTGTTATTATGATGACAATTACACCCTTTACAAGTAAGGGAGATTCTTATAAAAATCTAATCAAATATCAGTCAAATGTCTCAGCGGAGCACGGTGGCGAGCATTGTTGCCTTGCAGCACGGGGGTCCTAGATTTCAATCTGATGAAGGGAAATATCTGCAGGGGGTTTCTATCTTCTTCCAGTTTTGTGCGGGTTTCTACCCAATATTTTTGGTTTCCTACCACATTTAGAAAGAATACAAATTGTTCATTAGAGTTTAGATTATGAGCCCCAACAGGGACTGATGTGATGACAATTTCTGTACAGCGCTATAGAATATGTAAGCGTTATATAAATGAATAAAATAAATTCTGGAACTCCAGTAATGAGGACTTGTCTGCAGAGGTTGGTCAAGGTCCATTCATGGTATACAGGCTGCCATATATTGCATTCTGCAGCCATTGCCTCTAAGGGACAATAGGATGCCTCATGTGGCACTATATAGCAGCACAGGCAATGCTTAGGATTTAGGATTCCTTCTGCTGCTCTACAAGCTTTGTGCACAGAGCTTTGTTAAAAGTGGACTCTAAAATTGTAGTTGGTCCGAAATGGGCAGCAGAGGGGGCCAACATAAGAAATCAGAGCCGGCAAACCGTACAATAGAATAACCTTTTAAGACAATTAGACAGAGCTTCCCGACCCTTATATGCAACTCTATAATCAAATGTTAAATACTGGACAGCTCTATAGCGATATGTGCAGCCTAGACATTATATATATAGTAAAAATTCACGGCATTCGGAAGTATAATGCAACTTAATATAAAGTATATAGTCCATCCATATGAAATTTATAACAGATAAGGCCAACATTTCGGTCTGTCCCAGACCTTGATCACGGCCTATAAAAATACATATAATACAAATGAAAATACATATAATACAAATGAAAGTCATACATGTGAGCAAAAATTACAATAAATAAAAAATAGAAGGAGGAGGAAGAGACTGAAGAAAAACAATAATGATAATGGTGAGGGGTAGTCTCTGTGAAGAACATAGGTATATATCATGTAAAGAAATCGTCAGAAAAACCGTAGACAATTAGACATATAAAGACCAATTAATATCATTAGAAAAGTACAGTAAATTCATCTGGAGCGGGAAGAAGGCGCGACTTTCTTCTAACCTCCTCATTAGGCCTAGACATGCTGGAGGAATTGGTTTGCCGAACCCTGAGTTATATGGGAAGGCTATTCTTATATCACGCTTATTAGCCTGGCTGAGCATCTCCCCACTGTCCGCTGTGGTCCGGATAGAACTAGAAATATTGAAGCTACCAGCTAGAGCGCTTCTACTGGGCCAAGAGACGGTCCTTTCTGGACATATGTCTCACTACCCGATTGTCCGGGCCACATTGGAGGCATGGAGATGGTTATCTTCCACACATTGCTCTATCCCTTTTCCTTCGCCCATGCTGTCGGTAACAGATGTGCTAAACACAGGCCCTCCCACATTAAGAGAATCTACCTCAGTAGAACTGATGTCTTCTTCAACTCCAATAATCTCTCTAGCTCTTCCCACCGGAGTATGGATGGACTCAAGAGATACAAACACGCTGCTCAACCCTCATCCACGAGATTTTATTTCAGTTGCTTACCTCAGGGCTTACCTAAAACAACACATTAAAGTAGGAGATCTCCTTCGCCCCTTAGTTTGGCTAGAAGTTATGATTTCTTTACAGACACTTCCCAAGAAACTCATCTCACGGATATACAGCAAACTGCGTCTGCCCTCTGCTATGGTCAAACCATCTTTTGTTATGCAATGGGAGTCAGATCTAAACATCACATTTCCTCTTGAAATTTTGCCTAAATTACTCGAGTCCCCCCATGGTGCCTCCCGCTGCGTCAGAATACAGGAAAATAGCTACAAAATTCTTACAAGATGGTACAACACGCCAGATAAGATATCAAGATTTGCTGGTTCCGTTTCTGGCGTGTGCTGGAGGTGCCTTGGGGAGAGAGGAACCTTTTTCCATATTTGGTGGGCTTGCCCTCTTATCCAAAGATGGTGGAGTGAAATCTTCTCTATTGCTAATGGAGTGTGTGGTACAACGATCCAACCCTCTCCGCATATTGCTCTTCTTTCATTTTCTCGGGGTAAGGCAAATGCCAAACCTCCATTTATATTTACACAGATGGTTTTGGCGGCTCGCCTTATACTCCCTAAATTTTGGCTCCTGACTACTGTCCCACCTATAGACCAATGGATTAAAAAAATTGACCAGATCCATAGGTTCGAGGAATTGTCCTCCTGGGAATCTCGTACACATTTGACCTTCCTCAAAAAATGGTCTTTGTGGTCTGAATACAGATCCCCTAAATCCTAGCCCATCAGTTGGAATCCAATTCAATTGGGACACCTCTGTGATTACTGTGATTACCGTAACTACTCTGCACAAATAGGCAACACGTCATAAGCCTCGCTCTGATAACATTACACCTCAAGCATTAGATAATAATACCTCTCCACATGGTCTCAACATCCTACTTAGGCCTGATTTCCAAATCTCACAATTGCCTTATATATCGAAACCTTTCCAAAGATAATAGGAATTGACTGATATCCCAGTTTGTGTACTGTGCATTATAATGGTATCTAATTTGTACTCACTCTATGCCTGCTTGTACTCTGATGTGGCCTGCGAGCCTATGCCTTGAAATGTTGTTATCCCCTGTAATATTATGAAAATTTACAATAAAAATATAAATAAAAATAAATAAAGAAAAAAAAGAAAAAAGAAAAGTACAGTAAATGAAAATTTGTTGCATAGTAGTTTAATAAGTAATCTGAACAAGGCAAGAGCAAAGCATAAGCAAAAATGGCCTCATGCTGTTTTAATATAAAGTCTGCGCAATATACTACTGGTCAAAGAGAGACTGACATAAGTGGAATTAGCCTACTGCTTGAGTAAAAGTTGGTGAGGACTATATTATGAGCCCAGAGTATAGCCAGAAGTAGCGCCGAAGTATAGGTAAACTGTCAGTACATTTATCAGGTTATGAGGAGAGATTTAGATGTACATACCGGAAAGGCAGGAGCGTGCTGTGTGCTGGATGGTGTTGCGCTAACAGTACTGCGCATGCCCCATTTTAAAGCGGTACTTTGGCGCTCTGGATGGGTCACATGATTAACGTCTGACGTCACTACGTACGCGCGCATGCGCGGACAGCTAACTGGGCAAAGTGGGCTGATATGTGCCAGTGATACAGCGCAGAACCGTGTAGATAAATGGAAATCAAGTAAACGACCAATATAAAATAAATAGCGACCTGACTATGTGCGAACAGCACAGTCACCAGACAGGACAAATATCACAAAACATCTAAATCATACAAGAACCAACGACAATCCAGACCAGGTCCCAGATACGGACCTAGAAATTAATATATCCTCCATGACTTTGTCGCCGGCTGAACGCTGTGTTCTGTCCAAAGGATTATCTTTTTGCCCAAGGGACTCATTCCGTCATTTTATGTTTGACCAAGACTTTAGTAGATTCTATAGGTCATTAAGCCTTAAAGCACACTTCATGCATGTTCAGGTTCCCAATAGAACTGATTCATCAGAAACGACAAATTGTTTGTCTATTTCTAACTTGGGTCTTAGAAATAAAAGTAGCTTTATGCCACCTTAAACATATCATGGGGTAGAAGCCTTTATTGATTTGGTTGATAAAGAGATTCAGAATGGCATTCATTCTTTTAAAAAAGACAAATATCCCTCTCCCCCTAACCTCTCGAATGTCGAGTCTACTGCACTGCACACATTACAAAATGACAAATCCATCACAATTAAACCTGCTGACAAAGGGGGCGCAGTTGTAGTTATGGACATTGCATACTACATATGGGAAATTCGTAGACAATTGTCTGATTCTAACACATATGAACTGACTAATATTAATCCCACCTTCAGAATACAAAAAGAAATAGAAGAATTTCTAGATCTACATTTGACCCAAGGCCACTTTCTTTTCTCCGTAATGAACATCCGATTATCCCAGTCTTTTATATTTTACCTAAAATACATAAAAACCTTCAGGAACCCCCAGGACGTCCAATATATTACCTACACCAATTAAATGTGCACAGCATAGATAGTAAAATATTGTCTTTATTAGTACAAATCAAAATCTTTACATAAAGGAACAGCGGATAAAATACACAGGAACAAACAGGACCATATAACTGGATCACAAGTTAATGTTAACTACAGTCCAAGTTGTATACTGATGGTGGAACAGATAACTAGTAATACCAATATAAAACCCTGACTAAGGATACAATATACCATAGGTATATACCAGCAAGTAAATATATATATGTAAAGTGTATAGTGCCAAAACAATCAATAGACAACAAAGGAGAGTAGGTAATAATAAATAATACAGACCAGTATGGTTCCTAAAAACCCCAACGCACGTTTCGCGTGTAGCTTCCTCAGGGGATGTGAGCGATGAATATTACCTCCAAAAGAAGGGGACTGCCATGGGGGCTAATGTAGCCCCCCCCCCTTCATGCTAACATCTTTTGTATATCCCCACTCATTATATCAGAAATATGTTACATTATGGCACAGATACATTGATGATATTTTCTGCATTTGGATAGGTGATAGAGAGTCATTTAACTTAGTATTGATAGCGACCTTCAATTTACTGCTCATACCAATGAAACCAGTATTAACTTTTTGGACACCACTATTATTAAAAACCAGGATGGGGTCCTAAATATAGATTTATATACTAAACCCACTGATAGAAACACAGTATTATTGTATTCTAGTTGTCACGCCAGGAATACCAAAAATTCCCTCCCTAGATCTCAATTTACTCGCGTGACCAGGATAGTTAGCGACCCTATGTTAAAAAAACAACGCATCTCAGAAATGTTCAAAAAATTTGAAGAGCGTGGTTATCCACGTAATTTGCTTAGGAAAGAAAACAGAGTCACTCGGGAACGACACACATTTAAACCAATATTATCAGCACGCATCCGTTTAGTTACTACCTATCATCCATTTGTACCAAAGATACAACGGATCATAAAAAAAAATTGGCCTCTTCTGAATAAATTCTACCCAAACATACCTGAATTTTCTAATCCTATAAGAAGGTGCAGCTGGACTAGAGCGACAGCCTAAGGGGAGGCTGCCATGATAGGTTTGGTGACGAGGGGACATCAGGGGTAGTCGCAGGATAAGGGGGCAGGAAATGGTTAAGAGAGGAGGAGGCTCGGTCTAGGAGAGGGGCGGAGCGGTAGGGTTTTTAAGGGGAAGAAGCGGGAAATCGGGCACCATTTTAGGAAAGAAAAACTTAGGTGAGGAGCGCTCACTCACCTGCGATGGAGGCCCTCTTGAATAGGCTGAGGGAGGCGGCGGAGTCGCGCGGCCTGGAGTGGTTGGAGGTGCAGGTGTCGGGCCTGCTTGGTGGGGAGGCAGCGGGCACATCCAGCCACCGGCGCGCCTTAGCCTGAGCAAAACCCCACAGGCTCGGCGCCGGATTGGGAGCCCTTCCAGGGACCCTTCGCGCCGGGGAGGCTCGGCAAAAGCTCCTGCGTCAGCCTCCGGGCGCGGGAGGAATCCCACAGTACGGCGGAGCTCAGAGCAGGGCAGAGGTTTCCGCCCCCTGCCTTCCCCAGCATTCAGTGAGGGATCGGGACCTGCGGGATCCCCCCCTGAGCGGGGGAGTGTGAGGCTGAGCGGACACGAGGCTGGGCTGGCAGCTGGTCGGCAGGGGCCCAGGCCTTGGGAGTCAGAAGTAGAGGTGGCGAGAGCTGGCAGGCAGCAGCAGGAGGAGGAGCCATCGTCACCATAATCGTGCGCACCCAGCACCGTGGAGGCCAGGTTAGCAGTGGTGTCGGCGCAGGAGGACGTTTCATTGCTGGGGATGGATCTGCTGGAGTCAGGAGTGACGGCTGCGGGGTTCACAGCGCCCGAGCAGCCAGGTAAGACCTCTGTGGGATTTTCACATGAGGTAGTTAGCGCCCCTGGGGGGGGTGGGGGCAGGGGGGAGCCACGGGGAGTTGGTTGGGGGGCTGAGTCAGTTGTTGGGTAGCCTGGCGGGTTGGGTTGCTGGTCTTGGGGGAGCAGGGTTGTCCCCGTTGCCCGCCTGGGGGGTAGGGGGGGCCCTATGGTGCCGGTGGGGGTGGGGTCGGGGGTTGCCAATATGCAGGTTCGGGGGGGGGAGTCGGTATCGGTGCAGACCCAAGCGGGGGGGCGAGGAGGAGCAGCGGAGGGTGGATGACTCGGCGCAAGGGGAGGTATATGTCTGTTTCGAGGGCCCATTGGGGGCGCATTTGAAACCGGAAGTGAAGGAGCGTATTTGGAAGGGGGAGTATATTGAGATTTTTTCCTTGTTGCCCCTGGAGAGATTTCAGTTGGATAGGGTGCGGCTGGAGGACGGGAAGAAAGAGGAGGATGAGAAACGCAGGTATCGGTTGATTCCGCGTACCTTCTCCAACTGGTTGCAGGCGTTCGCCATTCTGGCAAGCGTCATTGGGGAGAAAGCGCCGGAGTGCTGCTCCGTGCTGTTTTCTTATATGGACGCGATCGGGGAGGCGTATCGCGTGTATGGGGGCGTGGGCTGGCTTCGTTATGATGAGCAATTTAGGCAGAGGAAGGCGGTCCGCCCGAACATACGGTGGGACCACAAAGATATTGGTTTGTGGATGCGGGTGACGGCACGGGGGCAGCAGGGGCAGTCCTTTCGGGGGGAAGCAGGTGGCGGGGCAGGGCAGTCGGGGTTGTCAACGGCTGCGGCAAAGGGTTTGTGCTTCCTTTTTAATGAAGGGAACTGTAAATTTGGGGCGAAGTGCAAGTTCAAGCACGAGTGCACTTCCTGCGGCGGGGCTCATGGGGCGTCCATATGTTTCCGAGGGGGTAAGCCGAGAGGGGGGGAATCTAGTGGAAAAGGGTTTGACGCCGGTACGGGTGGGAAGGATGGAGCCGTTTTTAACCGGCGGCCCAGTTATTGTTGGTTGATTTTAGATTTGGTTTTCGTATCCCTTCGGACCCAGGGCCGACACCCTTTACTGGTAGGAATTTACGTTCGGCAGGGGAGCATGCGGAGGTGGTGTCGGAGAAGCTGAAAAAGGAGGTGTTGTTGGGGCGAATGGATGGTCCGCTTGTGGCTCCGCCGTTCGCTGATTTTAAGGTATCGCCGTTGGGGGTGGTGCCAAAGAAGGAGCCGAACAAGTTTCGGCTGATCCATCACTTGTCATTTCCGAGGGGTGCGTCCGTCAATGAGGGTATTGATCCTGAATTGTGTTCTGTGGTCTATACCTCGTTTGACGCGGCTGTGGCGTGGGTGCGGCGTTTGGGCCCGGGGACTTTGTTGGCAAAGATGGACATCGAAGCGGCTTTTCGTCTGCTCCCGGTGCACCCGGATAGCTTACATCTATTGGGGTGTTTGAGGATGGGGGGGTTTTATGTGGATAGGTGTCTGACGATGGGCTGTTCCTTGTCATGCGCGTATTTTGAGGCCTTCAGTTCCTTCTTGGAGTGGGTGGTGGTGGAAGTTTCGGGTTGTAGGTCAGTCATCCATTACCTGGATGATTTTTTGTGTTTGGGTCCGGCGGATTCGCAGGTATGTCATCTGTTGCTGTCTACGTTACAGTCGGTGTTTGCGTCCTTTGGGGTGCCGCTTGCAGAAGGGAAGACGGTTGGGCCCACGACTGAGTTGAGTTTTTTGGGGATTGTTTTGGACACGGTGGCCATGGAGTGTAGGTTGCCGGAGGATAAGTTGTGCGATTTGCGTGCGGAGGTTGACAGGGCGGGTAGGTCGGTTAAGATTCGTTTGAGGGATTTGCAATCATTGTTGGGGAAGTTAAATTTTGCTTGTCGCATTATGCCCATGGGACGAATATTTTGTAGGCGGTTGGCGGCGGCGACCGCGGGTGTGACGGCAGCGCATCATTTCATTCGGTTGGGGCGCGAGCTGCAAAGGGATGTGGAAGTGTGGGCTAGGTTTTTTGTCAGAGTTCAACGGGAGGGCGTTGGTTTTGGGGGATGCGGTGGATAGTGTGGAATTTGATTTGTTTTCTGACGCGGCGGGGAGGGGGGGTTGGTTTTGGGGTCTACTGCAACGGGCAGTGGTGTGCGGACCGAGTCTGGGGGGTAAGGGGTTGGGTTCGGAATCTGGCATTGTTGGAGCTCTTTCCTATTGTGCTAGCACTGGAGTTGTGGGGGGATAAGTTTCGTAACAAAAAGGTGAGGTTTCATTGTAACAACATGGGGGTGGTGCAGGCTATTAATAGTTTGTCGGCTTCATCCCCGCCGGTGGTTAGGTTGTTGCAGCATATGGTATTGCGTTGTTTAGTGTTGAATGTATGGGTGGTGGCGGTTCATGTGCAGTGGCGGTTGCAGTGGGAGCGCTTTCGGCAGCTGGCGCCAGAGGCGGAGGTCGCCGGGTTGGAGTGTCCGGGGCTGCTGTGGGAGATCTTGGAGGTACTGTGAGTAGGCTATTCAGGGCCTCTCTGACGGCCGGTACGTGGGCGGCATACGACAAGGCTTGGGATGGTTGGGTGAGTTGGTGTGGCATGCTGGGAGTGGGGGTGGATGCGGGTGAGGTTCCCTTGGTGTTGTTTTTGGGAGGGAAGAAAGAAGAAGGGTGGTCGGTGGCTCAGGTGAATAAGTGCATGTCGGGTTTAGCTTTTGGTTTCAAGCTGCGGGGGCTGGTGGATTGTACCAAGGCTTTTTTGGTGCGGCAGGTGTTGAAGGGTTGGCGGAGGGGTTGTCGGACGGAGGACAGGGATTTACCGGTGTCGTTCGAGCTGTTGTTAAGTCTTGGGGGGCGGTTGGAGGTTGTCTGTAGCTCTTGGGGAGAGGTAAGATTGTTTAAGGCGGCATTTTTGCTGGCTTTTTTGGGGGCGTTTAGGTTGGGTGAATTGGTAAGTAAGAGCGTTAGTTGTGCCGGGGGGTTAAGGGATGAGGATGTGGACATTTTTCAGGACAGGCTGGAGGTCCGGTTGCGTATGTCTAAGATGGATCAGGAGGGGCGAGGGTGTAGTGTTTGCTTTTTTGCAGTGCCCGGTTGCTCGATGTGCCCGGTCGTTTGCCTGCGAGAGTATCGCTTGGGCAGGGGGGAAGGGGTGGCCCCCTTTTTGCGGCATGCGGATGGGTCCTTTTTATCCAGATTCCAGTTCATGGCGGTTTTGAAGAGGTGCTTGATGGAATTGGCGTTGATTCGCGGTGTTACACGGGTCACTCGTTCTGGATTGGGGTGGCGACAGAGGCAGCCCGTCTGGGTATGAGTGAGGAGGTTATTAAGAGGATAGGTCGGTGGGAATCGTGTAGATTCTGTTCCTATGTGCGTTTGGGCGGTCTGAAAGGGTTGCAGGTTGAGGGCTTCGGCATTAATGCAGTGGTTTTGTTTGTTTTTTCACATCAGGTGTTCCCCCGGCTCTGGTGTGGATTATCGGACATTCGTTCATTTTCTGGGGGGCGTTACGGGCCGATGTGCGGCCAAACGGTCGTCAGCTGGGCTTTGATAGGGAGGTGGCGGCCATCCGGTGGCTGGTTTACCGAGGTATGTTGTGGGGGGGGGAGTTTTGAGGGAGGTTCACCGCTTTGTGCAGCTGGACCGGCCTCCGGATGTATTGGTGCTGCATGTGGGAGGGAACGATTTGGGCATGAAACCGGTGAGAGAGTTAATTCGGGATATTAAGTTTGACCTGTTATGTTTGTGGTCGTTGTTTCCCGGGATGGTAGTGGTGTGGTCGGACATCGTTCCTAGACGGCGTTGGCGGGAGGCGCGAGCGGTGGAGAGGATAAACAAGGCCCGCATTAAAGTTAACAGGGCGGTTGGAAATTTTGTGGCGCGGAATGGGGCAGTTGTGGTACGGCATTTTGAGTTGGAGCCCGGAGTCGGTGAGTTTTGGAGGGAGGACGGGGTCCACCTCAATGCAGTGGGCATTGATTTGTGGTCATTGGGTCTGCAAGGGGGGATCGAGCGAGCCTTGGGGGTGTGGAGGGGCGCGGAAGCTTGAGGTAGAAGGTCAAGTTGCGCGTCTGTGGCGGTAGGAGGTCCTGGAAGACGGTAGTAGGGCTTGGTGTTTGTGGATGGGAGGGCCTCAATTGGTGGGGCTGGACTCCCAGGTGTGGAAAGTTGGTTGGTTTCAGTGGGGTGACCATCACTCGGTGTCTCCGAGCTGGAGTGATACGGCTGGAGGCAAGGTGGCTTGAACCGGGTGTTTGGTGCACCAGCTAGAATCGGGGCTTCTAGGACCTCCTTCGTCAGGTCTAGGTATATATATATTTATATATACAGTACAGACCAAAAGTTTGGAAACACCTTCTCATTCAAAGAGTTTTCTTTATTTTCATGACTATGAAGGCATCAAAACTATGAATTAACACATGTGGAATTATATACATAACAAACAAGTGTGAAACAACTGAAAATATGTCATATTCTAGGTTCTTCAAAGTAGCCACCTTTTGCTTTGATTACTGCTTTGCACACTCTTGGCATTCTCTTGATGAGCTTCAAGAGGTAGTCCCCTGAAATGGTCTTCCAACAGTCTTGAAGGAGTTCCCAGAGATGCTTAGCACTTATTGGCCCTTTTGCCTTTAATCTGCGGTCCAGCTCACCCCAAACCATCTCGATTGGGTTTAGGTCCGGTGACTGTGGAGGCCAGGTCATCTGGCGCAGCACCCCATCACTCTCCTTCATGGTCAAATAGCCCTTACTTTCAAAGTTTTCCCAATTTTTCGGCTGACTGACTGACCTTCATTTCTTAAAGTAATGATGGCCACTCGTTTTTCTTTACTTAGCTGCTTTTTTCTTGCCATAATACAAATTCTAACAGTCTATTCAGTAGGACTATAATCTGTGTATCCACCTGACTTCTCCTCAACGCCACTGATGGTCCCAACCCCATTTATAAGGCAAGAAATCCCACTTATTAAACCTGACAGGGCACACCTGTGAAGTGAAAACCATTTCAGGGGACTACCTCTTGAAGCTCATCAAGAGAATGCCAAGAGTGTGCAAAGCAGTAATCAAAGCAAAAGGTGGCTACTTTGAAGAACCTAGAATATGACATATTTTCAGTTGTTTCACACTTGTTTGTTATGTATATAATTCCACGTGTTAAAGAGGACCTTTCACCGATTCTTACCCTATGAACTAAGTATACATACATGTGGAGCGGCGCCCGGGGATCTCTCTGCACTTACTATTATCCCCGGGCGCCGCTCCGTTCTCCTGCTATGCCCTCCGGTATCTCCGTTCCCTAAGTTATGGTAGGCAGAGTCTGCCCTAGCGCTGGCCAATCGCATTGCAGAGCTCACAGCCTGGGAGAAAATAACCTCCCAGGCTGTGAGCTCTGCGCTGCGATTGGCCAGCGCTAGGGCAGACTCCGCCTACCATAACTTAGGGACTGGTATCTCCGCCTACTATAACTTAGTGAGCGGAGATACCGGAGGGCATAGCAGGAGAACGGAGCGGCGCCCGGGGATAATAGTAAGTGCAGAGAGATCCCCGGGCGCCGCTCTACATATCTGTATAGTTAGTTCATAGGGTAAGAATCTGTGAAAGGTCCTCTTTAATTCATAGTTTTGATGCCTTCAGTGTGAATCTACAATTTTCATAGTCATGCAAATAAAGAAAACTCTTTGAATGAGAAGGTGTGTCCAAACTTTTTGTCTGTACTGTATTTATATAGATGTTACATGTTATGTTTGTATTAATAAAAGGCTGCTGTGGCCATTTAATTCCAATATGCGGCTCTGTGTCATTCTTGGCGGGGGGTTTGGGAACGTGGTAGGGTAAAGGGGTATGAGGTTAATGGGTGAGAGTAGAGGACCCGAGGGAATTCCCCAATAACCTTATCAGGTGCAGCTGGACTAGAGCGACAGCCTGCCATGATAGGTTTGGGGACGAGGGGACGTCAGGTGTAGTCGCAGGATAAGGGGGCAGGAAAAGGTTAAGTGAGGAAGAGGCCGGGTCTAGGAGAGGGGCGGAGGGGTGCGGTTTTTAAGGGGAAGAAGCGGGGAAATCGGGCACCATTTTAGTAAAGAAAAGCTTTTTTTTCGGTGGCTGGGGGGGCAGAAGGGATTTGTTTTCTTTTTTGGGCAAGGGTATTATTGGGTGGGTTTTTTGGGGACTGGGTTTTGTCATAGCAGTCAGGTGGTAGGAGGTCCTGGAAGACGGTGGTAGGGCTTGGTGTTTGTGGATGGGAGGGCCTCAATTGGTGGGGCTGGACTCCCAGGTGTGGAAAGTTGGTTGGTTTCAGTGGGGTGACCATCACTCGGTGTCTCCGAGCTGGAGTGATACGGCTGGAGGCAAGGTGGCTTGAACCGGGTGTTTGGTGCACCAGCTGGAATCGGGGCTTCTAGGACCTCCTTCGTCAGGTCTAGGTATATATATATTTATATATACAGTACAGACCAAAAGTTTGGACACACCTTCTCATTCAAAGAGTTTTCTTTATTTTCATGACTATGAAGGCATCAAAACTATGAATTAACACATGTGGAATTATATACATAACAAACAAGTGTGAAACAACTGAAAATATGTCATATTCTAGGTTCTTCAAAGTAGCCACCTTTTGCTTTGATTACTGCTTTGCACACTCTTGGCATTCTCTTGATGAGCTTCAAGAGGTAGTCCCCTGAAATGGTCTTCCAACAGTCTTGAAGGAGTTCCCAGAGATGCTTAGCACTTATTGGCCCTTTTGCCTTCAATCTGCGGTCCAGCTCACCCCAAACCATCTCGATTGGGTTTAGGTCCGGTGACTGTGGAGGCCAGGTCATCTGGCGCAGCACCCCATCACTCTCCTTCATGGTCAAATAGCCCTTACTTTCAAAGTTTTCCCAATTTTTCGGCTGACTGACTGACCTTCATTTCTTAAAGTAATGATGGCCACTCGTTTTTCTTTACTTAGCTGCTTTTTTCTTGCCATAATACAAATTCTAACAGTCTATTCAGTAGGACTATCATCTGTGTATCCACCTGACTTCTCCTCAACGCCACTGATGGTCCCAACCCCATTTATAAGGCAAGAAATCCCACTTATTAAACCTGACAGGGCACACCTGTGAAGTGAAAACCATTTCAGGGGACTACCTCTTGAAGCTCATCAAGAGAATGCCAAGAGTGTGCAAAGCAGTAATCAAAGCAAAAGGTGGCTACTTTGAAGAACCTAGAATATGACATATTTTCAGTTGTTTCACACTTGTTTGTTATGTATATAATTCCACGTGTTAAAGAGGACCTTTCACCGATTCTTACCCTATGAACTAAGTATACATACATGTGGAGCGGCGCCCGGGGATCTCTCTGCACTTACTATTATCCCCGGGCGCCACTCCGTTCTCCTGCTATGCCCTCCGGTATCTCCGTTCCCTAAGTTATGGTAGGCAGAGTCTGCCCTAGCGCTGGCCAATCGCATTGCAGAGCTCACAGCCTGGGAGAAAATAACCTCCCAGGCTGTGAGCTCTGCGCTGCGATTGGCCAGCGCTAGGGCAGACTCCGCCTACCATAACTTAGGGACTGGTATCTCCGCCTACTATAACTTAGTGAGCGGAGATACCGGAGGGCATAGCAGGAGAACGGAGCGGCGCCCGGGGATAATAGTAAGTGCAGAGAGATCCCCGGGCGCCGCTCTACATATCTGTATAGTTAGTTCATAGGGTAAGAATCTGTGAAAGGTCCTCTTTAATTCATAGTTTTGATGCCTTCAGTGTGAATCTACAATTTTCATAGTCATGCAAATAAAGAAAACTCTTTGAATGAGAAGGTGTGTCCAAACTTTTTGTCTGTACTGTATTTATATAGATGTTACATGTTATGTTTGTATTAATAAAAGGCTGCTGTGGCCATTTAATTCCAATATGCGGCTCTGTGTCATTCTTGGCGGGGGGTTTGGGAACGTGGTAGGGTAAAGGGGTATGAGGTTAATGGGTGAGAGTAGAGGACCCGAGGGAATTCCCCAATAACCTTATCAGGTGCAGCTGGACTAGAGCGACAGCCTGCCATGATAGGTTTGGGGACGAGGGGACGTCAGGTGTAGTCGCAGGATAAGGGGGCAGGAAAAGGTTAAGTGAGGAAGAGGCCGGGTCTAGGAGAGGGGCGGAGGGGTACGGTTTTTAAGGGGAAGAAGCGGGGAAATCGGGCACCATTTTAGGAAAGAAAAGCTTTTTTTTGGGTGGCTGGGGGGGGCAGAAGGGATTTGTTTTCTTTTTTGGGCAAGGGTATTATTGGGTGGGTTTTTTGGGGACTGGGTTTTGTCATAGCAGTCAGGTGGTAGGAGGTCCTGGAAGACGGTGGTAGGGCTTGGTGTTTGTGGATGGGAGGGCCTCAATTGGTGGGGCTGGACTCCCAGGTGTGGAAAGTTGGTTGGTTTCAGTGGGGTGACCATCACTCGGTGTCTCCGAGCTAGAGTGATACGGCTGGAGGCAAGGTGGCTTGAACCGGGTGTTTGGTGCACCAGCTGGAATCGGGGCTTCTAGGACCTCCTTCGTCAGGTCTAGGTATATATATATTTATATATACAGTACAGACCAAAAGTTTGGACACACCTTCTCATTCAAAGAGTTTTCTTTATTTTCATGACTATGAAGGCATCAAAACTATGAATTAACACATGTGGAATTATATACATAACAAACAAGTGTGAAACAACTGAAAATATGTCATATTCTAGGTTCTTCAAAGTAGCCACCTTTTGCTTTGATTACTGCTTTGCACACTCTTGGCATTCTCTTGATAAGCTTCAATAGGTAGTCCCCTGAAATGGTCTTCCAACAGTCTTGAAGGAGTTCCCAGAGATGCTTAGCACTTATTGGCCCTTTTGCCTTCAATCTGCGGTCCAGCTCACCCCAAACCATCTCGATTGGGTTTAGGTCCGGTGACTGTGGAGGCCAGGTCATCTGGCGCAGCACCCCATCACTCTCCTTCATGGTCAAATAGCCCTTACTTTCAAAGTTTTCCCAATTTTTCGGCTGACTGACTGACCTTCATTTCTTAAAGTAATGATGGCCACTCGTTTTTCTTTACTTAGCTGCTTTTTTCTTGCCATAATACAAATTCTAACAGTCTATTCAGTAGGACTATCATCTGTGTATCCACCTGACTTCTCCTCAACGCCACTGATGGTCCCAACCCCATTTATAAGGCAAGAAATCCCACTAATTAAACCTGACAGGGCACACCTGTGAAGTGAAAACCATTTCAGGGGACTACCTCTTGAAGCTCATCAAGAGAATGCCAAGAGTGTGCAAAGCAGTAATCAAAGCAAAAGGTGGCTACTTTGAAGAACCTAGAATATGACATATTTTCAGTTGTTTCACACTTGTTTGTTATGTATATAATTCCACGTGTTAAAGAGGACCTTTCACCGATTCTTATCCTATGAACTAAGTATACATACATGTGGAGCGGCGCCCGGGGATCTCTCTGCACTTACTATTATCCCCGGGCGCCGCTCCGTTCTCCTGCTATGCCCTCCGGTATCTCCGTTCCCTAAGTTATGGTAGGCAGAGTCTGCCCTAGCGCTGGCCAATCGCATTGCAGAGCTCACAGCCTGGGAGAAAATAACCTCCCAGGCTGTGAGCTCTGCGCTGCGATTGGCCAGCGCTAGGGCAGACTCCGCCTACCATAACTTAGGGACTGGTATCTCCGCCTACTATAACTTAGTGAGCGGAGATACCGGAGGGCATAGCAGGAGAACGGAGCGGCGCCCGGGGATAATAGTAAGTGCAGAGAGATCCCCGGGCGCCGCTCTACATATCTGTATAGTTAGTTCATAGGGTAAGAATCTGTGAAAGGTCCTCTTTAATTCATAGTTTTGATGCCTTCAGTGTGAATCTACAATTTTCATAGTCATGCAAATAAAGAAAACTCTTTGAATGAGAAGGTGTGTCCAAACTTTTTGTCTGTACTGTATTTATATAGATGTTACATGTTATGTTTGTATTAATAAAAGGCTGCTGTGGCCATTTAATTCCAATATGCGGCTCTGTGTCATTCTTGGCGGGGGGTTTGGGAACGTGGTAGGGTAAAGGGGTATGAGGTTAATGGGTGAGAGTAGAGGACCCGAGGGAATTCCCCAATAACCTTATCAGGTGCAGCTGGACTAGAGCGACAGCCTGCCATGATAGGTTTGGGGACGAGGGGACGTCAGGTGTAGTCGCAGGATAAGGGGGCAGGAAAAGGTTAAGTGAGGAAGAGGCCGGGTCTAGGAGAGGGGTGGAGGGGTACGGTTTTTAAGGGGAAGAAGCGGGGAAATCGGGCACCATTTTAGTAAAGAAAAGCTTTTTTTTGGGTGGCTGGGGGGGGCAGAAGGGATTTGTTTTCTTTTTTGGGCAAGGGTATTATTGGGTGGGTTTTTTGGGGACTGGGTTTTGTCATAGCAGTCAGGTGGTAGGAGGTCCTGGAAGACGGTGGTAGGGCTTGGTGTTTGTGGATGGGAGGGCCTCAATTGGTGGGGCTGGACTCCCAGGTGTGGAAAGTTGGTTGGTTTCAGTGGGGTGACCATCACTCGGTGTCTCCGAGCTGGAGTGGTACGGCTGGAGGCAAGGTGGCTTGAACCGGGTGTTTGGTGCACCAGCTGGAATCGGGGCTTCTAGGACCTCCTTTGTCAGGTCTAGGTATATATATATTTATATATCTATATAGATGTTACATGTTATGTTTGTATTAATAAAAGGCTGCTGTGGCCATTTAATTCCAATATGCGGCTCTGTGTCATTCTTGGTGGGGAGTTTGGGAACGTGGTAGGGTAAAGGGGAATGAGGTTAATGGGTGAGAGTAGAGGACCCGAGGGAATTCCCCAATAACCTTATCATGTGTTACAAACGACTAAGGAATATATACGCGATATGCTAGTGAAAGCGGTCATCAGTTCCCTGTTAAAGCATTCTACACAAACCACATTATCTTCTGCTAAGACAGGTACATTTCCCTGTCTAAATTGTGCACAATGCACTAATGTTTTGAAGGGGAACACATTCACTCATCCACACTCAGGAAAAATATACTACATAAAGGGCTTTTACACCTGTGCAACATTGTATGTAGTGTACCTGATAAAATGTCTTTGCGTTCTCGCATACGTTGGTGTATGAGACCGCATCAGTAAACAAAAGTCTGATATCCGTTGTAGGAAATCTGAACTTCCCATACCCCAACATTTTATTAACATCATCATCATCATCAGATTAGTCAACTTAAATTTCAAATTTTGGAGCACATCTTGGCCCCTCGTAGGGTTGGCAACCGTAAACTCTTGTTGAGACAACGTGAGTCCTATTGGATACATGAGTTGAAGACTCTGTATCCAATGGGACTCAACCGTGATTTTTATTTGATCATTTAATTTCGTACCCCGCGCATTTTCCCTTTATCTCTTTTAACTGTCACTCTCTTTTTCCATAGACTAAGTGACACTATTTTGAAGGTATAGTAACTCATTTAGTATATACACGTTCATATAAAATTAATATATTTACAGCTACTAACCCACTGTTGGTGCAGTGCCCCTGTATACTTACCTTTTCTACCCCATTAATGCGATTATATCCTAACATACACCTTGTTTGTCTCTATGACCTATATGTTTCTTTAGTGGGTACAGTAACCTCAGGTGTTCGCTAATCTATGCTACCGCCTGAACATAAATTATTAATCCTATTGTATGATTTCGATGTTTTGTGATATTTGTCCTGTCTGGTGATTGTGCTGTTCGCACATAGTCAGGTCGCTATTTATTCTACATTGGCCGTTTACTTGATTTCCATTTAATCAAGGTTCTACACGGTTCTGCGCTGTATCACTGGCACATATCAGCCCACTTTGCCCACAGTTAGCTGTCCGCGCATGCGCGCGTACGTACTGACGTCAGACGTTAATCATGTGACCCATCCAGAGCGCCAAAGTACCACTTTAAAATGGGGCATGTGCAGTACAGTTAGCGCAACGCCATCCAGCACACAGCACGCTCCTGCCTTTCCGGTATGTACATCTAAATCTCTCCTCATAACCTGATAAATGTACTATAGTTTACCTATACTTCGGCGCTACTTCTGGCTATACTCTGGGCTCATAATATATTCCTCACCAATTTTTTATACTCAAGCAGTAGGCTATTTCCGCTTAGTCTCTCCTTGACCAGTAGTATATTGTGCAGACTATATATTAAAACAGCATCAGGCCATTTTCGCTTATGCCTTTTTTATGACCAGCAGGATCCTGTTCAGATTACCTATTAAACTACCATGCTACAAATTTTGATTTACTGTACTTTTCTAATCATATTAATTGGTCTTTACATGTCTATTGTTTTTCTTCATTCCCTTCCTCCTTCCATTTTTTATTTATTGTAATTTTTACTCACATGTATGACTTTTATTTGTATTATATGTATTTTCATTTGTATTATATGTATTTTTATAGGCCGTGATCAAGGTCCGGGACGGACCGAAACATTGGCCTTATCTGTTATAAATTTCATATGGATGGAATAAATACTTTATATTAAGTTGCATTATACTTCCGAGTGCCGTGAATATTTTCTATATAATTGAGGGACATTTTATCCCATCACTGAGCACCGGATCCCTGGAAACGGTGGTGTGCCAGCCAGCTATAACACTTTAGACATTATATATAGTCCCATGGTGAAACAAGGAGCATCATAACTATATGTAGAGCCCTACAGAGAGGTATGTGCAGTGACCTGCTGGTTCATTACCAAATATGTTAAAATGTTTACTGTGATGCTGTGATCTGTGTACTGTGTAATACAAAAATGCTATGTGTGGGTAGGGAACAGTTAACTGGCAGTCTTTAGTGAAAGGTGACAGGTAGTGGACTGGTCTCATTTTCCCTTGTTAGTGAGTCTTCTGGTGAACAAGCAAGAGAAAGGACATGTCTAGTGTGTGCTGCTAACAAGTAGGCCAGAAGAGAAGCCTGCGTGTAAATACAGGGTGGCACCATCCCTGTGTGATGTAAAGTTGCCAGAAAAGCAACTTTGCTAAGAACCAACCTCTGTGGTAAAAAAAAAAAATTCTGTCGATCAAGGAACATTGCTTGGACTTAAACAGTAAAGCTAACTCAGGCTTATGACTTTGGACTTGACTGCATGTGGTTTGGGTTATATTGCTCCTGTTGCTCGCCACATTATCGAGATGGACTGGCCACCCAATCTAGGACTGCACACCACAGTTGGGTATTGCAGTAAAATATTGAGAGTTTGCATGCCTTTGGTCATTTGGGAAGATTGCATGGTATATCTACAGAGAGAGACTTAGAGGGGATCATCATATTGCCAATCCCCTATACAAAGCCTTTTGGGAAACTTGAGAACTGTGCCTACTACTTATATTTGCACTCCCCACCATCTATTCAGTAAAAGGGAGACTTTGTATTACTATAACCAAGACATTGACATTGGTCTCCCTACCTAACCTGGGTTCTCTCTCCTGCCCCCCTACCTTGCACGCTGCTACCAATTTACCCAACATCAAGGGCACCCCAGCCAACACCAGGCAGCAGACCTCAAAATAGAGTATGAGTATGGATTGCTCACATTAAGTTCTATAGAGACTGAGAGCAGATAAGTAGCCTCATGTCTATAGAGAGTTTGATCTCACAATAATAGTAAAACAATCGGGAAAAGTTGGTATATTGGGTACCACAGTGCAAGTTTCTGGTACTAGGGGCACACCCTTATTGTAGAGATGACATTTGATGTCTTCTAGAGGGTCATCATTCACACATTTTGTGGGGGCTAGCCTTGATTCTGGTTTTCCACTAATTTCAGGGGTATTTGATGGCTTGCTATGCTTTTGTACATCCCCATAAGTAAGGAAGCCCGTCTCCCTCTGCAGTAATGACAGTGTAGCTCTACCCTCAGAGCTCAGATCAGCTGAGGACAGGAGTGGTTGCAAGCCTTCTCTCTGCATCTCACGCAGCCTCTCTCAGCATAGCTAAGTTATTTCTCATCAGCTTGTGGTTAGTACTGGAAAAAAAACACTCTCCAGACTTTAATCGTCCACATTTATACTGCTAATGACAGACACCCAAATCTTCTGCCCCAGCAACGTGAAATTATAGCTATTGCAAGACATTACATTTCTCTTCCAAAATATTAGAGCGACGAGCCGTGGATTCCTAGAAGGGCGGGTGGCTTGGTGACTGTCTGTTTGCCAGGGCTGTTTGGCTAGTTTTTCTTTGCTTTGGATAATAAGAGGATTACACAGATGACATGACCAGAGCCGTCACTACCAGATCTGAGGAAGGCTTACAGACCTTTTTAGGTTGTGATCTCAACAAAGTCATTGAACTGTGCACATGGTTTAAAGGGACAGTTGTTTTCTGTAGCTTCATGCTTTCCAACTAGATAGCTGAGTGAAAGTAGCACAATGAATAGAGGATGTGCTATGCCAGGTTTTAGTGGAGCGGGCACAGGCAGAAGCGGCGATGTGTGCTTCTGCCAGTACAGTGCTCACTGCGCCCCCACTGTGGAATCCGTACACTTGTATGTCTCTGACATGTCAGCGGTGTACGAATGTACAGATTCTAAAGCGCTATAGACACCTGAACTTCAGGGGCCTATTTTGTAAGTAAAATTGGAAAAAAATAAATAAAGTATATTACAAAAAATACATTTATGCCATTAAAATAGTGTTTTATAAAATAGTTTAATAGGTTATGTACACTAAGTGTTTTTTTTTCTCGAAGTCAAATAACCCCTTTAACAAATCCCCTCATTATTAAAATGAGCTCCACTGAACTAATACCAAGGCAATGATTCCCAACCATAGTTCTGGTGGGGGGAACCCCTAAAAAAATGTTTCCACTACCAGAGAACCCCCCCATCCATTTCTGATTCTGACTTCAAAACTTTGGTGTCGGGGTGAGTAAAGCATTCTGTCATTTTGCTAGCTGTATATTCAGGCTGAGATTTGTTGATTGTTTTACCATCTATGATCAAGTTGAAACCAATTTCCCTCCCCTGAGCAACCCTGGATTGGAAACCTTGCTTTAAAGCGCCTCTCTCACCAGGTTCAACCCTATTAAACCAGACATCCTGGCTGTTAGAATATTTAAACGTTACCGGATCCGCGCCACTGGGATAAACAGACGTCTCTTGGGTGGTAAGTGTGTCCTTTATTTCAAACCAAAAAGATACAGCCATGCTTCTCTTCCCTGGTTTTAAACCGATCTTCAGGTTGCTCACCACTGCACCACTGATGGTGAAGTCTCTCTGTGTAGTAGTACCACTAAGCTATAGCATTACCACATAGAGAAGCATGTTCTTTCTATCCTTATGAGCTAACACATATTAATGCTGTCTTTATTATCATATATTGTGCTTGTGAATAAATCAGTAATATATACAGTCAGGTCCAAAAATATTGGGACATCAACACAATTGTAAATTTTTTGGCTCTATACGCCACCACAGTGGATTTGAAATGAAACAAACAAGATGTGCTTTATCTGCAGACTGTCAGCTTTAATTTGAGGGTATTTACATCCAAATCAGGTGATTGGTGTAGGAATTACAACAGTTTGCATACGTGCCTCCCACTTGTTAAGGGACCAAAAGTAATGGGACAATCGGCTTCTCAGCTGTTCCATGGCCTGGTGTGTGTTATTTCTCATTATTCTAATTACAATGAGCAGATAAAAGGTCCAGAGTTCATTTCAAGTCTGCTATCTGAATTTGGAATCTGTTGCTGTCAACACTAAAGATGAGATTCAAAAACTTGTCATTATCAGTGAAGCAAGCCATCATTAGGCTGAAAAAACAAAACAAACCCATCAGAGAGATAGCAAAAACATTAGGCGTGGTCAAAACAACTGTTTGGAACATTCTTAAAAAGAAGGAATGCAACAGTGAGCTCAGCAACACCAAAAGACCAGGTAGACCACGGAAAACAACTGTGGTGGATGACCGAAGTATTCTTTCCCTGGTGAAGAAACACCCTTCACAACAGTTGGCCAGATCAAGAACACTCTCCAGGAGGTAGGTGTATGTGTGTCAAAGTTAACAATCAAGAGAAGACTTCACCAGAGTGAATACAGAAGGTTTACCACAAGATGTAAACCATTGGTGAGCCTCAAAAACAGGAAGGCCAGATTAGAGTTTGCCAAATGACATCTAAAAAAGCCTTCACAGTTCTGGAACAACATCCTATGGACAGATGAGACCAAGATCAACTTGTACCATAGTGATGGGAAGAGAAGAGTATGGAGAAGGAAAGGAACTGCTCATGATCCTAAGCATACCACCTCATCAGTGAAGCATGGTGGTGGTAGCGTCATGGCGTGGGCATGTATGGGTGCCAATGGAACTGGTTCTCTTGTATTTATTGATGATGTGACTGATGAAAATAGCAGCAGGATGAATTCTGAAGTGTTTCGGGCAATATTATCTGCTCATATTCAGCCAAATGCTTCAGAACTCATTGGATGGCGCTTCACAGTGCAGATGGACAATGACCCAAAGCATACTGCAAAAGCAAACAAAGAGTTTTTTAAGGGAAAGAAGTGGAATGTTATGCAATGGCCTAGTCAATCACCGGACCTGAATCCGATTGAGCATGCATTTCACTTGCTGAAGACAAAACTGAAGGGAAAATGCCCCAAGAACAAGCAGGAACTGAAGACAGTTGCAGTAGTGGCCTGGCAGAGCATCACCAGGGATGAAACCCAGCGTCTGGTGATGTCTATGTGTTCCAGACTTCAGGCTGTAATTGACTGCAAAGGATTTGCAACCAAGTATTAAAAAGTGAAAGTTTAATTTATGATTATTATTCTGTCCCATTACTTTTGGTCCCTTAACAAGTGGGAGGCACATATGCAAACTGTTATAATTCCTACACCGTTCATCTGATTTGGATGTAAATACCCTCAAATTAAAGCTGTCAGTCTGCAGTTAAAGCGCATCTTGTTCGTTTCATTTCAAATCCATTGTGGTGGTGTATAGAGGCAAAAATGTTAGAATTGTGTCGATGTCCCAATATTTATGGACCTGACTGTATTAGCTTTTTGAGCATATTTCAGTGTGGTGAAGCTATAGCATATTGACTATATGATATGACGTTGCTAGGACATAGCCCTGCCAATCACGGGGAGGGAGAGTATTCAGAACACAGGGGGTGTTACATAGCAGTGCTCAAAGGATTCAGCCCTGCCTCCTGGTGCTTGAACTTCTCATTTGCATATGAATAAAACACAGATTTATCTGCAGCTGTACAAAAGAAAAGTATTTTAATCAGCATAATGAGCCCTACCAGCCAGTATGTCTGGTTTAATAGGGTTGATCCTGATGACAGAGACGCTTAAAAGTAATGTTCCCCAAACTTGTGGTCTCCAGCTTTTGCAAAACTACAATTGCCATCATGGCTGTGCTGCCTGAGGTTATCAGGGCATGTTGGAAGTTGTGGTTTTGCAACAGCCTGAGAGCCACAGGTTGGATCATTGCTCTAAAGTATCATACACATGTGTTTTCTGGAGCAATAATACTGCTACCATAGAAATCTACAGCTTAGACTGCACTGCCTTATTCATTTCATTTCCTACTGAAGTACGCCATCATATGGTGTATTACGGAGGTATTGTCCCTGGAAGCATTGCATCTAGCAGAAAATTTGGTGCCATAAAAAAGCACCATATGGAGCTTTTATGGGTCACTAATGCAGGGGCATGTAACCCTGTCCATGCAGAAGTTGATAGATGGGGACTGCATGTCCAGTGAAGAGAACCTGGGATCCACTGAGCCAGAGCAGGGCAAGTAAGTGTGGATTGTTCCACAGGAACCGCTGCCTATAGGAGGGGCGATTTAAAAAAACTATGGAAAACCTTTCTACTACCAGGAATTTTTACACTGATGGCCTATCCTCAGGTTAGGTCATCAATATGAGATCAGCAGGGCTCTGACTCCAGGCACCCCTGGTGATCGGCTGTTTGAGGACATTCTTCACAGCTTACCAAGCACAGTGCCATCCATTTGTGCTTGGTATCACAGCTCAGCCCCACTCACTTGAATGGTCATGTGACTGATGAATATGACGTCACATGGCTAAGAAGAGGCCTAAGCCATCATGAAGCACCATGGCCTCTTCATAAAAAAAGATTGGCTGGGGTTCTTGGAGTCGGACCCATGCCAATCTCATATTGACCTATCCTGAGGATAGGCCATCAATATAAAAATCCCAGAGAACCCTTTTAATACTGCCTCCTTGACAGTGGGCCACCAGAAATTACAAGCTTATTACTAGAATAAAAACTGTTCTCATTGCATCATAACCAACCTACATCAGCTGCTGAATATACCATCTGTCTCTAACTCTGGCAGCCTCCAATGACCATGTACCATTTATAATGGTGGCAAAGCAGGCCTTTGGACTCCACTGTGCACCAGGGCACAGGGGTGATTGCTAACTCTGCACCCCTAGCAGTAGTGGCCTTATATTGACCAAAAACCATACTGTAGTCTAGATAAAGTTTTAATACTGGGATTCAGGAGTGTTATTGATGCTTCTATGATACTCTCTATTATGTCTTAGCAACCATTTTTGGAAAAGTGACAAATAAAAGTGCAGCCATATTGGTTGTTGGTTTGGTGTCACATTTTTATTGATTAAACACGTGTAAGGGATTGCTCTCTCAAGCAGGGTGGTGATAACAGATTCCTTCACAGACAACAGGATTAAAGTCCAAACAATGTTCTTTTTTATGGCACTTTGGCAATTACAGGTGAACCCAGTTATATCTCACTGGGTAAGATGAGGTTCCAGCATCACCGAAACATAAACCAAACAAAATAAACTCCTGCCCGTCTGGGCTATAGCTAATACAGATTAGTTTCTAGCTCACCTATTCTGCACAGGTCACACTCGGAGTATCAGGCTTCCCTAGCCAGCAATGCAGCCAGCTTCCTAGGCTTTTTTCAGGCATAACTCCTTCTCAGACTGACAGCCTGGGATGTGCTTTTATTCCCCCCTAACAATCCCAGCTGGACTACACCTGGGGATCCCTCAGGCTAGGGAAAACATGTCCTGGAATGGGGGTGGACTGGGGAGGTCCAACTATCAAACCTTTCTTCCCAGTCCAAATAAAATCCAGCCCATGAACTTTAACAAAGAATACTTCCAGCAACTATATTTGCTGAAGCTAGCGCCATCTTCCTGGATTTTACTTACCTCACCCAGTTGAAGAACCTGGGTGGGATATACACCCCTTCCAGGACTGTACCATACACTTTACCACACAAGCTAACAAAATTATAGTTGGACATTTCTGAGAAGCTTATTCAAAAGTGTCACCCAACATGGCTGCACTTCCAGTTGTCACAAAATAACCAACGCACCTAAACATAAAGGCAATAAAGGCATAGTTACTAAAATTTGGATGTCGTTCTTATTGCAAATTTAACTGACTGTTTCAGGTTTGACAGTTTCTGTAAATGTCTCCTGGAGTGGGCCCAGGGGTGTAGCTACAAAGGGTGCAGAGGTGGGCCCAGGACCCTGAAGAAGCCCAAAAACCCTTGTCCCGCAAAAGAAGGCACCAGTATTATAGAAAGTGTTTGCTGGTCAAGTTACACCTCTGGCTGGAGGGAAGGGGTTAGGTCAAGAATTTGGCAGGGGGGGGGGGGGGGGGTTGCCATTTCAATTTTTGTCTCAGGCAGCAGGAGGGCTATGTGCTTCCCTGCCCCTGGCCACAAAGAACTGAGGGAAGGGGGGCCCAGGCTGAACTCTGGCACCAGGACCCATGAGCCTTTAGCTACGCACCTGAGTGGCCCTTAAAAGAGGACAACCTTATGTTTATATACAATGTGCACTCCGCTAGTACTAATCTCTTAATATAGATGTGAAAAGTTTAGCTCCCATCCCCCTTTATTTTTTCAAGCTGGGAACATGGCCTATCTTGGTGTCGTAATACCAGGTAGATGAGTCGCGCACACACACACAGCGGTCATGCTGCATGCTCCACCGTAATCTCAGCCTCTTGACTCTCTGTAACATGAAATAAAGACTTGCAAGGAGCCAAGAGCCAGAACCTCCTCATTGTGCCGCAGGGGGATCCCTGTCACTTCTCTGACTCTTCAGTAAATTGCAGGTGTTGCAGCCAGCCCTGCTGAAAGGCATCCTGACACAGATAACTGATGGGAGAATATCTTTTTTTATTATTATTGTTATTACACCTTTGTTCTTTTTCTCTTTTAAATTTTTTTAATTTTTTAATCGACAAGTTTAAAGGTGATCTGCAGAATGTTTAACCCTTTCCTTCCTACATGGAAGTTCGGGAAGTCGGTTTAGTGTTATGTGATCTACATTCTCTGCATTGTCGGCAATCTATTGTGTATACTCAGTCCTCTCTGTGCACCTCAGTCTTGTGTATCCTGTATGGACTGTATACATATATATATATATATATATATATATATAGTATATGAATTCAGGCAGCACTCACTTTCAGGGCTTGTCCGGTGCACGTGTCTCGCCCTTGACAACAGGCATGTATATTTAGGAAAAATCAACGCAGCACTCTTCTTGTAAAAAACGCAGTGACTTTATTCACACATGTGATACAAAACAGGCAACGTTTCAATCCCCTTCCGGGATCCTTCTCAAGCCAAGTGCTTGAGAAGGATCCCGGAAGGGGATTGAAACGTTGCCTGTTTTGTATCACATGTGTGAATAAAGTCACTTCGTTTTTTACAAGAAGAGTGCTGCGTTGATTTTTACTGAATATATATATACATATATATATATATAAACGTGGAAATGGGGCAGCACTCCTATGTTGCGGCGGGTGCCTGTGTTAAACCCTTGATCACAGGTGTAAATATAAGTAGAAGAAATCCACGGCACTCGTCTATAAAACGTGATAAAAAGTGTCCCTTATTCACACATGTTACACAGCGACGTTTCGGTTCTCTCACAGAACCTATCAGTTTTTGGTAACTGATACGGTAAGGCTGCCTTCACATACTGCAGATTTAAGTCCCACCCCAGACACGGCCCCACTTCTCATTTTAGGCCCAAGACAAAAAATGTTTTATAATTTATAACAGTCTCTGTTAATTCAGGACCGTTGGCAACTATGGGTGTGCAAAGGTAGCAGTCACACCTATAGTTTCAGGGACTGTCTTTTAGAGATAGTCCCTGCAAATTTAGACTGTCCTGAGCTAAAAAAAAAAAAAAAGTGGGGCTTATGTAAACAAAACAAAAATGTGAGGTCTCACACTGTTTGGGGACATTCTCAAGGATAGGGTCTATTTGTTCTGATTTTGCAAACTGCAAGGTTGGTAAGAATGCACACCTGGACCCCGTATTAGAAATGGCACATGGTAGGTAGGGGGCCCTGTTACAGATTTAGCATTGGGGCCTAGGAGCTTCTAAGTTATGCCACTGCCCAAAACTTCACAATATAGTTTGATTACAGGTGACCTTCCCTCCTGGGTCTATGTCTTACTGAGGTGGAGATGAGGGTCACTGCACGCTTATATCATGCAAGTTAAGGCTGTATTACACATGGGAAGGGAAGCGTTCCCTCCCGGCAATCGCCTGCTTGCTAGCAATTGCTAAAGCAGCGATCTACTCCGCAGCATGGGGAGGAGTGATCGATATGCCATCGCTCGTCCCCATGCTGTATAGTGGTTTACCGGCGGTAGATTGTTAGACATAATGATTTGCCGCCTGCAAATGATAATTTTTTAACATGTCAAAAGATATGGATTGCTCGATAATTGAGTGTTTACTCGTTGGGGCAATTAGCGGGGCAATCAGCGGCAGTATTTCGCTTATTTTAAAGTGATCTTGCAGAAGTGGCGGCATTTGCGCAGTGGGATGAAGTCCTTTGCTTACTGTGGTGACCGGGATCACAAGAGCAAGCAAGCATGCATGGCAGGTGCTGTCGGGGCCACCGGTCTGCAGCATATCATGTTTCAATGCGCAGTGACCCTATAGCTGTTTTATACAGCTACGATAAGCCAGTAGCTGAACCCAGCATTGGGAATGATGTCATTACAGCACCGCTTGCCTATGCTTTCCATCAAATGGAATGGATCTGCCCACTGAACTTCCAGAAAAGGCTGAGCTCTAGATATTTGGTGGAGGTGAACACTTTAATCCCTGACCCCCAATCTGTCCAGGAACCCCCAATATTAACATTTGGGAGTACAAGGAAAGGGACACTAGCAGATTTGAATTTTCTGTCACAAGATAGCTCGTATGCTATGATGGACTTGGAATTCTCTTCCACCTTATATATATGTTGTCAGAACAATACTGGTTCATAAATCTATATGTTAAATGTGTCTTGGGTGTATGTTCTCTTGCCGTCTTTTTCCCTTGGCACAGTGTGGCCTATTGGCGTCGGCGGCTATAATGTACTCTGACAGTACTTACTGTAAAAGGAGAGATATTTCCCCCAGGTGTGTATTCAGTGAGAGAAGTTCAGTGATCTAGAAAAGACCTGAACTTGCACCTAGCCTGAAGCCTACTTTCTTTTATTTCTCTCCTCCTCAATCTAATAAGGGGCTGTATTTGTAGAGGCCTTGCAATTGCCTGCAGCACAGCAAGGGTTACAGCAGTAGCGCGTCAGAAAGCCAGTCTGACAAGTTCTACAACAGCAACCAGACCAGGGTGCTGAATGATGAGATGGTGATCGGCCCTAACCTGTCAGACACAGCCTAGCTTGCCTTCGGCGCAAAGTAGTTTAGAGGCAGGACGCGTACCTAACCAGTTCACTGCTGGAGACAGGAGCTCCTACCCTCTATGCTGCAATGCTCTGCAGGAACAGCACTAAGTTTAACCATTAAATTAACTAACTTACTAAACTGACACCTTCAGACAGTACTAGTATGGACAACTACTGTCTGCAGCTTACCGTAAATAGAAAAAAAAGAAATAGACAGGTCCTTGAGTCCTCATCTGTCAAGTTGATAGGTTTTGTTAACACTGGAGACCACTAATCATGGTTAAGATGCAGTAGGGTACATCAAGCAGAAGGTTCCTGCTAGCAAGCATTCGAAATAGAGCCTTATCATGGTCCACTGCAGTGCCAGTTCAAGAAAGTCTAGCACTTGTTGCCTTTGTGAAGTGAAGGCCCACAGCAAAGGGGACAGGGCAAATTTATATCGTCAAGTGCCCTATAGTATCTCTACAGGTCAATGAAACAGTATGCAAACCCTAGTAAGGCCCGAAGGAATAGGTGGTTTATCAAGACTGATGTTTCTAACGTCAGTCTAGATCTTAAGGGTAGTAGAGCGAGATGTGCCAAAATGATCAAGAGATACCGTCCAATTCTGGTACAACTCGGCTGATCCTTGCACCAGAATCTGTAAGCTACACCTGATGGTAGCTGGCCTAGGTTTCAGGCATTACTGGTCGCATAAATAATGGTAAATGAGTTGGGCCACTTAGGCCCCACCCCTCTCACAATGCCCCACCCACTTTTAACAAATTTTGCAAAAGTGGAAGGGAAGGGGCAAAAATTTGTAAATTTTAAAACATGCCTAAAAATTCCAGACTTTTTGGCACCACAAATCTGGCGCAGGAGGTACGATAAATGTCCCCAATGTATTTTTAGTAGCAGGAGGTCCTCAGGAACATCTCTTAAATAATTATATATTGTATGAGAAATGAGTGTATTAGGAGGAAATGTAGATATGTGTGTGTGAGGAGGAGGTGAGGCGTACGGTGGGTTTCTCTATCCACGGAATGCCAGTAATTGTACTGATGACATACTATAGAGTGAGGAGCACGAGACGTGTTGGGCAGGGCTCGATTAATTGCCACTCATTTCTCAGGCTGGCTAATTGCTGTGTGTGAAAGCCCTGTCTGAACCTTGCTGATTCACTGTCTGTCTCACTATGTCACCCACACCTGTCTGGTGCAGGTATAGAATTATAGGGTGAGAAGGTTGGACTTGTGGTACAACACAAATTGATTACATACCAGTGTAGCTCATATTTAACTATATCAGTGGTGGATAACATGATAGAGTAGGAGGCCCATGTAATTTTACCCTGAGGCCAGGCAAAGCTTTCAACTGCTTTTAGTTAGATTTTAGTAGACGGTATTATGTGGTGAGACCTCTGTGCATCCCTTGAACCCCACTAGCTTGTAAATACATATGGGTACTGCTGACCGTAAAGGTCCCTTTACACAGGGCAATTGAGCCCACTCGTCAGTGAAGGAGACCACATTTACATGCAGCGATCTCCTCTACAGTATGGAGAGGAGCAATCGCTAATGTCATCGCCCGTCCCCATACAGAATCACAGTTTTCGGGCAGCAGAGGCTGTTTAGATAACGCGATCTGCTGCCGGCAAACAATGATTTAGGCGTCCGCATGAAAGATGCAAAAACCCGATGAACGAGCATTTCACTTGTTCATCGGGTAATCGGCGGTACCTTTACATCACTAACAAGTGTTCCTATGAACGCTAGCTAGCGATTATCCTGCCGAGAATCGGCCCATGTAAAGTGGCCTTAAGTAGCATGTATAAGCAACTCTTATATGACCAGATTATCTGATGGATCATTGTGTTGGATGCAAGAACTGGCCCATTATGTTGTAGCTAGATTTTCCTTAAACTGGGGCAACATAGTTGCCAATAGTTCTAAATTTGCAGAGGCTGACCCTAATTTTCATAGACAGTCCATGCAAATTCGGGCTTTCCCAGGCTGAAAATGGACGGGGTTAAGTAAGACCCACCTATAAGTGGACAGTTTTGCAGTGCTTAAGGGCATTCCTGGAGGTGGGGACCATTTGTTCTGAATTTACCAACTGCAAAGTTCTTAAGTATGGAGCAATAATTCAGACTGTTGACCTAACCCTGTATATAATTGCAAGGCAATTTACCCCGCAGACCCTATGTAGATACCAACTGGGATATGGGTTTTGAATAGCATCCAGGCATGTAAAACATGAGCAGCCATTTTAATGTCATTTTATCATCCCTCTACTGAGTTAGACTGGTGTCAGAGAAATGTAAGACAGGTGCATTATACCAAATCCTAGGAGTTGATTCACTCATGTTACGTTCATCTAAAACCAGCCAACCAACTGTGAACGGACCAATGCACCTTATAGCTCAAGTGTAGCAGTGAAATGCAGTAGAAAGCTTTAGGCTAGGTTCACACCTGAGCGTTTTACAGCGCGTTCCTACGCGCTGTAAAACGCTCAACAGGCAAAAACCAATGTTTCCCTATGGGCACGGTTCTCACCTGAGCGTTTTATAGCGCGTACGAACGCGCTGTAAAACGCCCTATGCCCCAAGAAGTACAGGAGCTTCTTTGGGGCGTATTGTCGTGCGTAACACCTCTGTTTTTCACAGTACGCCTCTTTGGTCAATAGCAAAAACGCGCGTACGATGCGCGTTTCCAAAATACAAAAATGCCCCAAAATACGCCTCAAAAACGCCCGATAAAAACGCCTGTAAACAGCGCTTATCAAATACGCTCAGGTGTGAACCCATCCTTAATGTGACCACCTGTTGAAAGCAATATAATTTCTGCAAGAACCTTATGGTCCAGGACTTAGGGCTATAATATTTATGTGAAAATGGGGCCTTATTATAGCCATCTGAACCCGGCCTCAGGAGTTGTCGAAAAACAGACAACCCCTTTAAAGGATTCAAGAGAATATATTTGACTCCAGAGGTAGTCATACACATTCAATATCTGTCGGCCAAATAGTGGCTGCTCTGACAACTATTTCTCTCAACCCCTCGTCCTCAAAATACATGAATGCTTGGTGAGACGAAGTGTGCATGTGTTCTGAATGGGAAAAGAGGAGTAAATGCCATTTTACACTGGCAGATGATGGGGCCAATTACTGGGAATGCCCATTCTTGATAATTGGCCCATGAAATTGCATGTTTGTTGGCTGATCAGTTAATTTATGGGAGCAAGAAAATGTTGGCCAGTCAACAGCATATCCCCCAAGTACATAGGAGACGTGCTGCTGACATAATGGAGAATGATCTTTTGTCCCTTATGTACCTTCCATTGACCTGTGTAAAGGCCTTTTAAACGAGCACTAATCAACGCTTGCTAAGGCCCGGAATTGAGCTGTAAAAGAGGACCTTAAACCACTGCCACGTGGTGGCTTCTATCCTTTTTTTCCTGACATAGGCTGAACGAACATAGACCTCAACCTCCAATACATATTCGATTGTTGGTCCCAATTGTTGGTCTCAAGCAGGCGATCAGCTGATGAATGAGCAAACATTCGTTCATTGGTTGATGGGCATCTTTCATCAGGATCACCAGCATGTCTTCCTGTGTAATCAGGAATGTGCTGCTGATAATGAATAGAACTGAATGAGGGAGGAAGGGATTGCTCCTCCTGCATTCAGTTTACACCGGCCCATGTAATGTTCAGTGATGAGCGGCATGGGCAATATTCGAATTCACAATATTTCACAAATATTTGGGTGAATATTCATCATATATTCGCGAATTCGTGATCCCCATTCATTATTTTCTTGATTGCGAAAATCTGCAATCGGAAAATTCGCGACCAACACTACTCCTATAGTCAAAGATATTGCAGCCTTCTCATTGGCCCACAAGCAAGAAGCAGTGAGGGATCATAGGTACTGATGAAAAAAAATCTAGAATATTCAGGATTACCAAGATATAGCACTATATTCTAGATATTCGCAAATTCTTAAAGTGGCAATATTCGCGATAAAAATTTGCGATTAGAATATTCGCGATCAACACTAGTAATGTTCTATCATCCATGCCAGTGGATTGGCATGTGTAATATTACGCTAAGCCGTCTGTCTACGCCTGCACTAGATTTGTCACAGGGGGGATAAAACTGGTGCAAGGATTCTTTTCTCTGACTATACACCAGTTGGTTTCCTTTCAGACAGATTTTTATTATAGAATTGCTGCACAATTTTGGCGCTAAACTGAGCATTTAGGCCACACCCCCTCACGCCTTATCCGCTAAGCCTCAACCTGCTTTCAAACAAGCGAGAAAAAGGAAGAAACACTAGTTGTGCCAAACTGCACCAATTTGCTCCACTTTTTTTTAGACAGATTCTAGAGGCGAACACCTTAATATATGTGGGCTACTGTTTTCATCTCATTACTTAAAGGGGTTGTCCTACTAAAAATATTCTTCCTTTTTTAAACCAGTACCTGGATCTGAATACTCTTGTAATTACGTGTAATTAAGTAAATTTAGTATAGCCACTGATTTATGCACTGAAATCTATCTGTATAGCGCCACCTGCTGTTTGCCCATTTTCAAAATTCTATGTCCAGCTCACATACCTGCTCCGTTTCATCCCTCAACTGCCACCAGCTGCAGCAGAAAGGACACACACTCCTGGAGAGCGCACGCCCCCTGAGCTGCCGGCTTGAAAGAAATCTAGCAGAACAATTGCAGCAATGAATGTGGAGATCTCTGGATCCCTGTAAGGTACAGGGCTGGTTCTAGCTTTGTTAGAAAGAGAATGTCATGTACTATATGATATCAGAATATCAAAGAGAGTATAAGTGAATATTGCTAGTGGTTCCTGCCTCACTGAAGATCACAGGACAGCTGCAATACGGATAACTCAGCTCTGCTTTAGTGATAATTATTCCTTACTTATGGGTGTAGTTCCCTTTTAATGTATTCTTTTATCAGCTCTTTCATCTTATGTTTCATGTGTTTGGAAAATTAGAGGATCTCTTTAAATAAATTAATGTAAGTCTCATTTTCATAAATCTCCGTATCAAACTTCCTCGGAGCCTATTTGTACAGCTTGGCAATAAATAGAACATAACGTTAAAAAAAAAAAACCTCCTTACTCTGTGCCAGCGAGCAAGCCAGTCAGTTAATTATGGCATTTGTTGCAGTAATGCTATCCCGGCATTAGGCTTTTTTAGCTCGGTAATGGAGTGTGATAAATATGCTTTATTACTTCTGTTTTGTTTCTTGCTTTAAACAGTTGTTTTTGGCAGAGGGATAAAAAGCGTTGTATTTCATGTTGTACAGTTCAGCGTGCCAGTATATTTCTATCCAGTAACAGCACACTTCCCACACACAGCAAATACATTAATTCTACAAGGTACAGGTGCGGAACACTTGTAACACCGGGGTCAACTAGGAATGTTTTCTGCTTTGATCTAGGATTAATGCACAAAGTTGATGTTATGGAAGCAGGGAAACGCTTAATCTAGAAAGATGGTAGCTGGAACTGGCAGAGCTGGTTCATAAGTGATTCCACAGGTTGCACTGGCACACGTAGTAGACATTAAGCATTGCACGACAGTAATTGAAGTGTGGATAAAGTCTTGTAAAAGGTTGCAAAACGTATGTTATTTTTACAGCGGCGGCTATTAAATTCGTCCAGAGGTCTGGACCCGCCTTCTGCTTGCATCTTTGGGACAGGCACGCTCTATCCCACCAGCCTGCTTGCCAGCAAGGCATCTCGTCCTCTGCCCATAGGGCACGCATGCTCCTTCAAGCTCTTAAAAGACCAGCACTTAAAAACCCTAACTTTTACCAGCCAATGGCTGGCAACCTTGGGGTACTTCAGGCCCCTTCCCCAGTAGGAGGTGCAGTGAGCTCCTGAGAAGCCAGAGGATGGGAGTGGTAGTAGCCCTGATGAGATGTTGCCTCATGGTGTACTCCCTCAGGTTGTTGCTCCCAGTGCGGTGCAGTGTAAATGTAGCTTGAAGAATCAGACCAGAAGTAAACGTGTAACAGTCTCTTTTTAAGTGCAAAATATAACTTGTGGTGCAACCAGCAGCAGTAAATACAAAGTGCAGAAAAGCTTTGGAGGCAGGTTGAATGACTACAGATTGTCACTAGCAGGCACTTGTGGAGAAAGGTATTCACTGGAAGATTCAGACTTGAGCTTTGTCTGGCCTACTGATAGAATAGGTGATGGGTGTCTGAGCCATAGTCTCTCACCTGCAGCAGTGTCTGTAAAGCTGTAATTCATTGATCACTCTTGTCTCGTTGATGCTTTCTGGAAGCAGAATTTGCTGATCTCTCTTGATTGCTGGTCTCACAGGAGGAGACTATAAGGTTCCTAGGATTAGGAGCTCTGGCATGTTCTCTTCTCATATATTTTTATTTATACATAGATATTAAAAAGTCATAAATATAATTCATAATTCAACATTTACAAAATTATTGTCCCTAAACATAACATTACCCATATCTACAATTGTGGTCGGCCTCGCAGTCACGGGTCTATGGTATATGGACAGGAAGCTGCCAATATAGCCAAACAACAACAAAAATCAGTGAAAGCCAACAACAATCCCTATAGACATCTTGCAAAACCTGTTTAAGAAATGTACTATGATAAGAAGAAGGCCTACATGAAGAAACAGTTCAAGACTTCTAGATTTTCTGTGCCTCTTTAAAAGTCTGATCTTCCTGACGGAGTGGCATGCAGGAAATTAGCTGCATCTACCATTAGACCATATTACTGGGTCAGCCATCTGCCAGTCTTCCTTGTGGAGAATCCTCCTCAGACCTGTAGCCCAACTGAATTCCAGCCTACAACCAAACACTATAGTCCACCATTTTATTTCCCAAACTTACATGATGTTGATGTGATTTTGAGGGCCATGGTGGAGTAGGGCTCCATTCCAATTTTAATGGGCTCCATGATATTTTTTGCAGTCATAGTTATGACAAATACTTCAATAAAATCTTACAATTTCATAATGATTGAATCACCTAGAAGGTCCTAGACATCAAGCACAGCTTTTACTTTTTTAAGAAAATGAGTCCGAAGACAGGGATTTCTAAGAAGTGCACTAACTTTGTCACTATTATTGTTAAAAAATCTAAACTATAATCAGGAGGGAGTTCAAAAATGACTACATATTATTAAAATACATATGTTATGCAAACATGTAATGGACCCTCTATACCAGTATACCAGAACTGGAGGGGCACAGACTAATCAGTGGTGAGAAGTTTAAACAAGCTCTTACAGTCACTCTTAACCCCATCATGGAGGTATGGTCTTTGATTCTCAGTATATTCTATGTTGAAGCCACCGGGATAGTCTCAGGTCGGTAGCATTAGGTGGTCAAGGTCAATGCAAAGCCAGGCATCAGCCATAGATACAATGAAGGTCAAAAGGCTTCAGTCTGAAAAGTAACCAAGGTCAGGATAGGTTGGAATTTCCCAACCAGAGAGAAGTGCCAGGTCAACCAATCTGTACAGGACACCTTGGAAAACAACACTTAAAGGGTTTCTGTCACCTGAAAAATGGGTATTAAGCTGGCTGACATTAGCGATGTGCTAATGTCAGCTGAACATAACTATATTAGTGCCATCTCACTGCCTGCCACCGTTATTGAGGAAAACAAACTTTTATAATATGCTAATTAGCCTCAAGGAGCAGGGGGGCGTTGGCCCTGCTCCTAGAGGCTCCGTTCTCCCGCCTCTGGCCACTAGATTGACAGGGCCAGGCAGCGTTGGTCTTCTACCTCCGGCCCTGTCTGCAGTGTAAATCTCGCACCTGCGCCGTCCCGTTCAGTATACGGCGCAGGCGCAGTGAGTCAAGGGCGCTCGCCGGCTGCCAGCTTTCTCACTGCACCTGCACCGAATACTGAACGGCGCGAGATCTCCCCAGCGCACAGGGCCGGCAGGAGGAGGTGAACGCTGCCTGGCCCTGTCAATCTAGTGTAACTGGGAAAAGTAAGTAATGGCATAAAAGTGTGTTGATCTTGTTAGATGAAATGTGGTGCTCAAGTCAATATATATACTAATTATCATAACCGGGCCATAATATTATGCTTTGACACAGTAGGCATCTGACCATAACCAGAATTGTCACATTACCAAGACATAGTTGGTTGGTATATTCATAGTTGGCCTAATATATTTCCTCACATACATGTGACTGTGACGAGAGGACATCCTCTGCGTCTGGAGGAAAGAAGATTTGTACACAAACATAGAAGAGGATTCTTTACGTTAAGAGCAGTGAGACTATGGAACTCTCTGCCTGAGAAGGTGGTGATGGTGAGTACAATAAAAGAGTTCAAGAGGGGGCCTGGATGTATTTCTGGAGTGTAATAATATTACAGGCTATAGTTACTAGCGAGGGGTCGTTGATCCAGGGAGTTATTCTGATTGCCTGATTGGAGTCGGGAAGGAATTTTTCCCCCTTAAGTGGGGAAACTTTGCTTCTACCTCACAGTTTTTTTTTGCCTTCCTCTGGATCAACTTGCAGGATAACAGGCCAAACTGGATGGACAAATTTCTTTTTTTGGCCCTATATACTATGGTACTATGTTACAGTTTGCTGGTTGACACACAGCACTTGTTCTGGTAGGTTCTCTCTTATAGTCCTTATATGCTGTTAGGCTGTATGGGCAGAAGTGGGTGATTATTTCTGGATCCTCTTTCTGGATCGGCAGTTATTATTCTGTTCACCTGCGACTCCCCATACATACATTGTGGTATTACATATGACCTACCTTTGTGATATTTATTTATCACTTATTTATACATCAACTTATTTATTACTTATTTATATACTAATTCATGATAACATTTCTTGTAGCCTGTGTCCCTTCTCTGCCCACTTGGCTTTTAATGATTATGTCCTTGATATATATCATGTTTTGTAACTAATAAAGTATTTATGATATTTGATAATAGTACGTAGTCAGCTTCGTTTCTTCTATAGGTTTTGGAATGAGGGAGTAGAAGTATAGAGGGTGACACTTGAGGTCATGGCTTGGGTCATACAGTAGCACTAGATGAAACAGTCTGTAATGAAAGGTGTAGAAGTGGCTGTTGGTAGATAACTTCAGAAGATTAAGGATCACTAGGGGACAATCACAAAATACTGAGAGGGAGATTAGCAGAGCTGGAGGGAGATTAGCTGAACACACCACCTCTTGTAGACTGCAGACACAAACATTTTGGTCTACTATCTATGCTTTCTTTGATGGTCTTCCCCTATCAGTAATGATAAGGGAACATTGTTGGGTGTATTCAGAGACTGAAGACTGCCCAAGACTTTTGACTGTGAGTCTGAAGTTGTGGCCTAGCAGATGGTCATCACTATCCTAATAAACCTTCATTTACATCCTTAGGTCAACCATCACCGCCAGTCATGGAGAGATTATAGCCACTTTGTACCACAGCAGGAGAGACTCATACTTCATGGGGGGGCTAATGAAACACTAATCTCATTAACCCTGTTATATCCAGGGATCCTGCCTACTAATTATACTTGTGGTTGCTACTATACACTGAGAAACACAAATCAATGGCCAAGTTGACACTTCTTCATCTAAAGCAGAGAAATAATTTCTAAAATTCTACCTTGATCTGGACACTGTCTTTTTTCTAGCATGCCAGGTGTTGGGGAGATGCTGAGAACATCATTATTATCAATACTGAACATTTTAGAAGGTAGCAGTGGAATGGCTTTACAGCCTCAGAGCCGCATCACAAACTGATGGCAGTGGCTGGTGGCACCCTTCCCTTTTAATGGGTCTGTTCCATTTTCAGTTTACAGATTCTCTGTTTCTTGTAATTTCTTTACAATTTTGTGGAAGTTCTTTACACTTAAAAGAAACTACAAATACATAGAAGATAGCTTAATAATAGTTAAAGGTTCACTCAAAAGCAGGTATTACTGCAAAGTCCGACATCTATTCATTAATTGAGCAATTGTCCTATCAGAAGGTGATCTTGCAGCTAAAACCCCTGGTAACTGGGTAACCACACATTTCTCCTAAATGTTGTAATAAAACCTAATAATATTATACATATTATGAATCCCATTATACAGTAAAACTTGTAAAATTGACTTAAAATGTAGGGTGTTCAATATGCAGAAAACTATGCTGAAATCACAGGGTCCAGATGGCATACACCCCCGTATCCTAAGAGAATTAAGTAATGTCATAGACAGACCCTTCTTTATAATATTTAAGGACTCTATATTGACAGGGAGTATTCCACATGATTGGGGCATAGCAAATGTGGTGCCAATATTCAAAAAAGGGGCAAAAACTGAGCCCGGAAACTATAGGCCGGTAAGTTTAACATATGTCGTGGTAAACTGTTTGAAGATTTTCTTAGAGATGCTATCTTGGAGTACCTCAATGAAAGTAAGCGTATAATGCCATATCAGCACGACTTCATGAGAGATCGGTGATGTCACACTAATTCAATCAGTTTCTATGAAGAGGTAAGTTCTAGACTTGACCACGGCGAGTCAATGTATTTGATACTGTACCACATAAAAGGTTAGAATATAAAATGAGAATGCTTGGACTGGGAGAAAATGTCTGTACGTGGGTAAGTAACTGGCTCAGTGATAGAAAACAGAGGGTGTTATTAACGGTACATAGGGCCGGACTGGCCATAGGGCAGACCGGGCATTTGCCCGGTGGGCCGGGCCGCCTGGTGGGCCGGGCCGAACACAATCAGCCGGGCCGCCGGCTGAGTTTTTTTCTTTTTTTAATTAATGTGGCAGCAGCAGGGCAGGAGTGGAGATGAGCGCTTCCATTGTGGAAGCGCTCATCTCCATATTCATCTGTATTGCCGTCCTCAGGACAGCGATACAGATGAATGGAGCAGGGGAGAGGCGTCTCCCTTGCCCCTTCCTCTGATAGGCTACAGGCACTAGGCCTGTAGCATATCAGAGACCGGTGCAGGCGGAGCGATGACGTCCTCTGGATCAACTTGCAGGATAACAGGCTGAACTGGATGGACAAATGTCTTTTTTCAGCCTTATAAACTATGTTACAATGGTACTATGAATTGAATTTAAAAAAAATCATATTTTTATATACCAAAAAGTGGTACTTTCCAAAATGCAAAAACCAAGACCTAGCAATGTCAGTAAAAACAAATTAGTTAGGCAGTATAGAAGAGCTCTTTCATCTGGAAGCTATCTCTCCTGACCCCTCCAAACACATGGACGCTCAGCTGACAGTGCATGTGTTCTAAATGAAGGGGGGGGGGGGGGGGAAGAAACTGCTGTCTTATACCTCTGTAGGTGGTTTATTTCCCACAGAACAAAAGGATTGGGCATGTTGAATTCCAACAGCCTAATCCTTCTATCCTCCAGCATGTGCCTTCAGGGGAGAGTCGGTGGTGTCCATACACATTACATGCTGAAATCAGCAGCTTTGGCGGGCAGTACTCTAATGTGTATGACCAGCTTTACAGTTTGCCTGGATGCAGTCTTTACAAATGTTCCTCATGTTCCTCACAGTGTTCCTCCCTCTACTGCTTTCTTCAGTCAGTAGAATTTATTCCCATTGGTTGGAACTGATTGAACTGTTACCATGACCGCTCTGTTATTAGAATTGACTGTTGCCTGATCTTGACAAAGATCAGTCAACAGCCACATATAGTGAAAACCTATATGTTATATTGTATATAGTTTTATGGCTCTTTTAGACACTTTTCTTCAGAAAGAACTTTTCATGTTTCAGAGATGCATCGTTAACTCGACATAGAAGAAGCAGTGAAGCATTGGAGAAGGGCTGACATACTGGAGCGCTGTTCCCTTCTGTACAGTGAGCAGAACATGGCCAGGATATAATGCCTGAACATAAGGTTTTATTATTCCACACACAGAATCCCATTTGTTAATGTATTTTTCTCAGTACAGTCCAAGTTTCCTCATCAGAACCCTGTTCCAGTTTATTTTTAACCCAAACCTGAAGGGATTTTGGTTCTAGGCTTTATGCTTACGTTATGTCACTTATAGGATTACTGTGAGATCTCCAGATAAGAGTTGACACAAACTTGGCACATTTGTAAAGTGTTCCTAACACTGAGGGCTCAATTATCTCATTTTTAGAACATTACATTTTTTGATCTTTGCCAAATGGTTTTCCAAAATAGGTGCATCGAGAGAGGATCCTGGAACAGCTGGAAGGCTTGATTTTCCACAAGTGTCATTGATATATTTCCCCTTGCAGCTGCACTAAGGATAGACATTATAGATATACATTTTGTTATTACAACTGCTGGGACCTACGTTCACTGTGTTATCAGAATTAGTTTTTAATGCCTGCTCACACGAAAATGACTTACAAGCCTATGTATTGGGTCTTTATAATGTTTTCTAAGGAGCTCACTTCTTGAAAATACATCCCAGGAACATCTGAAAGATGTCATACCACTGCTGGTTATCTCACCCACCACCACTCTCTACACTGTACATGTAAAACACACATACAGACAGTACATATAATAGAAGGTGACCACACAGGTCTTCACAAGACCATAGAAGAGGAATATGTTGCTACACAGCCACCTGAACATTGTTAGGACAAAGAGGTGTTTTTTCAGTGAAGGCTCAAAAGATCTCCTGGTACTTTTAGCTTATTCTCCCCAAACCTCAACCTGGATCTAAATTAGCTTGCAGCTCATTCATCATTTTTTTTAAACATATACGGTAATACTCTCCTCAGCCTCAGATACCCCCAGAGTACCTCAGATGATCCCATCAGTGCCTCAACTTCTGGAGCCTCCAGGTTACTGACTACAAATACCCCCAGATTCAGTGGCGTACATAGAGCAGTAAGGGCCCCACAGCAAGGATAAAACCAGGTCCCCCACACAAGACAGAAGAGTTTCTGCCTAAACCCCCTTCAGTGACCCTTGGCCATTTTTCCACTGCCTCATTTGCAAAAAGTTGAGGGTAGAGTCCTGACCAAGTTCTTACCCCCAGTAGAAGAGGAGATAATCCCCGCTAAGACTGGGCCCCCTCTTTCTCTGGGCCCATAGCAGTCGCATGGTCTGCCGCTATGGTAGTTACGCCCCTGCCCAGAGTGTTTTAGTTATTTTCATCGGAGCTCCAGAAGTCACCTCAGTGCCTCTAGATCTCTTACCCCAAAGTTATATATAACTCCATACTGTTTGCCTCAAATGTACCTCAGGTGAGTCCAACAGTACTCCAGATGTCCCATCAGCACCGTAATTTCACGTTTTCCAAGATTGGCCAGCGTAGATGTCCCCCTAAGTGACATTTCAAAAACAACATACTTGGCTGTTGTGTTGGGCTGGAACTCATTTGTGTTCCTTAACTCATGTTAAGCCCATGTATTGGTATGTTGACCTCAGTTATAGCATATAGTGGTCTAAAAAACACTATATGGTTTTCGGTCCCAGTCCCGCTATATATTTTGCATGATGGCCATCTTCTTTGAATAGACCACCCACTAGAAAGGCCACTTTCAGTGCAATTTTGTGTGGTTGTCATCTTATATACATATAAATGTATATGTTGGCGTGTACATATCAAACAGCCTGGTATCGTGTCCCGTGAAAATGTGGCAACATCTTCTACATGAACACACCAAGTGAGATTCCAGTCTTGTCTCGCCTGCAGAGATTCTACAAGACTTTCTCTAGATATTTCTATTCTTTCCATTGTCATCTCTTCAAAAGGTCCCTCAATTAAATCAGCAGGTAATTGCTTGTCAAACTGACTGGCATTTTGGAGAGATGTCTCCGCCGTGAAAATATTAACTTCCAAAAGAAAAGGACTTTTTGATTTGAAAGTTTTGTTCCTTTTCATTAGACCTTCGGGTACATAAATACTCTTGTTTAAAATGATTGGCGTTGTATAGAGAGGGGAAAAAAAACACAGCTTCTATTTTTTCCATGTAATATAATCAGGAATAAAAAAAAACCATAACAACAAAGGAGTTTTAAGGCACCAACAAGAAGTCAGGTCCTGAAAAATAATTCACCTTAAGCAGACATGAGGGACAGTGGACTAGTACTCAGGACACGGCCGTGCTTCTGGAGCTATGCTGTTCTTAAGTTACTATCCTCTGTAATACAATTATACTCTGCTCCAGAATAAAGTACTTGCAACCCGCATAGCTCTGTATGGATCAGTCAGGGATAACAATCCTGACTCTGCACCTGTAGGAAGGTAGGCGATGAACTTAGGTCCGCCCCTTGTTCAGACTGTAGTGTTAGCTGAGGAGCTACATGTGCTCACTCCTTTGAGATTTACATCAAGAAATCAATCTCTCCTTTACAGTAGTTACAGTCCTGAGAGAGATAAATAGAAGGTCTAGAATCTGCAAGGTTGAGCATTACAGTCAGTAAGGTATTCACTGCTTAGGATAAAATACTTTACTGCAGTGAGAGGGATATTGCTAATACACCCTTCCATACTTCGACACTGTGCTGGCCAGCGATATCTTAATCCTGTAACCCTCAGCCTGGGAGTTACAGACAAGGTTGAAGGAACCTTATCGCCAGCCTCAGATTCTGCAGAGAGACTTTGGAGAGATAGAGAGAAGGAGTACTACAACCCCCATCCTTGCTTATATCCATACATCGCTATCTGAGATGATTTGCACTGTGAATTGTTTGGAAATGTGTTTAATACCTTTGGATGTACTACAACTCCCATTCTGCACTTATTTATTTTATACAACTGGCCTGTTTACTGACTTTAGCACCATTCGCCGGCAACAGCACCAAAATCTTCTGCCTTGCACCTGTACAACATTAATAACACCAAGGGCAGCCCAACAACCATCATGTGGATCCCCAACATCAGGGTGTACCACGAGGGAAGAAAGGGTGCACCCTCCTCTCACTGCCTGGCCCTTGGGAGCATCATTGTGAGGATTACCACTGTGAAAAACTGCTGCCGCCAGATCCACTACCACTCCCATTCTCTCCTTTGCTCCTCTGAGGCTTGCGTCACATAGAAAAAATACCCTACTGCTGTGCGCTATAGGATATGGTCTGAAGTGCAGTTATATACAGTAGTTACCAGTAGTCCCCAATTTGCTGGGACTGTCCCTAATTGTCAGAGACGTCCCAGCAAATTCTGGGCTAAAAATGTGTATAATGTAAGTCCTATCCACAAGTGGGCGTTCCCAGTCTGATTTGACTGATCCTGGAGGTGAGACTTACATGCTCCGAATTTATCAACTACAATGTTGGTAAGTATTTAACCCCATCTTGTTTGATACTGTCTGCTTAGGTGCATCTAAACCTATCCTGTGTAATACAGTCTACCGTCTAGGTTGTCATGTGTTATGTTTTTATTTCTTTCTTCTGCAAAAAATTCGAATACTTTAGGCGTGATATTATTTACATGGGACTGTATGTTGAAGGCGGCTGTGGGAGGGGATGATGTTATTTACATAGGACTATGTGTTGAAGGCGGCTGTGGGAGGGGATGATGTTATTTACTTGGGACTGTATGTTGGAGGCGGCTGTGGGAGGGAGTGATGTTATTTACATGGGACTGTATGTTGGAGGGGGCTAGGGGGGGTAGTGATGTTATTTATATTGGACTGTACACTGCGTGCAGAATTATTAGGCAAATGAGTATTTTGACCACATCATCCTCTTTATGCATGTTGTCTTACTCCAAGCTGTATAGGCTCGAAAGCCTACTACCAATTAAGCATATTAGGTGATGTGCATCTCTGTAATGAGAAGGGGTGTGGTCTAATGACATCAACACCTATATTAGGTGTGCATAATTATTGGCAAAATGGGTCAAAAGAAGGACTTGACAGGCTCAGAAAAGTCAAAAATAGTGAGATATCTTGCAGAGGGATGCAGCACTCTTAAAATTGCAAAGCTTCTGAAGCGTGATCATCGAACAATCAAGCGTTTCATTCAAAATAGTCAACAGGGTCGCAAGAAGTGTGTGGAAAAACCAAGGCGCAAAATAACTGCCCATGAACTGAGAAAAGTCAAGCGTGCAGCTGCCAAGATGCCACTTGCCACCAGTTTGGCCATATTTCAGAGCTGCAACATCACTGGAGTGCCCAAAAGCATAAGGTGTGCAATACTCAGAGACATGGCCAAGGTAAGAAAGGCTGAAAGACAACCACCACTGAACAAGACACACAAGCTGAAACGTCAAGACTGGGCCAAGAAATATCTCAAGACTGATTTTTCTAAGGTTTTATGGACTGATAAAATGAGAGTGAGTCTTGATGGGCCAGATGGATGGGCCCGTGGCTGGATTGGTAAAGGGCAGAGAGCTCCAGTCCGACTCAGACGCCAGCAAGGTGGAGGTGGAGTACTGGTTTGGGCTGGTATCATCAAAGATGAGCTTGTGGGGCCTTTTCGGGTTGAGGATGGAGTCAAGCTCAACTCCCAGTCCTACTGCCAGTTTCTGGAAGACACCTTCTTCAAGCAGTGGTACAGGAAGAAGTCTGCATCCTTCAAGAAAAACATGATTTTCATGCAGGACAATGCTCCATCACACGCGTCCAAGTACTCCACAGCGTGGCTGGCAAGAAAGGGGATATAAGAAGAAAATCTAATGACATGGCCTCCTTGTTCACCTGATCTGAACCCCATTGGGAACCTGTGGTCCATCATCAAATGTGAGATTTACAAGGAGGGAAAACAGTACACCTCTCTGAACAGTGTCTGGGAGGCTGTGGTTGCTGCTGCACGCAATGTTGATGGTGAACAGATCAAAACACTGACAGAATCCATGGATGGCAGGCTTTTGAGTGTCCTTGCAAAGAAAGGTGGCTATATTGGTCACTGATTTGTTTTTGTTTTGTTTTTGAATGTCAGAAATGTATATTTGTGAATGTTGAGATGTTATATTGGTTTCACTGGTAAAAATAAATAATTGAAATGGGTATATATTTGTTTTTTGTTAAGTTGCCTAATAATTATGCACAGTAATAGTCACCTGCACACACAGATATCCCCCTAAAATAGCTAAAACTAAAAACAAACTAAAAACTACTTCCAAAAATATTCAGCTTTGATATTAATGAGTTTTTTGGGTTCATTGAGAACATAATTGTTGTTCAATAATAAAATTAATCCTCAAAAATACAACTTGCCTAATAATTCTGCACTCCCTGTATGTTGAAGGCGGCTGGGGGAGGGAGTGATGTTATTTACATGGGACTGAATGTTGAGGGGGTGATATTTACATGGGATTGCATGTTGGGGGCGGCTGGGAAGGGGGTGATATTATTTACATGGGACTGTATGTTGAAGGCAGCTGGGGAGGAGATGATGTTGGTTACATGGGACTGTATTTTGGAGGGGGCTGTAGATAGAGAGGGATGTTATTTACATGGGACTGTATATTGGAGGGGGCTGGAGAGATGGTGTGATGTTATTTCCATGGGACTATATATTGGAGGGGCTGAAGGGAGGGGAGTGATGTTATTTACATGGGACTGTATTTTGGAGGGGGCAGGAGAGATGGTGTGATGTTATTTACATGGGACTGTATGGTGGAGGCAGAAATATAACTACAGGAGGCACAGCAGAGGGCATTATAAATACTGGGGGCACTTCAGGGTGAGCATTATAACAGTAGGTAGCAGTATAAATACTGGGAGCACTGTAGGGGCATTATAAATCCAGGGGACATTTGGCGTTCTTATTACTACTGGGGGCTCTATAGAGGGACATAGATCTGCCTTATTTCAACTATGGGGGGGGGGGCTTATTACTACTGAGGGGTCTGTAGAGAGCTTTATTACCACTGGGGGAACAATAGGGGGGGCCTTATTTCTAGTGGGGACTCTGTGAGGACATTATTAATACTGGGACACTCTTTTACTAATGGAGGCACTCTTGGAGAGCGTTATCACGGTTAGGGGCCCTGTAGGGGGCAGTATTACTAATGGGGGCATTCTTGGGAAGCATTATCACTGTTGGGGGCACTGTAGGGGGCAGTATTACTAATAGGGCATTCTTAGGGAGCATTTTCACTTTTGGGGGCACTGTAGGGGGCAGTATTACTAGTGGAGGCACTCTTGGGGAGCACTATCACTGTTGGGGGCACTGTAGAGGGCAGTATTACTAATGGGGCATTCTTAGGGAGCATTTTCACTTTTGGGGCACTGTAGGGGGCAGTATTACTAGTGGAGGCACTCTTGGGGAGCACTATCACTGTTGGGGGCACTGTAGAGGGCAGTATTACTAATGGGGCATTCTTAGGGAGCATTTTCACTTTTGGGGGCACTGTAGGGGGCAGTATTACTAATGGGGCATTCTTAGGGAGCATTTTCACTTTTGGGGGCACTGTAGGGGGCAGTATTACTAATGGGGCATTCTTAGTGAGCATTTTCACTTTTGGGGGCACTGTAGGGGGCAGTATTACTAATAAGGGCATTCTAGAAGGGAATACTATTGGTGGGACTATGAGAAGCAATATTATTATGGGGGGGGGGGGCACTAATATTTCTTCAGGATAGTATTTGGGGGTATTGGGGAGCACAGTGAGCAGCAGGATAACACTGTGGGGACTCCAGGTTGGGAGATGATGAAATGTGAGGAAGCTAAGATGTCTGTGTGTAACACTCTGCAGAGACGAGACGCGGCTGAAAGAAGTTATATAAAAAATGTACAATATTTATCATTGGACAACTCCTTAAAATTTTCGGAGAACCACTTTAACTATTTGAAACTAGGTCTAGGACTTCCTACCTGCTTGTAACAAATCTACTATGAACGTCCTTTACTAACCCCTTTGCCTACATACCCTATCTTTTTGAGCACGGCTAATTTAGGTCCTTTCTTATTTAATTATCCCAATGTAGTAGTTTATTCAGTGTTGTATTGTTATGTGTTTGGTGGTTTATCCAGTCTTATATTCCCAGAGCCCTGCATATTGTTTTTTAAATCTTCACGAGAGTAGAATGAGATGAGATGCAACTTGCAGAACCAGACGGCATCATTAGTAAATTTGGCCTCATGACTAAGACACATTACATGTGGTGCAGCCAGATGTTTCCATTCTGGTACAAGCTTTTTTTGGAAGCTATAACCATAAATTGACAAAAAAACTTGTCTGCTTAGGTTATTACAGCATGGTTGAATCATTGTGTTTCGTTTATTGTGCACTTGTTCAACTTCTTCTTTTTCCCTTAACCTACCTCTGCTCCACAACTTGTGGCTTCTGCTGTATTCTTCATTTCATTTTCATCTGTTCTTTTCTAAAAGGTTATTGAAATGGACCCATCACCTCTCCTGACATGTCTGGTTTAATAAATAACTGTATTCCCTACACTATAACATTGCTGGGGCATATTGTGCCATTCCTCTGTTATTCCTACTATTAATTGATTGGTTTTATCACCTGGTGATATCATCCCTGCACAGTCTGACGCTGTCCAATCTGTGCTATGTGCATGGGGAACAGTAACACCCGGTTGTCAACTAATTCATACCTTTCTGGGAGGAATAACAGAGGAACTGCAAGCGGCAGAGTTGGTCCAAAATTGTTATTTCATGAGCAAATGAAGAATTTACAAAAACAGTGAAGTCTGGAGAGAGAACAGGACCTCGTTAAAATATGAATATAAGTGCAAAGGAGCCTTAAAACGTAGACGGCTCATATTAGATACAATAGGGGTCATTGCCCTACTTAAAGATAACTAAATCTCACCCCCTCCTTAGGGAGCTGTAGGTGCAGTACAGCCTGCTATGTTTTCATTAACCTTTATGTTATTGAGTCTTTTCCTCCATGCTGATGGTTTCTTCAAATTCTTGCTGAGTGGTTGGGCACTATGTGGTCTATAATAAGTGGGGATATGTCCCTGTTCAGCTCTGTACCTGGACAACCCCTTTAATTTACAGGCAAAGGGATTCAGTTAAAGAAAACCTGTTTCCCCAAAATACATATATAGAGCAGGAGGAGCTGAGCAGATTAATATATTGTTTTGTGGGAAGAAGATTCAGCAAAACTCTTTTTATGCACCAGAGTCATGTGGGCGGTCCTGCTCAGTGGCACCACCCACATGACTCCGTCTCCAATGCATAAAAAGAGGTTTAAATGAACAAATTACAAGTTTTGCTGAATAATTTTCCAAAAAAGTATATACCAGTCTGCTCAGCTCCTCCTACACTATAACATATCCGCCTGCAGATTATGCTGCATTTGGTGGTAACAGGTTCCCTTTAATGCTACCATCATACTGGTTGCGTTATCACAGAGAGTCAATGTGGCCTGCAGCTACGTGCAGAGCGCCGGCGGCAGTGAGCAGCACATCCGGGCAGATCAGAGTCTTTTTGTGGTATTATATGTACCAAGAGCCTCATTCAGCATTTTCAGGATTGTGTCATCAAACCACTTGTTTAAATTAAGTTTTATTTATTTAAAATATATTTTTTGGGGGGGATTTTTGGGTGTCCCTTCCAAAATCCTACAATCCTGTTTTGATACTTGACACTAGGTGTAAAATATGTCAAGACTGCCTATTCTTTGAGACCAGACACATGGACCATAGACATCATAGGCCGGAAGGGAGTCATTGACTTCTAAGGGAGAGTCTTCTAGGCATGATGTGTGCAGAGGTCAGGAGGGAGTAGATAAGTTGTAATATCACCTATTGGGAATGGTGGATCCTGTCTTAGCTATACAGAGGTGATATCTGTTATTATAATCCGCCTGTGATTATTATACGATGGCTACTGAAAAGTCATCCATGGCTACTGAACAGGAAGTCCCAACTGCACAGTTTAGATTTTTATTTTCAAAATACAGATAATGACATGGAAAATGAAAACACAAATTGGCAAAAAAAAAATATTAAAATTGATTTAAACAATAGGTCATTTTCTAAAGATACATTCCCTTCAAGGTGGACACCTCTGGACCTAAAATATAGCACTGCAATCTTTGATAAAAAGACAGCATAGCAACATTTAGTTAGACACTCTTGGAGAAGTAGTTGTCATCATGTTGGAACTATTCTGAGCCTTTGTTCCCTGTTTTTATCGCTGTCCTGTGATACAAAATCTCTGTACCATTTTGCTCTGCTCTTTTTTAGCTTCTTCTTCCTCTGCAGCCTTTTCTCCTTCCTGCTATTTTCTTTTGTTTGCTGTACAGTGCCTTTTCACATCTTCGTTACCTTTCATCTCCCTCTGACCATGGTGGTGCCTACTCCCATCTGATTCTTCCTTCCTCTTGTTTATGGGGATATAAGAGGTCTCATCATTTCGCTGCTCCCTGTGGTTTCTTCTACTATCATTTTTCATTGTTTTGTTGTTGCTTATAGACATCTTTTCTTTTTTATTGATATCCTATTATGGTGGTTTCACAGACTGTGAGTTTTTTTAAGCCTTTGAGTACATGTCGATTTTCCGTTTTTGCATTTTAATTTTTTAATCTCTGTCTTCCCACAGCCATAACTTTTTTATTTTTCCATTGACATAGACGTATGAAGGCCTGTTTTTACGGGACAAGTAGTACTTTCTAACAGCACTATTTATTATTGCATACGATGTAGTGGGAAGCTGGAATATAAATCCAAATGGGGTGGAATTGGAAAAAAAATTCTACCATCGTTTTATGGGTTTATATCATTCCCTATGCGGTAAAACTAACTTGTTAACTTCATTCTCTGGGTCAGTATGATTACAGCAACACCATATTTATTGTATTTTTGCCCTATAAGACGCACCGGCCCATAAGACGCACCTAGGTTTTAGAGGAGGACAATAAGAAAAAAATATTTTTCATTAGACCTCAGGTCAGACCACCAGTCAGACCCCCAATGTTAATCAGACTTCAGCTCACAGCCTCAATCAGACCCCTAATGTTAACAAGACCCCAATAAGATCTCAGATTAGACCCCCAATGAGACCTCAGCTCAGACCCCAATGTGAATGACCCCCAATCAGACCTCAGACAAGAGCCCCATACCTCTCATGAGCCCCCATATGCCTCTCATCAGCCCCAATATCAGCCACCATTGCCATATTTCAGCCCCCATTACCATATTTTACCCCCATTGCCATATTTCAGCCCCCATATCAACCCCCCATTGCCATATTTCAACCCCCATGCCTCTCATCAGCCATAGAACACATAAAACAAAAAAAACATTTACCTCTCTTGCTCTGGACGCCGCAGCTTCTCTCCTCCAGCACGATCCTCTTCATCCTGCCGCCGGCTGTGTTGTGAACTGGCGCGCACAGCGTGAGGTCACATAGCGCCGTCACGCTGTTTGCAGCCACAGCACAGCCAACAGCCGAGGACAGGAAGTGGTGAGTACAGAGCCTTCATCGCTTCCTGGTCCTCCGGTACTAATAAACGCTTCCATGATGGAAGCGCTGATTAGTATTCAACCCATAAGACACAGGGACATTTCCCCCCCACTTTTTTGGGGGGGAAAATGCATCTTATGGGGCGAAAAATACGGTATATAGTTTTTCTTGTATTTTAATACGAAAAAGAAAAACTTTGGCAAAATATCATAATTTTTAAAATGTTTCATCCATGGAGCTGTGTGGGAGCTCATATTTTATGTTGTGATCTGTAGTTTTTTCTGATACCATTTTGGGGTGTGTATGGCATTTTGATCACTTTTCATTCCATTTTTTAGGAGGTGAAGCAACGACAATATCTGCACATCTTTTTTTTTACCGTTTTTAGCCCTCTAGGGGACAAGAATGTGAAATCATTAGATTGCTTTTCCCTCACACTAATATGATTTAGTACATTAGTGTATGGGAAATTCATTATATTTCAAAGCAGCACTGCCACCTGCAGGCCACCATTGGAATATACCTGTGATAGGCCTGGTAGCCTCGTATAGGCTCTGGCCTATAACCAGCAATGAATGGATTCCCCGATCTCAGCACAGGAAAGCTGTTCATATCCCAGGAGTGAAATCCACCTCAGATGGTACCCACTTGACTCCAGAGTGGGCGCTATCTTTAAAGCGACGACATCCACCATACATATGCAGTGGTTGTTGTCAAGGGGCTAAACACCTAAAAGTCAGAAGTATACTCAAAAGGAATGGGAAACATAAAGGAAGGACCTATACTTGCATTAAAAACTGAAGTGGTGTCTAAAAAAAAAATCTATGGGGCAAATATACTAAGATTTGCGTAACAGGGAACTGATTAGATAGGATCACACTGTGCAGTCACATATCCTCAACTGGTAACACCCAGTTGGACCTTTATTGCAGACTGCTAGCAATTGATTCATGAACTTCTAGTAGGAATAATAGAGGGATGCTACAACATAGAGTCATAAGGATAGATGCTGCAGAATTGTCACGGGGAATGCAAGTAGCTACTGAGACAGACTTGCCAGAGGAGGTTACAGACAAAGGGGCTGTCCACCTTTGTTGTGCCTTTTTTGCAGACCCACCCAACCTGGTCGGGCCATCAGTGTTGAGTATACTTAACTGATCCCCACACCTGGGCTCTGACTTCATCGCTTCCCCTTGTACGTTGCTTGTCCTGGGTCTACCTGCCTCAAACATGATGTTGACAAGGGTCATGTAACCGCAACAGCCAGTGGTTGCCCATGGCAGTCATGTATCACCTATATGTTATATTACTGGGTCAACGTGACACATGGGCGATGATGTGATACCGAGTCATTTACAAGATGTTAACGCGGTGGACCAAGGAGCAGCAGCGCACGAGGTGGAGTGGTCGGGATCAGGTAAGTATCCGCGGCGTCTGAAAAAAGCACAACAAAGGTGGACAACCCCTTTAACCACTGAGCTTTCCTTTTTGGAAAGAATTCTAATTGGCAGATTTGTCAAATGGATAATTTGATGAGGTTTCTATAATAGACATCACAATATCTCTTTATTATACTGCTCCACTAGATGGTCAAAATTCCTTGAAATTAGGGTAGTCTTTTATAAACTTATTGATTTCTACTAAATGATCCATTTTAAATATTTGGCAGGCTGCATTATTCACACATAGTGCAAATGATAATGTTGATTATTTTCATACTTTGCTTGGGAAATTGAGTAATTTTTTGCTTATTTAACTACAGTCTGAATCCACTAATGGATACAATACATACAGTACATTGCCTGTAGCACTACATGGTATATAGTTTACACCTTAGCCAGGCAGTGGGAGAAAAAGAGAACAATGTCCATGGTGTTGAGGAGCACCAAAAACTGGATGAGATGGTCAAAAATGAGGAGAGTTGTCAATGAGGAGAAGGACCCAACAGCAGCAAGTCAGAGGATCATAAAGAACGACAGGTCCTCCTGGAGGAAACAGACTTTTTGAAATGATATGGAAGTCTGCCTATGAGGACTGGGTAGCAGCCGATGGAGACCGAACTGCAGAACTGAAGAAAAAGCAGAGAAGGTCTTCTTGAAAGCAGGTTTCAGTGCTCTTAGTGGTTTCTTCTTATTTTCCTTGACTTTTTGGAGGTGGAGCACATCAGTGTCTTTTTTTTCACTGTAATGATACATTGGAATATTTTTTTATTCAATTTCAACTATGTTATAAAAGTCCATGGATACAATTTGCTATTTAAAGGAAATGATCACGTTGCACATGGAGTCAGCACATTATAGAGCAGTAGGAGCTGAGCAGATTGATATGTATTACTGCAGGAAAAGATTCAGCGTATCATGTAATTCATTCATTTAAATCCCTGCTCTCTCTGGGTTTAGGAGTCCAGTGGGTGGTGCTATGAGTGGATGACAGCCTTCCTTGTATAAGTGTGCATGCAAAGACAGCTGTCATTAGGACAGCCTACTGGACTCCTAAGCTCAGGATGACAAGAAATTAAACTGAATAATTGACAAGTTATACTGAATATTCTTCTGTATATGCTGTTTTGTTCTCAGAGACCTCCAGTCCCTCCAGGACCAGGAACTCGCATGGTCTCATCACTGCTGCAACTAATCACAAGCCTCATTGGTCGCATATGCTTGAATGATACATCACGGCTATAGGCCCTATGACGTACACTGATATATCAGGCAATTATTGGAAGCAAACTAAACATTCCCCATAGTTGCCTGATTGGAGATAAGGGGTGCGCTGCGATCGCTTGTCCCCATAGTAAGCCATTGTCCCTGGGCAGCAGATCCTGGTTTAGACAGTATAATCTTCTGAACAGAAACAATGATTTTTGGTGCTGGCAGAGCGACACAAACCCCCGCACCTTTTACACAGGCCAGTCATTGTTAACAAGCATTTCTACAAAAGATAATCCCCGATAATTGACCAGTTAAAGGGCTTCTGTCACCCCACTAAACTCATTTTTTTTTTGTGTACTTATAATCCCTATCCTGCCATATTGCCATACATTATTTCGTTCAGTAGATTTAGCAAAAAACTTACTTTTATAATATGCTAATTACCTTTCTACCAGCAAGTAGGGCGTCTACTTGCTGGTAGCAGCCGCAGAAAACCGCCCCCTCCTCTTGTTGATTGACAGGGCCAGCCGCGATCTCCACCTCCGGCCAGCCCTGTCAGCATTTCAAAAATCGCGCGCCTGTGTTGATTCAGCGCAGGCGCTCTGAGAGAAGGAGGCTTGCCTCCTCAGCACTCCCTCAGTGCGCCTGCGCCGATGACGTCTTCTCTTTAAGTGACGTCATCGGCGCAGGCGCACTGAGGGAGTGCTGAGGATGCGAGCCTCCTTATCTCAGAGCGCCTGCGCCGAATCAACACAGCTTAGTTTGAGTTTAGTGGGGTGACAGAAGCCCTTTAATTGGTCCATGTAAAATGACCTTATGATGTACCTTGCAGGCAGATGTTACTGCTGAGGCCGGCAATTGGCCACAGTGGAGATGGGACTAAGCCACTTCCTGGTCCTGCAGGGACTGGAAGCAACCAGGAATGTGGCAGGAGTGGGAGCACAGACAGAGGCCAGACTACCCCTTAAATACATTTATTTTATATTAGTTAATTTTTTTGCTCGGACACTAATGATCATTAGTCACACCTAAGCATTAGTTACTTCAATAATAGAACCTGTTTGATAATTTGCAGAGCGGCCACACGGATACAGACAGCATACAGATAACATCCGTGTGCTTCCCGCAATAGATCACCAAATATATCACCTAATGGTGTACGCACCATATAAATGAATGCGTGGATCTTAGCAAATACATTTTTGATCAAAATCTTTTGTGCCCATCCGCCACATCAGTATACATTTGGAGGTGGGGCTGTCTCCAGTTTAATCTCGCACTCCTTACAAACCCATCTTTTCCACAGAGTGATGTGTAGTATAAAGCTGGAACCAGCTTTCCTTGTGTTTGGAGGCCTGCTGCATGTGTAGTCTCCTTGTACTGGATTCATTGGAGGCCGGTTGGTACCATAAGAGGTAGCATTTAGCAGAGGTTCCCATCCAAGAGAGGTCACCATGCTGTGCTGGATGGGCACAAATATTTTGATCAAAATGTATTTGCTAAGAACCCTACATTCATTTATATAGTGAGCATGGCATTAGTTTATATGTGTTTTAATCATGTATTTTGTGTATGCAGAGGGCTGTTGCATTTTATTTTATTTTATATTTTCAGCCATGACAACACGCACCTGCGTCTTAGGCCTCGTCCACATTTCTGTTTTTCACTGACATGTGCTGTCCGTATTTTTTGAAGACAGCACACGTACCCATTGATTTGAATGTGTCTGTTCACACATCAGTATTTTTATCAGTATTTTTGTACTGACCGTAGGTCACGGAGACATGCACTACTTTGGTCCATGATGGATTGCAGGCCAAACACACCCCCCATTGAAGTCTATGGTTCCATGAAAATCATGTACACAACACATATCATCTGAGTTGCATCGGTTTTTCACTGAAGACTTATAGGAGATGCTCTGGAAATTAATTTTCAACTGACCAGAACTGTGGATTACGGATGACACACGGAGGGCAAAAAACGGACACATGGACCAAACACTAATCCTTCATGGACAACTTCACGGACACGGATGCTTTTTTTCAAGGACGTCAAACTGACATGGAAATGTGGACAAGGCCTTAGGATGTGCTGACCAACGTTTTTTTAGAAATTAATGGGTCCACGTCCTTTTTTTGCGGATTGGATGTGGCCCAAAAATACAGTCGTGTGCATGAGGCCTAATAATGAATGCGCATAAATGAAACTGAATGACGTAGTTTGGGGAAGCAGGGGAAAGGAATTTTGTAGGACAAAAATTTGGGAACAATAGAGAAGTGAGGGCATCCGACAGAGGTCCCAGATGTATAGAATAAGAAGAAGGGAAGGTGGTGGAAATAGGCTGTAGAGATTAAATCTTAACAGCTGGTGAAAAGGCCAGAACCCATGACCCTGGCGGGATAAAGTGAATACATTGACCAGCAGAGCACAGGCCAGTCCAGTTTATCTCTCCTCTGCACATGTTCTTCTAAGTCCTTACTCATTCATCACCAGGACATCTTACAGGAAGCAGTGTGGGTATGTCTTGCTTCTTACAGTTCAAAGGTGACTAACAAGAACCCTAGGACAAGTCAGGAAGCCTGCTGCTCAGGGGCAAGATTGCCTTGGCAGACCACTACCTCTGGAATGGCAGAGGAAAGTGAGCGGATTCTCTGTGTTTGTTTGAAGGCTTTGGCCTTGGAGAAGACTGTCTATGTTTGTTTGTATGTGACTCCATGTGTCTTCCTGAGACTCGGCAGTATTACAAGCAATGCACGCAGCAAGTCCTGATCACAATCTGCAAACATCTGGAATTTTACATGTTTCCATCTCCAGGGAGATTCCCTTTGTTTATCGTCCTTGCCAATAAATCCAGTCCATCTTGGTGATCTGCAGCGGGAGCAGGAAACATATCACAGGGGTTAAGTGCTCCCTTTATCCGAGACCCTGATTATGAGCTGCCAGAAACAAAGGAACAAACGTCAACTTCTTCTGGAGTCCAAATCTCACTTTTATAGTAACCTGAGGGCACAGCAAAGAGTTATAAGGAGCATCAGACATGTTAAGATTGTCAGATCTTCTAAGGCTACTTCCACACTAGCGTTTTTGCTGGATCCGGCAGGGTTCAGCAGAAACGCTTCCGTTACTGATAATACAACTATCTGCATCCGTTATGAACGGATCCAGTTGTGTTATCTTTAACATACCCAAGACGGATCCATCATGAACTCCATTAAAAGTCAATGGGGGACGGATCCGTTTTCTATTGTGTCAGAGAAAACGGATCCGTCCCTATTGACTTGCATTGTGGGTCATGACGTATTGCTCCGCATCCTATGACGGAAAGAAAACTGCAGCATGCAACGGAATTCATTTTGGGGCATTCCGTTCTCTTCAGTTACGTTTTGTCCCCATTGACAATAAATGGGGACAAAACTGAAGCGTTTTTTCCCGGTATTGAGACCCTATGACGGATCTCAATACCGGAAAATCATAACGCTAGTGTGAAAGTAGCCTTAAATGGATTTAAAAACTGAAGCAGTTGTCCCAGTTAAAAAAATGTCAAATGCAGAGAAAATGTTAAAATAATAAAAGAAGTTATGGTGTCCACTATTCCCACTGCTGAAACCATGGCATTATGTTCTTGGCTGCAGAAATGATGGGCCCATATCACTGGTCTCAGCAGTATACTGCATGAGACTGCCAACGCCAGTGGTGGGCTGCAGCAGTCGTGTGGTTTACTGACACATCACTGCTAAAGAAGAAGTGAGTGGGCACTCTTTTATAAGTGGAATCACATAGACTTTGTGATTCCACTTCTAAGAGTGCCCACTCACTTCTTCTTTACTATTTGATTTTGGTGAACAGAGTGCGACATCAGTTTGGAGCACCTTGCCATCGCCAACCAGAGGGAGAGCCGCCCTAGACATCCTTCTACATCACTGCTAAAGCCATGTAAACCGATAGTGGCAGAGAGAATCGGAGCAGTGGCACTAGAACAGAGGGGGCTTGAACTCGTGATCATAACTTCTTTTTTTATTTTAACCCCTTCCCTGTTTTTTACCATTTTTTTTTTTTTAACTCAGAGCACCCATTTCTGGGCAAATGAAAGTCTATAAAAAAACCGCCTGCTATGATAAAGAAAATTACAGAACTATCAGCCATAAAGCTATCCTGCTTGACTCCATAAACCTGCACCTTCAGGGGCAGAGGGTTCAATGGCTATGAGACACCTTCGGTGTCCATGATCTTCCACGGGATGTCCAAACTGGGTCATCCTTCTGTCAAAGACCATTAGTCAGGCACCACAGACAGGAGATTGTTTTGTGGGTAATGTCATATCTCAGTTTTGTTACAAAAAAAGTTTAATGATCATCTGGTCAAGTCTGATGTGTCTGGTTTAGATCTCTGTGTTGTAACCATAAAGCTAGCATGTTAGAAATCAACGTGTCTATCAACACCACCAGCCCAGGAGAACTTCATTATTTAGGTTTCCCACAGTTATTAGCACTGAAATACTTGTCCTTTATGTATGCAAAGAGGTATCTCCCAGGGAAAGAGAACCATCTCGCTAGTGCCACCTTTTGGAAATGGCCCCCTATAGTCCAACTTTTTAACAAGCCTTGGCACTTGACAGAGGAAAATAGCCAAGCCAAATATCCATTTCCTTTACTTTTACATCGGGGCCGTCCATCTAGCAGTTTGTGGGCCTATAAAGCTCATAGTCCTTATTTATTGGATCCTGAGTTTTCTGAAGTCTCCAAAAACTCATTTGTTCTATTTTAGAAATCCTTAGAAAGTACTGATTGATATGCATGCATAAATCAATGGAATTCAGACTACAGTTGGCACAAGTAAAAAAGGGAGCCTCATTGTCCTCTTACCCACGACTTAATTAAGCCACAAATGAGGCCTCAGCCCTCTGCAGCCCATGAGAGACAAAATATTTGCACTAATCCAGTCTTGGTGCCCAGGCAGGAATGTTGCAATGTTTAACCAGGAAAAGTGATTTTTTGTTAACTAAAATAAGGATTTTTTCTGTCACACATAGTGAGTCTATCTTGGCTTGGGTTGGTATGGTCCATTTTTCAGGAATCTAAATGGATGTTCCCATTTAGATGATCATATTTAATCTAGCTAGACATATTCATCATTATCTTCAATTTTAGATAATTTCCCGTTCTTGAGGTCTTGTTGAATTCAGGAGGCGCACCAGCAGCATTAATTAATGCTGAGAGCATCAGATCATTATGTACCGAGGCAGCAGCTGTGAGGAGGGCTCGGGCACCCTCTAGGGCATTGGCCCACTATTTCCATGTAGGGTCTATGGACAGTCTTCCCCCGCTAGACTTGCCCATTCAAGTCAATGATGCAGATTTATCAAACTGGTGTAAAGTAGAGCTGGCTTAATTGCTCATATCAACCAATTAGATTCCACCTTTCATTTTCCAAAGGAGTGCTGAAAAATATAAAGTTGAATGTGATTGGTTGCTTTGGGCAACTAAGCCAGTTACTCTTAATTAATTCCTCTAATGGGTCTATGAAGAAATGGACAGCACCAAGACGCCATCTGTATGTGTTCTATTTTTCATGGATGGTTGCTAGGAGACTTTGGGTAGGAATTCTTCAGGTGAAAATCGTGAAAAACGGGTGACATACTGATGCCATACGGTCAGAAAAAAAAACAGACAAATGGAGAACATTCGGAGACAAAACTGATTCAACGCTGGTGGATTTTTTTTTAGCAATCAGAACATGGACGAGTCATTTGTCTGAATGAACCCTTGAGGGCACAGTCTTTTCTTGTAGTCAATGATAGGGTTAAACACTCCAGTGCCTTCTTTGTGGTTATATATAAAGTCACAAGGTCCTGGAAACCAAAGTCTATAGGCACTGCAATAGGGTTAATCATGGGATAGAAGTGAATTGTGTTAGTCAGGGCTGCTGGAGCAGTGGCATGTCACAGCGCCCATCATTCATAACCCTTTCCTCCCTCCCAGTAAAAGAAACAAGCGCACAATTAGCAGGGTCATAACAATGTCCTATAAACCATAAACAGCAGCCCCTGCTGCCGCTCTCCGCCACTCTCCAGCTGGGTCCTGTCATGTGCTAGGTGGAGCTGTCACCTCCACTGCAAGCCGCCTCTGCCAGAGTCATTAGTTAGCAGGTCCTGTCGAAGACTCAATTCAGGGAGATAGCTTACATCTGCTACAAGCTGAAGTAGTGGGAGGCCAGCAGGATTCATTAGTAATTACTTACACCAGCGGCTGGGAAATGGGCTGGAATGACTTCACCTGCCCATAGCTAAATGTAGGAAAACAAAATACTGCCTGCCTCCATGTATGGGGTTAACCGGAGTGCGGCAGTATGTTTGAGAACAAAGGTAAAATGGCTGATAACAGTAGGAAAATAGCTGACAAGCTCGCCTTTGGTGATTGCACAGTAGATACAATAGCTTTTGATATTAATGACCTATCCTCAGGCTAGGTCGTCAATATCAGATCGGATGGGGTCTGACACCCAGCACCCCCAATGATCAGCTACAGTGAGCACTGCTGCCTCATCCTAGGCCAGTGACGGCACATTCATCGGTCACGTGACCTAGGTGCACTCAGGCATAGCCACTATCCAAAGGATGGCGCTGTGCTTCATAAGGTGCAAGGAGACTGTATTGCTCACCGGCCTCCTCAAATATTTAAAAAGCGCCAGTCCTAGGTTTCGGACCCTACCGATCTGAAATTGATGTTCTGTCCTGAAGGATAGGTCATCAATATCAGATCCCCTTTAAACAAATCAATGCTCCAAAGTCTGGAACCCTGTATGCGCGGTGAATCAGGGAAAGGATAGATATGGAATAGGACTAAACTTCTAAAGAGTGCTGCAGAGCATCACGCACCCTGGAGATCTGGCCATACTACAGGGACCGTCACATGTGGCGCTGCTTTATCGCTTTCACCTGGAATTACATGTGACACGTCTTAAAGGTCTCAGTATTGTACATAATTACAAGCCAGTCTGTTTTTCTTCTTTTGTTTATTATGATTTATATTTTTTGAGTATTGAAAAATTTGGCCCTCTTAGCTCTCTTATATGGACCCCCTGAGGAACCCGAGTTGGGGGAAATGCTTTGGGATAATAGGAAGTAATTTTGACCATTAGGGCCTACTAGGGCGAACTAGGTTAGGTACGAGGACGGAGAGGTTCCACCATTAGGGTCTCCGGGCTGAGGGTGAGGATAGGGTCTCTGTAGGGAAAATTATCCTGCTGAGAAGCCTTATTATTCCTCCCACCCCCTTCCTCTCCTATATTATTCCTAGTTTTTGGTTTTTCTTTACAACCTTTTGTATTTTTCTGTATCTTGTTATTTCATTATGTACTTACCTACTGATTAGGGCTGTGATAGCCAGCAGTGAGAACTATCTGGTCTAATTTAAAAATGATTCTAATAAATAGTGTGTTTTAAGGGTCTTTTTGATACTTGCTTTGGTTATATTATATTCTAGTTATATGGGACCCATTGCTATCTTAGATATCTGCTTTTGTCCATGAATGAGTTAGTTATCTGATGAAACTTCACGCAGTGGCTAATCTTCCGAGAGAAAAAGTATCAGGCAGTTCAATTACAACATGCCTGATCCTTATCTCCTCCCAACATCAGTCTATATAGAAAGAGGCCTAAAGGTGGATTTACACGTGCAGATAATCGGGCAGATTATTGGGAACGAACGTTCCTGCAAACGCTCATACCTAACAATCTGCCCATCCGTAGATCACCCAATAAACAAGCAAAACATTTGTTCATCGGGTGAAATGATCGCTAGTGCAGGCAGGGCTGGCCTTAGGTGTTCAGGCGCCCTGTGCGAGCTAATCTTGTGCCCCCCTTCACCCCCCCCCCCCCCGGTTCACCAAACATACACAAAGAGGAAAACAATCTTTGTGTGAAAAACTATTTGCTACAATGTCGGGCCGGCCTGCTGTAAGAGACCGACTGCGAGCTGTGTCCAGTGGCGGATCCAGAGCCTGGTCTCGGGAGGGGCACTTCTAGGTTATTTTCTGTCCGCCGCCACAAAACAATGGTGCTTATAGAACAGACTACACAGTGTAGAGGTATACTGTATATTGTGTGGCACAGTGTAGGCTATATGTGTATAACAAACATATTTCACATGAAAACAATTATTTGACTTGGCCCTTGGGGATCTCGGACACCACTTCAACACTTTGGCTGGGGGGCTCAGCGGAGCTGATGTTGTGTTTTATCCTAATGAGGAAGATTTCATAATAAGGATTTGGAGAAGGGGCAGAGGGGTCGCAGAGCAGGGAGAGGCTGGTGCTGCTACTAGGGGGTCATACTATGGGGGAGTAATAAAGCCCCCCATAATGCCCCCCAGTAGAAATAATTCTCCTTATAATGTGACAGTGCAAAAAATACCCCCTTGTAATGCCCCCAGTTGAGCTAATGTCCCCATAGTGCCCCCATAATGTGCAAGTATAAAATACCCCTATACAGTGCCCCCATAGTGCTCCTCTCCCCCCTTTCCTTCTAGTGCCCCCATAATGTACCAGTATAAAATGCCCCAGTAGATGCCCTCAGTGTCCCCCTTAATTTGCAAGTATAAAATACCCTTTCTTAGTGCCCCCCGTAGATGACCCCATAGTACTCCTCTCCCCCCTTCCCCATAGTGCCCACCATAATGTGTCCCAGTATAAAATGCTACTGTACAGAGCCTCCATATAAAATACCCCTTCTTTGTGACCTCAGTAGATGCCCCTATAGTGCCCCCAATAATGTGCCAGTAACAAGAGCAACCCCCCCAAACATGTGCCAGTAATAAGAGCCCCCTCATCATGTGCCAGTAATAAGAGCCCCCCCATCATGTGCCAGTAATAACAGCCCCCCCAATGTGCCAGTAATAACAGCCCCCCCAATGTGCCAGTAATAACAGGCCCCCCATCATGTGCCAGGAATAACAGCCCCCCCATCATGTGCCAGTAATAACAGCCTCCCCCATCATGTGCCAGTAATAACAGCCCCCCCAATGTGCCAGTAATAAAAGCCCCCAAATGTTCCAGTAATAACAGCCCCCCCAATGTGCCAGTAAAATTATTGCATATATAAAAAAAACTTTAAAAAAAACTCTTATACTTACCTCCATGTCAGCGATGTGATGCAGGCCTTTTCCGGCCTGTGTCCCGCGCTGTACGGCTCAAGCGGCGCGATGACCTAAATTATTGTTTCTGGACAGCAAATCGTACTGTGTAAGGCTACTTTCACACCTGCACTTTCCCTTTCCGCTATTGAGATCCAGCATAGGACAAAACTGAACAGAAGGGAACGAAGTGCGCCAGAATGCATCCCGTTTTCATTTCGTTGCATTCCCATGACGCACACAAAAGCGTTGTGGGCAGCGTTTTTTTGTGTGTCCTGGGATGCGGAGCAAGGCGGATCCGTCATGGCTATTTTAGAGATAATACAGCCGGATCAGTTCATAACGGATGTAGACGATTGTATTATCTGCTGATCCAACGCAGATGTGAAAATAGCCTAAACAGCGATCTGCTGCCCAGAAATGCATCTGTATAGCGTCCGCTAGTCCTCACACTGTGTAGGTGATCACAGCATGGAAATACAGTGCTTCACCGCCAAAGAACGAGCCGATGACGCTTCCTTCCCGACAATCGGCTTTAGCTTGGCGCGTGTACATGCACCTTTAGTCATGGCTACTGACTTATTTCTTTAGATGGTGTCGAAAGTGTCTTCTAACCTAACTGGAAGCACACTTCCGTTTTACTAATCTAGAATGAATACGTTCCACCAGCCGATTCTTCCTTGCACATTTTCATATGTAGGGAACCTATATATAGCCCAAAATAAAGTCCAGGACCCACCCCTAACTATATCATAAAAACCAACCAAAAGGAATGGGTCAATTAGGTACAAAAACACTTATAGTACTGAAGTATTAAAAAAATAACATGATTTTATTGAGAATCACAAAAGGACATAATTGGCACAAGTCACAAAACACATTTAACACAGGTCACAATACATAAAAGTATTAAAAACCAAGGGGACCGATGGTGGACTGTTGGTATATATTTATAAAGTGCAAGTGCAATAATTATGATTGGTCACTAGTAGAAAGGTATATTACACCAAACCACTATGGCTCAAAAATACATAGTACAAAAAAACTCATATGCATATTTTTACAACAGACACCAAATAATTAAGTTCAGTTATGCACTCAATACTTGGTCGGGAATCCTTTTGCAGAAATGACTGCTTCAATGCGGCATGGCATGGAGGCAATCAGCCTGTGGCACTGCTGAGGTGTTATGGAGGCCCAGGATGCTTCGATAGCGGCCTTAAGCTCATCCAGAGTGTTGGGTCTTGCGTCTCTCAACTTTCTCTTCCCAATATCCCATAGATTCTCTATGGGGTTCAGGTCAGGAGAGTTGGCAGGCCAATTGAGCACAGTAATACCATGGTCAGTAAACCATTTACCAGTGGTTTTGGCACTGTGAGCAGGTGCCAGGTCGTGCTGAAAAATGAAATCTTCATCTCCATAAAGCTTTTCATCAGATGGAAGTATGAAGTGCTCCAAAATCTCCTGATGGCTAGCTGCATTGACCCTGCCCTTGATAAAACACAGTGGACCAACACCAGCAGCTGACATGGCACCCCAGACCATCACTGACTGTGGGTACTTGACACTGGACTTCAGGCATTTTGGCATTTCCCTCTCCCCAGTCTTCCTCCAGACTCTGGCACCTTGATTTCCAAATGACATGCAAAATTTGCTTTCATCCGAAAAAAGTACTTTGGACCACTTAGCAACAGTCCAGTGCTGCTTCTCTGTAGCCCAGGTCAGGCGCTTCTGCTGCTGTATCTGGTTCAAAAGTGGCTTGACCTGGGGAATGCGGCACCTGTAGCCCATTTCCTGCACACGCCTGTACACGGTGGCTCTGGATGTTTCTACTCCAGACTCAGTCCACTGCTTCCGCAGGTCCCCCAAGGTCTGGAATCGGTCCTTCTCCACAATCTTCCTCAGGGTCCGGTCACCTCTTCTCGTTGTGCAGCGTTTTCTGCCACACTTTTGCATTCCCACAGACTTCCCACTGAGGTACCTTGATACAGCACTCTGGGAACAGCCTTTTCGTTCAGAAATTTCTTTCTGTGTCTTACCCTCTTGCTTGAGGGTGTCAATGATGGCCTTCTGGACAGCAGTCAGGTCGGCAGTCTTACCCATGATTGCGGTTTTGAGTAATGAACCAGGCTGGGAGTTTTTAAAAGCCTCAGGAATCTTTTGCAGGTGTTTAGAGTTAATTAGTTGATTCAGATGATTAGGTTAATAGCTCGTTTAGAGAACCTTTTCATGATATGCTAATTTTTTGAGATAGGAATTTTGGGTTTTCATGAGCTGTATGCCAAAATCATCAATATTAAAACAAGAAAAGGCTTGAACTACTTCAGGTGTGTGTAATGAATCTAAAATATATGAAAGTCTAATGTTTATCAGTACATTACAGAAAATAATGAACTTTATCACAATATGCTAATTTTTTGAGAAGGACCTGTATTGTGACCTGTGTTAAATGTGTTTTGTGACTTGTGCCAATTATGTCCTTTTGTGATACTCAATAAAATCATGTTTTTTTTTTAATACTTCAGTACTATAACTGTTTTTGTACCTAATTGACCCATTCCTTTTGGTTGGTTTTCATTTTCATATGTAGACAAGACTTTCCATCAAGGTAGCTGAAAATGAGCTCATCGCTGGTAATCGAGATGCAGGTATCTATTAGTGCAAAAAACAAAAACAAAGTCTAGACAAGCGAAGGTCAGAAATCTCAGAAGAGAACATGGTGGAAGCAGAGACCAGACACTGACAACAGGTAGAACTATCAGGATGGAAATCTTACATTACACCTGTATGAAAAATATGAGCTGATGGTTGTAGGAGTGCGAGTGCTAAACGTGTTATGTAGAGATGAGGGCATCTGTCACTTTTTAGATGATTTTTACTGCCTTTTAACCTTACAAACACTTATGTAGAGTAAATATAGAGCAATGACTCCCATTTACAGAGGACCTGTCTCCTCTTCTGACATGTCTGTTCTAGTAACTACTTGCAATCTCCATGTAATAATAATTTGTATGCCTCTGTGTTGAGCCATTCCTCTATTATTCCTGCTAGAAGTTATGAAGAAATTGCCAGCAGTCTACAATAAGTCCATTTGGGTGTTACCAGCTGGGGGGGTTGCCCCGTGCAGTCTTGACACTATCCAATCAGTGCTGCCAGTGTCCGACTTTGCCGCGATACACCCCCCGGTAACACTCAGATGGACCTTTATTGCAGACTGCTGGTAATTCCTTCATGAACTTCTATAAGGAATAATAGAGGACTAACACAACATAAAGTCATAAAAATAGACGATCCAGAATTGTTTTTACACAGCAGATTGGGGAAGGAGGGGGGAGCAAATGTCGGACCTCCACTGATCTGGTTCTGATAACCTATCCTAACTTATCGATATTCAAGTACCGGAAGACCCCTTTAAGTCCTATAACTGGCACATTGTATATAGGCACAGATTTTGTACTAGGGTCCGGGATCCTCAAGTTCCACCTATGGAGATTGTCATTATTCATATTAGTCCCTGACCCCTGAGAGTCTCACAATCCAATTAACTTAAGTCAGGAGTATACAAGATGTAATTTAAAAGGGTTGTTTCATCGAGGACCTGGATGGCATGTCACTAGGATAAGCCATCAATGTCATATAGGTGCAGTTCCCACCTCTTGGATGCGCTCCTATGTATAGAGCACAGCGAGTATGTGCGGCATGCTCTGTATTCATCACTATAAAAGCTACAAACGTAGCTGACCAAGCATACTCACCTATTTTCAGAAGTCCTATAGCGATCAATGGACAGCGCACCAGGCAAGGGCGGCCACGGCTCCATTCACTGCTATTGGACTGCTGGAAATAGCTGAGCCAGTGCTTGGCCATTTTCGGAACTCCGACAGTAGTGAACAGAGGGTGCCCGCGCATGTGCAGCTGCTCTCTGTTCACTTTGGGTTCCCTGTTCTGGAGGTAGGAGCAGGTCCCAGACATGGGACCCACACCTGTCTGACCTTTTATGGCGTGTCCTAGCGATATCATTGGAGATTTGACACTTCCGGATATAAGTATGGTGCCAATTGAGGGCTTGAGCCACAATCCAGGAACAAAGTACCCTCGGCTCTCCCAGTGTTATGCTTTACAAATTGTTTTAAACTTTATTGGTGCATACAGGTTAAAAACACCTCCAGATAAAGCGATAATCACATATCCAATAATACTCATAAAATAGTGAAACGTTTCAGTCAATTTAGACCTTCGTCGGCCAAATGTCTGAGTTCTGTGGGCATCTAGGGCCAGATGCCCCCAGGTTCCTCACAGCACTCAGACTCATATGGCTGAGGAAGGTCTAAACTGACTGAAATGTTCCGCTATTTTATGCAGATTTTGCTCTTTGTTGAGTTCAAACCCAGGCCACCAGTGCTATCCACCAAGCCACCATGCCGCTCACATCCTTTATTTTAGCTTTCTAAATGTAATGACACATGATGCTTGTGAAATGAGGACAGAAGTGCTACCATGAACCTGTACAGATGTACTGTACACTACAGATGAGTGAGAGCAATCCTGTATTTACAGCCACTTGTTTATTACACCCGTAGGCAACCCGAAATGTTCAAGTGCTGGAAGAAGAGGCTGTTTTTAAAAGTTTTTCTTAGAATAGCTATACAGCTTCTCCTATAGGTTGTCAGTGGGGACAATCTTCTCTCCGTATCACTGTCTTTCATGTAGCGTGTCCTTATGATTGATTGTAGCCTGAAGCATAGACAGGAATGTAAGTTGATATTATGTTTTAGGCTCAAGCATCATATTCAAGGTCACCGTAATCGAACCAGGACATGACTTGTAAGTATTCTAAAGGAGCCCAAGGGTAATGTGCAGTATATTATTATGCAGGCTTTTTTTTAAAGACAGCTCTTCCAAAGCTTAACTTCACATTGATTCAAAACTTTAATTTCACTTATGGTAAATAAACTATCTATCTATCTATCTACAGTGGATATAAAAAGTCTACACAACCCTGTTAAAATGTCAGGTTTCTGTGATGTAAAAAAAAATGTACCACTCAATTGAAAAACAAACTGAAATCTTTTAGGTGGAGGGAAGAAAACAAAAAAACTAAAATAATGTGGTTGCATAAGTGTGCACACCCTCTTATAACTGGGGATGTAGCTGTGTTCAGAATTAAGCAATCACATTCAAAATCATGTTAAATAGGAGTCAGCATATACCTGCCATCATTTAAAGTGCCTCTGATTAAACCCAAATAAAGTCCAGCTGCTCTAGTTAGTCTTTCCTGAAATTTTCTAAGTCGTATTCCACAGCAAAAGCCATGGTCCACAGAGAGCTTCCAAAGCATCAGAGGGATCTCATTGTTAAAAGGTACCAGTCAGGAGAAGCGTACAAAAGAATTTCCAAGGCATTAGATATACCATGGAACACAGTGAAGACCGTCATCATCAAGTGGAGAAAATATGGCACAACAGTGACATTACCAAGAACTGGACGTCCGTCCAAAATTGATGAAAAGACGAGAAGAAAACTGGTCTGGGAGGCTACCAAGAGGCCTACAGCAACATTAAAGGAGCTGCAGGAATATCTGGCAAGTACTGTCTGTGTGGTACATGTGACAACAATCTCCCGTATTCTTCATATGTTTGGGCTATGTGGTAGAGTGGCAAGACGAAAGCCTTTTCTTACGAAGAAAAACATCCAAGCCAGGCTACATTTTGTAAAAACACATCTGAAGTCTCCCAAAAGCATGTGGAAAAAGGTGTTATGGTCTGATGAAACCAAGGTTGAACTTTTTGGCCATAATTCCAAAAGATATGTATGGGGCAAAAACAACACTGCACATCACCAAAAGAACACCATACCCACAGTGAAGCATGGTGGTGGCAGCATCATGCCAAGGGGCTATTTTTCTTCAGCTGGAACTGGGGCCTTAGTTAAGCTAGAGGGAATTATGAACAGTTCCAAATATCAGTCAATATTGGCACAAAACCTTCAGGCTTCTGTTAGAAAGCTGAACATGAAGAGGAACTTTATCTTTCAGCATGACAACGACCCAAAGCATACATCTAAATCAATAAAGGAATGGCTTCACCAGAAGAAGATTAAAGTTTTGGAATGGCCCAGCCAGAGCCCAGACCTGAATCCGATTGAAAATCTGTGGGGTGATCTGAAGAGGGCTGTGTATAGGAGATGCCCTCGGAATCTGACAGATCTGGAGTGTTTTTGCAAAGAAGAGTGGGCAAATCTTGCCAAGTCAAAATGTGCCATGCTGATAGACTCATACCAAAAAGACTGAGTGCTGTAATAAAATCAAAAGGTGATTCAACAAAGTATTAGTTTAAGGGTGTGCACACCCTTCCCTCTACCTAAAATATTTGAGCTTGTTTTTCAATTGAGTGGTACAGTTTATAGGTCACATTAAAGGTGGAAAAAAGTTCTGAAATGATTTGTCCTTGTCTCATTTTTTTACATCACAGAAACCTGACATTTTAACAGGGGTGTGTAGACTTTTTATATCCACTGTATCTATCTATCTATCTATCTATCTATCTATCTATCTATCTATCTATCTATCTATCTATAACTTGCACTATGATTTAGCCCTATTTAGGCCATTGTTTACACTCATACTGTTTTATATTGTTGTACTGTTATTGCACTGTATTTGCACTGCACTGTGGAAAGGGTTAATGCACAGTGAGCAAATACTGAGAGACTTTGGGACTTTCCAGTATTCCTCAGGAGAATACTTACAGTGTTTCCACCACATGCAGAGGAGGCTGTAGCCAGATTAGTGGTGATTACATTCTTTGCCAAAGTCGTGAATCCCGTTCTGTCGGCTAAACCATCTATAGATCTTTTCTAGGGATGAGCTGACCCGTGGATGTTTTTTTTAAATAAATTTGGGAAGGCCCCAAAAAATTGGGAAATGGAAAAGAGAACGCAAAGAGAAAGTGTGCTGGAGTATAACCATGGCTGGGTGCGGCCGGTATACTTGTCTACTCAACACAAGGTACGGACAAGTCTTGTGGGATCCATGCCTGGTTCAATTTAAGGAACGTGAGCTTGTCCACGTTGGCTGTGGACATGCGGCTGCGCTTGTCTATGATCACCCCCACCCACCGAACTAACAGATGGATTAACTATATTAATTTCCCTGTCATGGATGCAGTGCAGGTGTACCTCACACCAAAAATAGGTATATGTCACCTATCGAACTAACAGATGGATTAACTATATTAATTTCTCTGTCAAGTATGCAGTGCAGGTGTACCTTAAACTATATTAATTTCCCTGTCACTTATGCAGTGCAGGTGCATCTCACACCAAAAACGTGTATATGTCACCCACCGAACTAACAGACAGATTAACCATATTAATTTCCCTGTCATGTATTAAGTGCACGTGTATCTCACACCAAAAATGGGAATATGTCACCCACTGAACTAACAGACGGATTAATTATTATATTTTTGTGTCAGCGGTATAAAGATCGCTGTAGGTCACCTACAGAATTGACAGCTAGATTAATTATTATATTTCTGTGTCAGGGGTGCAAAGATGGTGGTGTATTGCACCCACAAAAATCACTATAGGTCACCCACAGAATAAATAGCCAGATGAGATTCCTAACAATCTTCCTCAGTTCAGCTGCCTGCTTCCTGTCCCTGCACTACTCAGAGCTGTGGGCGGTGCTACACGTGATCCAGCTTGTATAGAGGCTGGGTCACATGATGCGCCGGCCAATCACAGCCATGTCATTACTAGGCATGGCTGTGATGGCTTCTAAGTGCCCACGGCTTAAAAGCTTGTTTATTGGCTGCACTGCAGCCTTTCAACAAGCTTTATTAAATGCCCGAACACAGAACTCGTACCTGAACTCTTGTGGCAAAGTTCAGGTTCGGGTCCAAGTATTTTGAGCTCCATTGAAGACAGCAAATAATGATAATGTCTGTAAAGCGCTGTGGAATATGTCAGTCCTATATAAGTGAGTATATGTGAGTAAAATGTTAGGTAGATAAATCGATAGTTGTATGTATACACACATAGATGTGTCTTGGTTTGAGATGGCCCAACACTATGGTGGGTCCCCTCAGCGGTGGCCAGGGGACCCACTATAGTGTTGGGACACCTCAAACTATTATCATTATTTGCTGTCTTCAATGGAGCTCACAATCTAAGTTCCCTATCAGTATGTCTTTGGAGTCTGGGAGGAAACGCATGTAAACACAGGGAGAACATACAAACTCCAATGTCATGCTGTCCTTTGTCGGACTCGGACCTAGGACCCCAGAGATGCAAGGCATCAGTGATAACCACTGAGCCACCATGTTATCTATCTATTCTTGGGGTCTGATCATCACATGAATTGGGCTCAGCTGCACATGTGAGTCAATGTGCTTGGCAAGGATTCAGCCTCACTGAGCAAACACCGATGACCTATCCTAAGGATAGGCTATCAATGTTTTAGTTCTGGAAAACCTCATTAAATACGAACCAATGGACTCTAAACCATTCATTTCAGTGGGTTATATTGCTGGACCTAAAGGGGTTGTGTCATCTCAAACATTAGTGGCATATCACTAGGATAAAGCTGCCAATGTCAGATTGATGCAGATCCGACCTTTGGGACCAGCACTTATATAAAGAACGGGGCCCCCAAAATGAAGGAGAGCAGACTGTGCCTGCACAACGTGCTCTCCAATCACTTCTATGGGCCTGTACTCAGTTATTTTCGGAACTTCTATAGTTGGGAATGGAGGTGTCCTCTCCTTTGATTTAGGGCTCAGTTCTGGAGATAGGAGTCCTGACTTCTAGACAGACTAACCCATCAGAACATAAGAGGACCATATGGTGGATCCAGTTTCTGATATAATAATGTGGTCCAGACACAACAGGGTAACCAAGTGGGTAATGTGTGCACAAGGGTAACTTGCAGCATGCTATCTTGGGAACTGAGTACCACCTACATCCACTCATTAAATCCAACTTTAAAGAAGAGTTAAATTAAGTATAAGCTGCTGCTTTCTTGGGAGCATATAAACCGAAACAAGATATATTTTGGCATACATGCCTTTCCTAAGCCACAGCTCCAAAAAAGCGGTTTAATTTTGGCAGTGCCTTGCAAGCCAGACACAAGAGGCCTCAAGAGGTCTTACATGGGACTACTTACGGGACCCTGGTATTAGGGAAGAAAATTGCTGCTTGGGTTAATAATTTTGGACTAAGTAAAAAATTAGATGGTCATATTTCAGTTCTGTATAATAACATAATAAAACATCTTTTGCGGCCCAAGGTGCTTCAATCCAACACTGTTTAGGAGAGTATCTTATATACATAGCATTAGTTTCGTTAAAAAGAATGTGTTATCAGAAAATGACCTGTTGTTTAAAACATTTTTTTATGTTAAAGATATATATTTTTAGAATTTCTGTTGATTATTTTTACATTTTCCATGTCATGATCTATATTTTAAGAAATCTTAAAATCATGCAGTTTTCACACCGGCCACTAGGCCTAAAATATGTCAATACTAGCTCAGTAGCTATCACATTATCATCACAGGAAGGAGTACAATGACAGATATCATCTATATACAAATAATACACGCTAAACCATTCACAATAGGTGATATCACAGCTTATCTACTCCCTCCTGACATCTCCACAGATCACAGAGCATGTCTAGAAAAGTATCCCATAGACGTCAGCTCCAGACTATGATGTCTATGGCACATGTGGCTGGTCTCAAAGAACAAGAAGTCTTGACATATTTTACGCCTAGTGACCATTAAGGCCCATTTACACTGGCTGAGAATCAACCAGATTCTCAGCCAGCATACGAACGCTCATTAGCGATTATCTGCTGGTGCAAAGATGCCGCTGATTACCCGATGAATGCGCAAATCGCACGTTATTGTGAAGGTAATTACTGCATGTAAATGTGGTCTCCTTCACTGATAAGCAGGCGTTTGCCGCAAAGAAACGCTTCCTTCCTGACAAACGCCTGCTAAGTTGTCCCGTGTAAAGGGACCTTTGTTTTTGTTTTTTATATAAATAGTGCCATGGAAAATTAAATGCCCTCAGAATAGAAGGAGACTTCTTGCTGCATTATGATAAGGAAATCCTTGCCCACACAGAAATTTCTTCAGGTTCCAAAAGAGAAAGTAATCACTGGGAGCCAGGTCTGGACTGGATGGTTAAGCTCCATAAAGCCACCCCTGATAGCAGCTTGTGATTTGTGAGACTTTTGAGCTGGCACATTGTCATGAAGCAGGAACACATGGGCCGACACCTTCCCACATTGTTTCTCTTTGATTGCCTCACGTAATGCCTCATTGTTGAAGCATAAGTGTCTCCACTCTTCCTTTGTAAGGAATTTAATCATGCAACGAAGCTCCAAATCCCTCACTTTCTTTGTAGACCTGCGCTGTACTGCACTTGCCATCCTGCCACTTCCAGTGCTGTCATCAGACTGAACTGCTACCGTGTGCGTTGCATGTCTCAACCTGCACAGACAAGCTCAGCTCCCTAACACTGACAGAACATTCTGGGGTAGATAACTTACTGAACATAATATATATATATATATTGTCTAGCATTCAACTAAAAAAGACATATTGGAGGAGTTTTGTGAATTTCTGCCTGTCATTCAGCTGCCTAAATCTTAGCTAATTAGCAGCACTGTAAATATTCTCCATAATGCTAACTGGCTAACGACAGCTGACTGACACTGCTCTCATCGCAATACTTCTCCCAAAAGTCCTTTTCAGATGAATGCCATGCACAATATAAGTTGTTTTAAACCTATAACCAACAAACCATTATCAGAAATAAAAAATGGCAGCCTGTATGTAAAATGCAAAGAAAGGGCATACACTTTGCAGATGTTAAACCCTTTCCAGGTAACAAGCCTGCAAACCATAGACCATTAGAAGCTGCAGATATGTGATATCTGGTTGCACAACACACCAAAGCTTCCCTGGTTTCTGTCACGTATGCTTCACTACAGTTTTATAGCACATCAGGGGATAATATAATCTGTAGTCTTCACCGCATCGGTTTTATATATGCAAATAGGATAGTTAAGGTCCTGGAGAGAGGTTTGTGTTCCTCACCACTTTGTCTCATCCATTGTCTAGAAGATAGACTGCCTATGGGTGTGGTATCGTTCATTTACCCAGAAATACAGAACTAATTACAGGACTTGGCTGCTCTTTGTAAGTACACACCCTAAGGTGTGGTAAGGTGTAACACAAACACAACTCCTCTGAATGTCCCAGCCCAGCGCTCAACCTCGTTGGTTACATTTGCCGTAAAGGAGCCAGCCAAGACAGATGGATCATCCACCATCTACAGACACTTGCAAGGACAGAGAAGCCTGTGGTAGGGCAGGGTGACTAAGTGCCATTATTTACATAGGTACTGATACAGATTAGGCGATGACAGCCTGGACTTACTCTTTAACTCACAGGTTTATATTGTATTGTTATATGGTTCACTGTGTTGTATAGTCTCCATTATGCTGTCAGTATCATTCCTGAAACCTTCTGTCCTAGAGAACTCCCAGCATGTCTCAACCAAGGATGGGGTTTGACTCTCCAGCCAAGATCAGTACAGCAGCAGTCTTTTAAGCAGGTTCACCCTGGCTGGTGCTTCTTTGGCTCTGCATTTCTATAAAAATTGTCCCAGTTTGACCACTTTTTTTTGTTTTGGAAGGAGCAGGGCTACATCAGGTATGAATATTATCCAAAAACTTGGCTACCCATCCAAAATTCTTAATAACTAGTACCTCTTGCTGTCTCCATAAGACTATAGGCCTGTTCACATGATGGTTCTGGTGCTGTTTTTCACGTTTTCCGCACAGAATCCATGCCAAAAACACCTCATCCATTTCAATTGGATGCAGAGTTTGCTTTAGCAGCATAATCTTGGATCGGAATCCATTAAAATAAATGGAAAGCTAAAAAAACGTGCCAAAACACGTGTTTCAGCGTGTTCTCAAAAGTTTGTAGTTGTCGGAGAAGTAGGAGACGCACTCAAGACCTAAAGTTGCAAAGCCCTCATTGAAAGACATGGAGACACTGGTATCATAAATAGTGTTGGGAGCGAATATACGTATCGCGAATTCTAATCGCGAATATCGCCATTTTGAGAATACGCAAAGATTTTGAATATAGTGCTATATATTCGCATTTCCGAATATTCTAGATTATTTTTTCATCAGTAACCTCCCTTCTTGCTTGTGGGCCAATGAGAAGGCTGCAATGTCTTTGTCTGAGCTTAGCAACATCCCTAGCAACCAATAGGAAGGTTGCCTACCCCTTACTATATAAGAAACTCCGCAGCAGCCATTTTCTGTAGTTTTATGGAGTTCTGAGAGAGACAGCAGTGTCATTGCTGTGCTCTGTGCTTGACTATGTCATTACATTAGATAGATAGTTAGTTAGATAGTTAGTTAGCTTATATACAATACAGATAGTTAGTGGGACATAGTCAGTGTAGGTTATATCCTGATATAGTGTAGCTGGTAGGTTCCAGTGCAGGGTGTTAGGTAGTGTGATAGGTTTTGCTGTCCATACATACAGTACATGCTACAGACATAGTGCTGTGATGTCACAAGTAGGGATGAGCAAACCCATGAAAGTTCGGGTTCACTGGGTTCGGCCGAACATCAGGTCAAAGTTCTGGTTCGGGACCCGAACTTGACCCCGAACCCAGACCCCATTAAAGTCAATGGGGACCCGAACTTCACTTTATTATTTTCCGTTATAACATGGTTATAACGGAAAATAATAGCATTCTTAAGACAGAATGCTAAATAAAATGGCCATTGAGGGGTTAAAAATAATAAAAAACTCACCTCATCCAGTTCTATCTTCATTCAGCAGGACCTGCGGTGACGTCACCGAGCTCACCACGTGGTAAGCACGGTGACATCATCACAGGACCTTTTGCAGGTCCTGAAGAAAGAAGACCTGCGCGATCAAGGCTGCGCGATCAAGTGGATGAGGTGAGTGTTTTTTTAACCCCTTAATGGCAATTTTTTTTAGCATTCTGTCTTAAGAATGTTATTATTTTCCGTTATAACCATGTTATAACGGAAAATATTAAAATCACCCGAACACCGAACCCGAACTTCAGTAAAAAAGTCCAGGTTCGGGTCTGGGCACCCGAACTCCCAAAGTTCGGTATGAACCCGAACTTTGCAGTTCGGGTTCGTTCAACCCTAGTCACAAGTGTACCAATAAGTAATATGTAGTCAGCCCTGCTAAAATGTGAAGTCGCATGTATTGCACAAAAATATGTGCATCATTAATTGCCGATTCTGCGCAATCGCGAATATATTGGAACACTCTATCTGCATATAAAGCTATTGTAATGTTCTGCCGTGCCAACTATTTTCTCCAGTCTCAAGAAACTTCTAGCAGCTTGAAAAATGTAGCAACAGTGACCCACTCCTCTATTGCGCGCGCAATACACACATATTACATAGCCGATTTTCGCAATCAAGAAAATAATCGTGAATATATGACGAATATTCGCCCAAATATTCGCGAAATATTGTGAATTCGAATATTGCCCCTGCCGCTTATCACTAATCATAAACAAGGGCAGACAGGGAACTGCCCCGGCAGAACAAAATAAACCAGTGCAGCACAAAATACTACCCTAGCAGAACAAAATACCACAGTGCAGCACAAAATACTACCCCAGCAGAACAAAATACCACAGTGCAGCACAAAATACCGCCCCAGCAGAACCAATTACCACAGTGCAGCACATATTGCCCAGATAAAACCAAATACCACAGTGCAGCACAGTATACCGCCCCAGCAGAACAAAGTACTACAGTGGAGCACATAATACTGCACCAACAGCACAAATTAAACAGTGCAGCAGAATACACTGCCCCGACAGATCCAAATATATACTGTATCAGTGCAGCACAAAATACCTCCCCAGAATCGGCCCCTCTGTGGTGACTAGTGGCAGCTACCACGTTATTTTCTCCTCCTCCTCTTACAGTTGTCTGTAATTAAAGTATGGAGGAGGGGGTGAAGAAATGAGATGCGGGCCACAATACTGAGCCAGTCCTACGTTTATCATCCTGCCTAGTCATATAGGAGAATAAAACCTTACATACCTCTTACATACAGTGATGTCTGTAGCGTAGACCTTACCTTATCTTCTTCATTCAGACCAGACCACCATGATGGCTTCTTTTTACCATGTCTCCTCTCTGTAGAGTTTGTTACACATATATTTTAGATTCCTATCTTTATCATCATTCATCCCACCTTCTCACCACATCCTCCCCATTGGGTGCCTCAACAGTGTCATCTTGGTGCCACCCCCCAACACTGTCCTTGCAGTGATCCCCAATGCCCCCAAATGCTATACTGTGCTTCCTAAAATGCCCCCAGTAATAATAATGCCCTTATATTGCTCCCATATTATTAAAGCCCCTTATAGTGCCCCAAGTATTAATAATGCTCCTATATCACCCCCAGTAATAATAATGATGCCTCTTATAGTGCTGTCCAGCAATAATGCTATGTCTGGGCTGGTGGGCGCGCAATCTGCTGGTGTCTTCTACATAGGTCTAGGATAAACTCATTAGCGTTTTTCTACTAATCCTGACTCTCCTAGTTTTCTGTCCCTGCTTGGTCCTTGACCTCGATTCTTGGCTGACGATTTGCCTTCCAGGTTCTGACTTCTGGCTTGGTATTGTTTCTGATTTCGGTTTGCTGATTTACCCTCATTGCTCTCCTGGTATTGACTTCTGCATTTGGTATTGGCTCTAATTTATTGGTTCTGATTTAGTTTATCTTTGTCTCCCCTGGTCTGACCCGACTGGTCTTTTCCGCTTGTATCTTAGTGGGGTCGCCGATCTGTCACTAGGTTTCTTACTTTATATTTAGGCCCCAGAACCTATCTAGGGAGGAACTGTTCACCAGTTGTGGGCCGCTGCCTACAGCGGATCGTGCAATTAGGTAGGGATAGTGGCATGAATAGTTTATGGTTCACTTCTCCCTACCATGACACCTAAATTAAAGACTTTCATATTTGATTGGTGATTGTCTTTACCTTGAAAACAGCTCCATAGATATACTAAAAAACAAGTCCACAAATTGAGATGCAAAAATGGTGGGACTTATGAAAAACCTACCCAAAAGTAGGAAATAGGGGGCATTAATGAGGAAAATTACAGGTTTGAAGGATAAATGTTAAAGACATGACACTGCCTTTGAAACCAGTGGTATATTCAGACCGTAAAAAATAATTATGAAAATTGAAGAATTTTTTCAAATCGTGGCCAAATGCCCCATACAGTTATAATTATCATTTAATCCTTGCAATTGGGTTCAGGCCAGGAAAGGAGCCACTATGTGTGGGAAAGGGCAACATCAGGCAACAGGGTGTGATAGGATGGGCACACACTTATGTCCAGGTTTGCAAGTGTTTGATGGATGGACCTGGCCTCTCAATATTGATCATTAGTGAGTGTGTTATGTGTATATCAGCAGTGCACCCCCCTGAATACATCATTGCATCTATCAGGTATCATAGCCATTGGGCAGCTGATGCTGAAACTTGGTGTCACGGTCCCGCCTGTGACGGGGACTAGAAGATTGAGGAGACTGGCTGCACGTGATTGACAGCCTCTTTGGTTTTTCCTTTCTGTGTAGTTGTTCTCAGATGTAGCTTAAGTGGTCATTCCTTCTCCTCTATTTAGTCCGGCCTCACCCATCATGGTTTGCGGTTGATAGCTCCTTGGTTGTGGAAGTCCTGCTGTTGGTTCTCTCTGAGTTCCTGCTCTTCCGCATACTTCTGGAAGTTGTGTCTCTTCTTTGTTGTTTGTTGTTTTCCCCTTCTATCTGGTATTAGGCCTGAGGGGGTCTTATATTCCTTCATCTGGTAAGGAATAGGCCATCCGTGTCCTGACACTATCTGCAGGGCCCTGTTAGGGTGAGATAGCGCTTAGGTTCCTGTGTATGAACATTCCTACTATCAAGCGCTGTTCATATTGCTAGCAGTCAGGGCTCGGCGTAGGGACTTACTAGGTGGTGACCTTCCCTCATCTCTAGTTTCCAGGCCTAGTACCTTTTCCCTTCCCTTCTGTGTTTGGTGTGGAGTGTATTCCCCACACCACGCCATGACACTTGGCAGACATCTTTTTTTTATATAGAGAACAGAAGGTTAATCAGACATGCAATGAATACATACTTGCCCGTACTTTAGCTTTTTCTAATAAAGATCTGTCTAGAAGATGGCTAACTTCATGCAGACAAAAGAGGGAATTGATATCATATGTATGGAAAATAGTTACTGTATGTAATATCTGTTCATTTATGGTCTGCACAGAAATCTGCTTAATGTATGGCATGGTATCTGAGTCAGTTAAAGTCATCTTCAATAAAATATTATGCTGAACAGCATAAAACACAGAAACATACGGTACAGGCCTGCGCGCATACAAAATAAGAACAAACCGCACTGCTAGCATAAAGATGACCCTAAAAAATCAAAGGTAGATGCCTACAAGAGAATGGAAGTGCATGTGCACCACTAAGTTGAAGTATCTCAAGCATAATTGAAAGGTTTTTCCCATCAAGGTATCCCCTTTCTACATGCTTCATTAAGTCATATACAGTGGGATGCGAAAGTTTGGGCAACCTTGTTAATCGTCATGATTTTCCTGTATAAATCGTTGGTTGTTACGATAAAAAATGTCAGTTAAATATATCATATAGGAGACACACAGTGATATTTGAGAAGTGAAATGAAGTTTATTGGATTTACAGAAAGTGTGCTATAATTGTTTTTTAACAAAATTAGTCAGGTGCATAAATTTGGGCACTGTTGTCATTTTATTGATTCCAAAACCTTTAGAACTAATTATTGGAACTCAAATTGGCTTGGTAAGCTCAGTGACCCCTGACCTACATACACAGGTGAATCCAATTAGGAGAAAGAGTATTTAAGGAGGTCAATTGTAAGTTTCCCTCCTCTTTTAATTTTCTCTGAAGAGTAGCAACATGGGGGTCTCAAAACAACTCTCAAATGACCTGAAGACAAAGATTGTTCACCATCATGGTTTTGGGGAAGGATACAGAAAGCTGTCTCAGAGATTTCAGCTGTCTGTTTCCACAGTTAGGAACATATTGAGGACATGGAAGACCACAGGCTCAGTTCAAGTTAAGGCTCGAAGTGGCAGACCAAGAAAAATCTCGGATAGACAGAAGCGACGAATGGTGAGAACAGTCAGAGTCAACCCACAGACCAGCACCAAAGACCTACAACATCATCTTGCTGCAGATGGAGTCACTGTGCATCGTTCAACCATTCGGCGCACCTTACACAAGGAGATGCTGTATGCGAGAGTGATGCAGAGGAAGCCTTTTCTCCACCCACAGCACAAAAAGTGCCGCTTGAGGTGGGCTAAAGCACATTTGGACAAGCCAGCTTCATTTTGGAATAAAGTGCTGTGGACTGATAAAACTAAAATTGAGTTATTTGGCCATAACAAGGGGCGTTATGCATGGAGGAAAAAAAAAACAGCATTCCAAGAATAACACCTGCTACCTACAGTAAAATATGGTGGTGGTTCCATCATGCTGTGGGGCTGTGGGGCTGTGTGGCCAGTGCACGGATTGGGAATCTTGTCAAAGTTGAGGGACGCATGGATTCCACTCAGTATCAGCAGATTCTGGAGACCAATGTCCAGATATCAGTGACAAAGCTGAAGCTGCGCTGGATCTTTCAACAAGACAACGACCCTAAACACTGCTCAAAATCCACTAAGGCATTTATGCAGAGGAACAAGTACAACGTTCTGGAATGGCCATCTCAGTCCCCAGACTTGAATATAATTGAAAATCTGTGGTGTGACTTAAAGAGAGCTGTCCATGCTCGGAATCCATCAAACCTGAATGAACTAAAGATGTTTTGTAAAGAGGAATGGTCCAAAATACCTTCAACCAGAATCCAGACTCTCATTGGAACCTACAGGAAGCGTTTAAAGGCTGTAATTTCTGCAAAAGGAGGATCTACTAAATATTGATTCAATTTATTTTTTGTGGTGCCCAAATTTCTGCACCTGCCTAATTTTGTTTAAACAATTATAGCACGCTTTCTGTAAATCCAATAAACTTCATTTCACTTCTCAAATATCACTGTGTGTGTCTCCTATATGATATATTTAACTGACATTTTTTATCGTAACAACCAACGATTTATACAGGAAAATCATGACGATTAACAAGGTTGCCCAAACTTTCGCATCCCACTGTAGTCATCTTATAGGAATCTGCCCATACAAGATCCCTCCTATTACACTGGACAGCTAGTGGGACCATATGTTGCCACCTGGAGCTCACTCCAATGAAAAGGAAGTTTCCCAGATAGAATGGCCAATGAGTAGTGTCCGGAATAGGATTATGGTAGCCCCTAGAATCCTCACACAAGATGACATCAGCAATGCCAACATTGAGACAATCCTAAATATGCTATACCTGAACAAATGACAATACTCTCATAGCATTCATCTATAGTGTTCCCTAAGAAACCACCATGTCCCCCATTTATATCCAGCAGGATTCTTCTCCCTATAACAGTCATGAATAATGGGAAGGGGAGGGGCACCAGAATGAAAACAGAAGGGAAAAGACAAAGAACTAAGCCTCAAGGCTAGGGAGAGGGGAAGGTCACCTCCTAGGAAACTCCTAGAACTGGCCCTGACTCCTGTGAGTATGTATAGACCCTGAAGGTGGGAAAATACATACGCTGGAACCTAAACCCTAGGAGCCCTGAAATGCCCTAGAGGTAGTGACAGGGAATGAGACAACTGGTTCCTTCCCAGGTAAACGAACCAGCGTCTCCCTGAGGCCTAGAAACAGCAAGCACAGGGGAACAACCAAATACAAAGAGCAGTACAACTTATCTAATAGAAAATGGATGAGCAGGAACACAGGAAAGGCCCACACACCAACTCTTCCAAATTCAAGCAGAGAATATTAACCGCATGGTGTGAAGTGTGAGACCAAACTAAATAGAAAAGTAGTAATGACCACAAGCTGCACCTGACAAGAGGTGTGGTCATTACCAAACAACAACACTAAGAATCAAGAGACTGTCAGTTAACATCACGTGCAGTCAGTCAGTCTCTCAGATCTTTTAACCTCTGTCACAGAAGGTACCGTGGCAATAACACTGGCCGATTACATAATAACTTTGAAATTGTGATGTCAGTTGTGTCTTCATGCTGGACCCTCTACCTGGTCTGGATATTTCATGCTATCAGCAGTAGCATAGAAGGTGAAGAGAAGTGTTAAGTGGAACTGAGCAGGTGTGCATGTTGGGAAATCTACTCACTGGGAAACCTGGTAAATCACTGCAAAACCCAAAATCACTCATCAATGAGCAAAAACCGAAGATGGACAACCAAGGAATTATATAGCTTCACCAGGAAGTGGACATATCAATAAGTGTTCAGTGTGAAGTCACTACTGTGGTTACCAGAGAGTAGATACTATGCCTTAGAGCTAGTAGGAAGGGATAATTAGTCTATAGATTCATAGGGAATTTGATACTTTACAACAGGATGAGCAAACAGTAATTATTATCCTAAGAATTCCACAGGGAGTTGTTATGGAGCAGCTAGTGTGCACCCACTGTGCCAACTAACCGGTTTGGCTTTGGGCTAAAACCAAAGGGCGTTAATTTTGTGCTCCCCTGGTATTCACCCTTTAACGCCTGTACAGGGATCCGGCCTTAGCTGGAATGGAGCAACCGAACCACTACCTCCTGGGATAGTCCCGGAGTAGCTGGTAGCTGACCTTCAGGTGTCAGGGATTCTGGTGCAAGCACCACAAGGTCCGGATGCAGAAAACGCACCAAAATCACAGGACAACCACAGGTATAGTCTGGACAGTCACTAAGACTTAAATGCATGTTTCTGAGAAGAATACAGCACACTTGAAGCACTGATTGTGGGAGACATAGGATAAACAAGCAGGCAGGATGAACGTGAAGATACAGAAAAGGCACACAGTGTTAACGTAAACACAGACAGAATTCAAACTGAAAGTGGAAGTGCTGGAACACTCAGGGAGGGCACGTACAAGCTGGAGCTCAAACAGGAACAAACGCAGGATAAATGCAGGTAAATCACAAGACTATGAGAACACCTTTGCTAGTCATCAAGGAACCTAAAGCTCAGGCACCCTCCAGGTGGAGAGGGCGACTTAAATACCTATGGATCCCCATCTGTTGGCTGGGAAGGATTTGGCAGCAAACGCACTGTCCCTTTAACAGAGGTGAATGTGTGCACCCTAAGGAGACAGAGGCTCCCCTCCAATAATTTAGAATTGCCTAATAGTGTATATGAGATGAGTTTTTAAAGGGGTTGTCTGAGTGTTTAATACTGATAACCTATCCTCAGGACTCCCAACACGTTCATGGGTGCAGCTCATTCCTTTTCTAGTGAATGGGGCTGAACTGCAATGCCAAGCACAACTGTTATCTGTACTTGGAAAGCTGCAATTAGGCCGCAGAGTGCTGCAGCCCCTTCAAACAGCTGATTGGTGGGGGTGGCAGGTGTCGGACTCCCAAGGATCTCATACTGGTGACTAATCCTGAAGATAGGTCATGAGCTTCAAACACTCGGAGGACCCCTTGAAAACTAGATAATTCCTTCAATGCTGTTTGTATTTATCGCAGTGTTCCTACTGAACTATGATATTATCAGTTTTAGAGTATTTTCAGTAGTGAGTCTTGTGATTTATCTTCGCATCTGAGAAAACCGGGCGCGTAGAAGAAACCCCATTGAGAAGCCAGCATGTAAGAGTCTGCGTGATCTGCTGAGCAGATTTGTACTAGTGGAGCTGTGATGATGAGTAGAAGACCAAGACGATGAGTTATTTATGACTATCTGGACAGCCCTATGTAATCTATAATTGGGATACTTCCTCGTAGCTAGTTGAAAGACATTGACTCTGGCGCCACATCCATCTATTGTAATAGTTTGTAAGTCAGTTCGGAAATCATATTTTCTAAAAATGAGGAAAATACTGGAGCAAAAAAAAGATTCCGCCATAGAATTTAAATCTGCTTGTACATGTGCCCAGTTACTTTAATGGAATAGATTTAGACGACTTGGCAAATATAGCTGCTGAGAGATTTATGATCCACATATGCTGCAAAGAGATGTGATTCAAAAGAAAGTAAATTCACATGGGTACACACGAGGAAACAGAAGATGGTAAAATAAACTGCACATAATTCAGCAAAGGTACTGGAAATCTGGAAATGTCACTGTAGACACTCATGGTTGCCCAGTTTATAAAACCTATCTTAGAAGGCATTACTGTAACGGCGGGGGGGGGGGGGGGGGGGGGGGGGGGGGGAGTCCTTATTTGCAATACACATCAGTTAGCTAGAGCATTCAGTGACTACAAAAAAGATCTCTTTCCCCGGAGGACCCATCATGTCCATGTATAACATGGGCAGTCTATTGATTTCAATGGGCACAATGTAATGCTTCGTTTATCCAGTGGTGGCGCTGCAGGAAAATTGAACACTTGCTGCTAAATCCCTCTGCAGAATACAGCTGATCGCTTAGTATCTCAGTAATGGGACAAACTGAAATGTAGCACTGTAGCACCTATAGCCTCTTCAAACAGCTGATCATGGGGTGCTGAGAGTGGGACACCCACTGATCAGATATTCATGTACTACGCAAAATCCTAATACCCATGCTTACAGCAGAGTCCATATTAGGGTGGCTGTGTCTGTGACTCTATTCCATCCATACACCGAACTGGCACTGCTCATTTATGGCATACTGTAGTATGACGACATACATGGCTCTCTCAGACCCCACCAATCAAACACTGAGCCCTATGATAGACCTTTGATGTTAGAGTTCCAGAAAACCACTTTAAATGTGTTGTTGTGCAGCAATACAGGACACTATAGATGCACAAAAGTGGCTCATTCTGGGGAAGAAAAGTGAATATTGTTTTTTATCTATTCTTAGGCACCAACCTTAAAGGAATTGTGTCACCAAAATTTTTATCTTCAACTTAAAACTAAATAACAACACATCTAATCCGAGCATTATAATATTATAATGGGGGCGGCCATCTTGCCTGAGCTATTCTTAACAGCATTTAGAAAGCATTAAGAAAATTGCTTTACGGCCGCCCCATGGTCCATAGACACAATGGTCAGGACGCAGGGCCGGCTCCAGGTTCATGTGGGCCCTTGGGTGATAAATCCCAGTGGGCCCACTAGAGGCATTTTTTTACATTTACATGTCCCGCTGTGGCTCCCACGCGGTATAATAACCCCCAGTGGCCCCTTTACAGTATAATGACCACTAGTGGCCCTTCACACAGACCACTAGTGGCCCCCCAATGCCCCCCCCAACACTATATAATGACCCCCAGTGGCCCCACACACAGTATAATGACCCCACAGTGGCCCTCCATTCAGAATAATAACCCCCAATCGCCTCCCATTCAGAATAATGACCCCCATTAGCCCCCAAACTGGCGGAATACTGTATGGAGGGGGCACTGGGGGTCATTATACTGTATGGTGGTCACTGGGGGTAATTATATTGAATCTGGTCTTTGGGGGACATTATACTGACTGGAGGGTCATTGGGGATCATTATACTAAATGGGGGACACTGGGGGTCATTATACTATGTAAAGGGCCCTCACAGTATAATGACCCCACAGTGGCCCTCCATTCAGAATAATGACCCCCAGTCGCGCCCACACTGGGGGTTATACTGTATGGAGGGGGCACTGAGGGTCATTATATTGAATGGGGGCTCTGGTGGTCATTATACTAAATGGAGAGTCAATGGGGATCATTATACTAAATTGAGGGCACTGGGGATCATTATATTGTGTAAGGGGCCCTCACAGTGTAATGTTCCCCCAGTTGCCCCCTCACCTACCTATCATTGCTGGAGCGCAGGGGAGCCGGCGGTCCTGTCATTCACTAACCTGCGCTCCTTCTCTCCTCTGGCCCGCTGCAGCAGTGAGACACACGTCATGACGTCACCCCTGGGCCGGGCCTGAAGGAGAGAAGGAGATGTGCAGTGATGTAGCTAGAACTGACTGGGCCCCACAGCTAATTTTAGTACGTCCCCCGCCCTGCCTTCCCCAGTGGGTTCACATCACGTTTTTCCTATCGGTTTGATGTATACAAATGTGCAGCACACCACGTTTTTGCATCCTGCAGTGTCCAGTAAAAAATGCATATGGAACTGTATGGTGAACAGACGCCACGGTACGGCATCAGTCTGAGGCATCTGTTAACGCATACATTTTTATGGATGGCAAAATTAGGATGTGAACCCAGCCCTAGTGTCAGAATAAGCACCAGTACACAGCGGACCAGCGTGGCGGAGAGGGGAGGCCGCCATGTACTGACAAAGCGCTACCTGGTCCTGGTGGTCAGGGATGAGGACCGTGTTTCCCAAGGATCATTTTCTACTGGTAAATACAGTGCACAGTATAATACACTAGAATCTATATAATATATAGATATTAGCCCTACCCCTGAATAATAATACATTTATTATATAGAAATACGTCTATATTAGGGGTATTTCTGACACAGATTGTGGCGCAAAGGTCCTTAGCACCGCAATCTGTATCTTTTCCCGCTATCTTTTCCATGCCAGGTCTAAAAAAAGTGGCGTGGGCAGGGAAAGGGATACAGTTATGGCCATACAGTTATTGGATACCACCGCCATACAATGATAACACCCCCATACAATGATAAAACCACCATACAGTGACCGGATAAAAGGGTATAAGAGGGCACAGTACAGAGAATGACTAGGGGCACTGTACAGGGTGTGGTAAGAAGGCACAATGCAGGCTATAAGGCGGCACAGTACGGGGTGAGGGGCGCAGTACTGGGTGGGGGGCACAGTACAGGGTGGGGAGCACAGTCACATGACCCTTTGATGTTAGAAGGTCCTTATGGTGAATGTGGTTCAGATGCCACCATAATGAAAAGGCAGAGGAGTGAGACAGGGGCCTGGGGCCATGGATGGACAGGAGGGGTGGACACAGCAAGTAGGTGGAAGGGGCTCTGAGGGGGATTCATAAAAGAAGTAGGGGCAGGAGGTCTGTGCAGGGCAGCAATAGGAGATAGGAGGGTGGAACAGGAGCTCTGGATACATGAGGGAGGAAAGGAGACAGCAGGGGCTCCATGAGGATGAGATAGGACAGGATATGAAGGGGGGCAGGTGTCATGGAGACAAACTGCTTAATGAAACAGTAAAAAAACTAAATAGAATAAAGCAGCATCCAGCAGCAGATCGAAGAAGAGACAGTCACAGTGCAGACTCACAGACACACTTCTGCTCCAGCCCTGCCGGTCTCTCTCCTCAGGCAGCATGTCCTGTGTAGAAGGGGCGTGTCTGAGTCTCTGCAGCAGCCGGCCTCATGTGACTCAGAGGGCTCACCAAAGGGGTACTGCGTAAGTGAAATGACAGCAATGAGAGCTTCCATCTGTATTGATGGAAGTGCTCATAGCAGCTCAGTGGGTCCCCCCAGGAGCATTGGGCCCCAGCACTTGCCCGGGTTTGCCGGGTAATGGTCAGGCCCTGGTCAGGAGGGGACCTCATAGACTTCTATGGGAGAGTCTTCTGGGCATGCTCTGTGACCTGTGCAGAGGTCATTGTACAAGGAAGGAATAGATAAGATTCGACAATCACCTATTGTGAATGGAGGATCCTGTCTTATCTATACACAGAGGTGAAATCATTACAGGCAGGATTAGAATAACAGATAAGCAGATAACTGCAGCAAAGTGAACTGTACAGACCAAGAAGTGGCGCCAATTATTAAGCTTAGTGGCCAGTGCAAAAACTGTAGGATTTATGATTTCTGTTTAAATATAGATGATGACCTGGAAAATTAAAAATAACATCATCAAATAATCTTTAAAATGATTTTAAACGTGATTTTAACAATAGGTCATTTTCTGATGTCATATTCCCTTTTTTATAATTTGGCCTTGATGCCCTATCAGCCATCATCCCTAGTAGCTGATGTGGTGGCAACACTACCGCAACAATTCTATATAATTTTGCAAACATGACACCATATTAGATGGTCCACTGGTTCCACCAAAATAGACAAGTTTGGCCAACCTTAATCTAATGTATGTGGCTATATTAAGATTGGATTCAAGCAGGGCAGATTTGTGACAGACTGTCTCATTTATCTAAATGAGCAGGGATGCACCACTAATGAGGCCAGGCCTCAGGCAGCACCAGGTAGGGGCAAGAGAGGAGCAGCCGAAGGGCCATGGGCTGAAGGAAAGTGGTTAGGTTAATAAAATTGGCATGGGGGGGCATTTCAGTTTTTGCCTCAGGCAGCAGAAAGGCTAGGTGCACCCCTGTAAATGAGGCTTGCAGAAATCCATGTGGATTTTGCCAAAGAAACCCCAGATTTTCTGTCACAGTAGTTTCTGCAACAAATCTGCCACATCTGAATTCACCCTACATAGTTGCCTTTGGTCTGGGGCATGAAGAAGGTGGAGTGTTTGTGAGCATCTTCTTGCTGTTTTGAGTGGAGCCTAAATGTCCCAAATTATAATGGTAGCTATGGTCAGTGGTTGATCATTGAAGGATCCGTGTTTGGTCCATGTCTCTGTTTTTTTGTTCTCTGTGTGTCTCCTAGGCTAAAAATTAATTTCGATACCAATGGTCCATGAAAACCACAAACCAAACATAGATGGCATCCACGTTGTGTCCATGGTTTTTCCGATCCCATAGACTATAATGTGCATGAGGGATCCATAATCATGGACAACATAGGGCATGCTTCCGTGAAAACCACTCATGTGTGAATACACACATTAAAGTCAATGGACATGTGAGCGGTCTATGGAGACCATAGACAGCAAATGTCCGTGATTCACTAACATGTGAAAAAGGTCTTACCCTAGTCCTAGTGGAATGGGCAGGGTCGGTGCAAGGATTTTTGCCGCCCTAGGCAAGATAAAAATTGCCGCCCCCCCCCCCACTTATCAGATGATCTGCCCATATCATGACGTTACATATGTTCCACCCCTTTCTCAGCATTTAAATTAAAAGAGAGTTATATGTTGCAATAAAGCCCCCTATTAAGAATGGTGGAGAATAACTACCATAACTTAAGCCATAGCTAAAGAAACAAGCCTGGGGCGAAAAACAATAAGGGCCCCCCCCCATGACACTTGATGACTTTTACAGAAGAAACTGTATATTGTGTGGCACAGTGTAGGCTATATGTGTATAACATAAACATATTTCATATGAAAACTTACAATTACTTGGCTTGGCCCTTGAGGATCTCGGACCCCACTTCAACACTTGGCCGGGGGCTCGGCGGAGCTGATGTTGTGTTTTATCCTAATGAAAAAGATTTCATAATAAGGATTTGGAGAAGGGGCAGAGGGATAGCAGAGCAGGGAGAGGCTGGTGCTGCTACTAGGGGGTCATACCATGGGGGAGCAATAAAGCCCAACATAACGCCCCCCCCCCCAGTAGAAATAATTCTCCTTATAATGTGCAAAAAATACCTTCTTGTAATGCCCCCAGTTGAGCTAATGTCCCCATAGTGCCACCATAATGTGCCAGTATAAAATACCCCCATATAGTGCCCCCAGTAAATGCCCCCATAGTGCTCCTCTCCCACCTTCCTCCTAGTGTCCCCCATAATGTACCAGTATAAAATCCCCCATATATAGTGCCCCAGTAGATGCCCTCAGTGTCCCCCATAATTTGTAAGTATAAAATACCCCTTCTCAGTGCCCCCGTAGATAACCCCATAGTACTCCTCTCCCACCTTCCCCATAGTACCCACCATAATTTGTCCCAGTATAAAATGCCCCTCTACAGAGCCCCCATATAAAATAGCCGTTGTTTGTGGCCTCAGTAGATGCCCCTATAGTGCCCACCAATAATGTGCCAGTAAGAAGTGCCCCCAATGTGCCAGTAATAAATGCCCCCATAGATGTCCCCCAATAATGTGCCAGTAAAATGTGCCCTCATAGATGCCCCCCAATCATGTGCCAGTAATAAGAGCCCCCCCACCATCATGTGTCAGTAACAAGAGCCCCCCATATCATTTGCCAGTAGCCAGAGCCCCCTATATCATGTGCCAGTAGCCAGAGCCCCCCCTATATCATGTGCCAGTAACCAGAGCCCCCCCTATCATGTGCCAGTAGCCTGAGCCCCCCCATCAACATGTGCCAGTAGCCATAGGCCCCCCTATCATGTGCCAGTAGCCATAGGGCCCCCCTATCATGTGCCAGTAGCCATAGGGCCCCCCTATCATGTGCCAGTAGCCTGAGCCCCCCCATAAACATGTGCCAGTAGCCATAGGCCCCCCTATCATGTGCCAGTAGCCACAGGGCCCCCCCTATCATGTCCCAGTAGCCATAGGGCCCCCCTATCCTTATCATGTCCCAGTAGCCATAGCCCCCCCGATCATGTGCCAGTAGCCAGAGCCCCCCATCATGTACCAGCCCAGTAGTCACCAGTATTGACAACAACAACAACAAAAAAAAAAACACTTATACTTACCTCCATGTCAGCGATGCGATGCAGGCCTCTTCCGGCCTGTGTCCTGCGCTGTACGGCTTAGGGCTCAGGCTGCGCGATTACATCATCGTGCCGCCTGCGCCGGCCTCTGATAGGCTGCCAGCCTAGTGCCTGCAGCCTATCAGAGGAAGGGGAAGAGACACACCTCTCCCTGCTCTGCTGCACAGCCATCTATATCGCTGTCTTGAGGACGGCGATACAGATGACTGGAGATGAGCGCTTGCACAATGGAAGCGCTCATCTCCGTGTGACACGTGTCCACAGTTCTGCCTATAGTTAGTTGCGCGCCGGCCCTGCTTACTAGAACGGACGGTTCCGGCGCCCCCTGCTAAATTGCGCCCTAGACGGCTGCCTAGGTCTCCTCTTACAGGTGACGCCGGCCCTGGGTGTGGGGAATTTGTCTTTGCCAATAAGATACCGTATATATATATATATATATAAATAATGGAAATCCGCAGCACTCCTTAAAAATAAAAATGTGCTCTTTATTCACACATATCAAGTGACAACGTCAGGTCTGAGAGAAAGGTTCTGTGAGAGAACCGAAACGTTGTCACTTGATATGTGTGAATAAAGAGCACATTTTTATTTTTAAGGAGTGCTGCGGATTTTCATTATTTACCTACCGTCCTGAATCGAGGGATCACCGCGGGCACCCTGCACCTCTATAAGAACCAGAAGGGAGTGCTGCCAAACCTTTTTTTTCATAAATATATATATATAGTTATAGTTGCTGCATTCAGTAAGATGCTGGGAAGTTCCATAAAAGTAGAGTTTCCCTTTAATTACACATGAATGCCCCGTAAGACGATTTCAGAATGGGTCTGAGACAGTTTTTTGCCCCCAAACAGCTGCGATTTCTCAAGGCAGATATGAACTTTTATTTGTTGTTATTTGTAGGAAAATGCCCTGTAACAAAATAGTGATTTTCTACCAAGATAATGCGAAAAAATAGCAGAACATTTTATGTTCTTTAAATATTTCCTTTTTGACCAACCCCCCCGCCCCTGGATTTCAGATTTTAATGAACCCTGGAGATTGTTTACAGCAGCCCAGGATTAATGAGTCTGTCCTTGCATACGAATAAACATTCTAGAAAATGACATTAACTTTGCATAATGTCCTTAAAAAAAAACTTAAAAAACAACGTGGTCCAACTGGCCAGCAGGCAGCTTCCTCGCTAATAATTATCTTTGTTTTGCCGTTTGTTTTAGTTCAGTCAAAGTGCTTTTCCAGAAGATGTTCTGTAAATGATTACCATATGTGTCCCGACTCTCTAATACAGAAATAGTGAGAGTAATTGGTCGAGAAACTCACAAAAGGCCAAACTGGGCCAGTTATGAAGAACATGCAAGGATTTATTAGGGAACGGCTAATTATTTAACCATTTACTGCCTGGTCTTCAAAGCTTTTCCTCCTAAACTCCTCGTCTGACATGTCCTCCAGCGCTCCATTGATGGAAGTCTACAAAAAGTGTTGGTCATGGATTATGATTATTATTATTGGGCTGGTCTTAAAGGGGTTTTCTGAGACTTTGTATACTGATGACCTATCCTCCAGATAAGTCATCAGTATGTGATCGTTGGGGGTCTGCCACCTGGGACCCTTGCCGATCATCTGTTTGAGAAGGTATCAGCATTAGCACTGCTGCCTTCTCTCAGCTCACCAAGCACAGCACCGTACAGTGTATAGCAGCTGTGCTTGGCATCGCAGCTCAGCCCCATTCGCTTCAATAGGCTGTGTGACCGATGAACGTGTTGTCACATGGCCTAGGCTAAACTGAGAGAAGGCTTTCTCAAACAGCTAATCAGCAAGGGTCCCGATGCTGGACCCCCAGTGATTAGATACTGAGGAGGATAGGTCATCCGTATATAAGTTCCGGAAAACCCCTCTAAAGAGAACGACCTATTGTTTAAATTGTGTCTTTATGTTATCTATATTTAAATAAAAAAATAAATTGTGCAGTTTTCTCACTGGCCACTAACTCGAATGATATTCAGCAATCATCTCATTATCATCACAGACAGGACTGCAATGACAGATATCACCTTTGTATAGATAACACAGGTTCCATCATTTGCAATAGGTGATATCATAGCTTATCTACACCCTCCTGGCCTTTGCACAGGCAGGAAGTCCCTTTCTGTTTTTTCGATCTATGGCTCATGTGGCTACTCTCGAAAAACAGGACATTTTTACTTATTTTAGCCGTATGAATTTTGTCAAAAAGCCGCAGCACTCACTTGTCTTCAGTTCTTCACAATTTAATCACCAACACAATGCGACGTTTCGACCAGTATGGTCTTTCTCGAGCTTGAGAAAGACCATACTGGTCGAAACATCGCATTGTGTTGGTGGTGATTAAATTGTGAAGAACTGAAGACAAGTGAGTGCTGCGGTTTTCTGACAAAATTCATGTGATGTAGGGGGAGCTTCAGACTGGTGTCCAACACTGCTGGCACCACCACTAAAAAGGACTTTTTTGTGCTGCTATAAGCCTATCTATCTTATTTTAGTCCTAGTAGGGCAGTGTGCAAACTGCATAATTTTCGGATTAAAAAATAAAATAAAATAGATAGGAACATGAAAAAAAATCTAAAATTCTAAACCATTATCATAAAAACTTTATTTAAACAGTAGCATTTTCTGATGACACATTTCCCTTTAGGTTGTTTGGTGCCCCGTGCAGTACCTTTCATTGGCCCCCGCCACAATATTACATACCTTCACACAGTTCACAGATAAAAATACCAGTAATACCTGTGATACAGTACTTTGCTATAAGTGCAGTATATATTGGCCAAATAGCGTGCTGTACTGTGGTACCCTCACCATGTATTGCAAAAATAATATACTAAATGATGACCTAAAAATATAAATAATATAATATAATAAAGAATATAATATAATAATATAAATAATATAGAAAATAATATGCCTAGTTCATAAATCCATACCAACATAAAATGCTCTGGCATTTTGGATATAGATTTATCCACTGTTTATTAGGGGATTAACCAAGGTCGTGTCTCGTGGGAAATATTAACAACAATGAACTCCCACTCATAAAGCGTCCTTATAAATGTATCAATCCTGGTGCAACATTGTCTCCAAAAACTGGAATATTTTTGTTGTAGGAGTCATGTTGTCTGGCCATAAACTATGTGATCTCAGCGTAGGCGGCCAGGTCCTGACTTTACGACCACTGTCTTATTCATGTGTATTGGGAAAGTGTTCAAAGATGATGAAACTGGGATAACTTTACTTAAACTATAAGGAATAATAACCATGGTAAGCCGGCGTCTAAATATCAAGGATGGTAAAACTAACAGGGTGAATACTGGCCGAATTTCACAAGATAGGTGTCATTTAATCAACAAGATCCACCCTACCTACTGGTGTAACGGGGTTGATCCTGCTGACGGGTGCTTTTTATCCTTCTTAGGTCATCATGATATGTAAGTCTCTTATGATAGGTTATGATAGATCCATGGACTTTGTGTGGCTGTCATGGCCCATAAACAGGTAGGAACTAGTGTTAGGGACCGCTCAAATGATGCGACCTTGGCGTGGTGAGTGGCTTATTACGCTTTGGCCAAAATGTACACCAATGTCTCATCCAGCATGGAGGCAGGGCAGAATGCTGGATGCAGAGTGCGATCACATTTGCATTTTCCGTTTGTATATGTATTTCGCCATAGTGATGTGCACCTACATACAGGTTGTGCTGACCCAATCCCCCACATTTTTCTTTGTAGTATATATTGGAGGCGTGGCGATCTCCTTGGAGTCATGCACACCTGACCAGTCAATCTGTCCTGGAGGCTGGTTTTAAAGTCAGTATAAAACTGAGTCTGCTTATATAGAACCTACCAGTAGCCATTTGGCTCCAGGAGAAGTATATGGTGGGCTCAGCGTGCATGTTGGTACTTGCATCCCTGGATCCGATGAAAGCTGTAATGGCACCGGACGGGGTTAAAAGCAGAGTGTGCTTGGCTTGCATGCTGACCTGCATTCCCTGGACTTTGTGTGGCTGTCATGGCCCATAAACAGGTAGGAACTAGTGTTAGGGACCACTCAAATGAGGCGACCTTGACGTGGTTAGTGGCTTATTACGCTTTGGCCAAAATGTACACCAATGCCTCATCCAGCATGGAGGCAGGGCAGAATGCTGGATGTAGAGTGCGATCACATTTGCATTTTCCGTTTGTATATGTATTTTCGCCATAGTGATGTGCACCTACATAGAGGTTGTGCTGACTCAATTCCTCACATTTTTCTTTGTAGTATATATTGGAGGCGTGGCGATCTCCTTGGAGTCATGCACAACTGACCAGTCAATCTGTCCTGGAGGCTGGTTTTAAAGTCAGTATAAAACTGAGTCTGCTTATATAGAACCTACCAGTAGCCATTTGGCTCCAGGAGAAGTATATGGTGGGCTCAGCGTGCATGTTGGTACTTGCATCCCTGGATCCGATGAAAGCTGTAATGGCACCGGACGGGGTTAAAAGCAGAGTGTGCTTGGCTTGCATGCTGACCTGCATTCCCTGGACTTTGTGTGGCTGTCATGGCCCATAAACAGGTAGGAACTAGTGTTAGGGACCACTCAAATGAGACGACCTTGACGTGGTGAGTGGCTTATTACGCTTTGGCCAAAATGTACACCAATGTCTCATCCAGCATGGAGGCAGGGCAGAATGCTGGATGTAGAGTGCGATCACATTTGCATTTTCCGCTCTTATGATAGTGTAGGAATTCAAAGGGATTGTCCAGTCTGGGCATGACCATAGATGGTAAGGGAACCCCTTGAAAGACTGGCTTTAACTCTTCAATAAGCTACATTCACACAAGCGTATCTCCAGTCCACAGGGGTGCACCTAGCCTTTCTGCTGCCTAAAGCGAAAATTGAAAAAGCGCCCCCCCCCCCCCCATACCAAATTCTCAACCTAACTCCTTACCTCCTAACATTACGTATATCACTACAGAACATACAGGGTAATAAAGCACCACATACCTCTTACATCCAGTGACGTCTCCTCTGATGTACAGTAGATATAAAAAGTCTACACACCCCTGTTAAAATGTCAGGTTTCTGTGATGTAAAAAAATTAGACAAAGATAAATCATTTCAAAACTTTTTCCACCTTTAATGTGACCTATAAACTGTACCACTCAATTGAAAAACACACTGAAATCTTTTAGGTGGAGGGAAGAAAAAATATAAAAATAAAATAATATGGTTGCATAAGTGTGCACACCCTTAAACTAATACTTTGTTGAAGCACCTTTTGATTTTATTACAGCACTCAGTCTTTTTGGGTATGAGTCTATCAGCATGGCACATTTTGACTTGGCAAGATTTGCCCACTCTTCTTTGCAAAAACACTCCAAATCTGTCAGATTGTGAGGGCATCTCCTGTGCACAGCCCTCTTCAGATCCCCCCACAGATTTTCAATCGGATTCAGGTCTGGGCTCTGGCTGGGCCATTCCAAAACTTTAATCTTCTTCTGGTGAAGCCATTCCTTTGTTGATTTAGATGTATACTTTGGGTCGCTGTCATGCTGAAAGATGAAGTTCCTCTTCATGTTCAGCTTTCTAGCAGAAGCCTGAAGGTTTTGTGCCAATATTGACTGGTATTTGGAACTGTTCATAATTCCCTCTAGTTTAATTAAGGCCCCAGTTTCAGCTGAAGAAACACAGCCCCAAAGCATGATGCTGCAACCCCCATGCTTCACTGTGGGTATGGTGTTCTTTTAGTTATGTGCAGTGTTGTTTTTGCGCCAAACATATCTTTTGGAATTATGGCCAAAAAGTTCAACCTTGGTTTCATCAGACCATAACACCTTTTCCCACATGCTTTTGGGAGACTTCAGATGTGTTTTTGCAAAATGTAGCCTGGCTTGGATATTTTTCTTCGTGAGAAAAGGCTTTCGTCTTGCCACTCTACCCCATAGCCCAGACATATGAAGAATACGGATGTCACGGGTAGTACGGGGAAGGAAAGACAACCAAAGGGAACAACAACAAAACAACTACAGACTAGGCCCCAAGCCTAGGGAATAAAGACGTCACCTCCTAGCAAACCCTGGCTCTCTCCCTAAGCTGCTAACCACATGTGCAAGTCTCAAAGGTAGAAATACACATGCACGGGAACCTAAGACTGCTGACACACTGCACCAAACCCTCAGCTTAGGGAACAGGGAAAGAGGCAACAAGCAACTTCCAACCTGAAGAGGCCAGTGTCTCCCTGAGGCCTAGTCAGGACAGACACAACAAGGAAAGGGAAAGGACTTAGCTTGAGAAGCAACAGGAACAGGAGAATCACCACACAAGCAGAGCACTCCTCAGAAGAGCTATTAGCCGCAGGGAAACCACTGAAAGGCGGAACATATAAAGGGGCCACCTGACTGATAATGAGCAACACCTGCGAAGGGGTGGAAACCTGTCAGCAACAATGAAAACAATAGAGATCTGTCAGATCGACTCCTGAGTCTTCCATCTATCTGAACTTCTAAGATCTCTCCCAGAGCCGGCGGTGACAACGGGAGATTGTTGTCACATGTACCACACAGCCAGTACTCGCCAGATATTCCTTTAATGTTGCTGTAGCCCTCTTGGTAGCCTCCCAGACCAGTTTTCTTCTTGTCTTTTCATCAATATTGGAGGGACATCCAGTTCTTGGTAATGTCACTGTTGTGCCATATTTTCTCCACTTGATGATGACTGTCTTCACTGTGTTCCATCTAATGCCTTGGAAATTTACAAGATTTATTTTCACATAATCTTCCACCTTTCTTGAAATATTAATTCCTAAGAATTTAAAACTCTCACTTTTTTTTAACTACGTGCACACCATAATCGTTGCTCAACTCTTCATCCCCTAATAATATCAAGTGTGATTTCTCCCAATTTATTTGCAATCCAGAAAATGTACCAAATTGTGTGATAACGTTCATTATTATACCTAAATCCACTTACCTAAATACAACAGAATATCATCTGCGTACAACATAATTTTTTCCTTACACTCCCCATATTAAAAACCCTCTAGATCCTTTTCCCCCCGAATTATATTGGCCAGAGGCTCAATTGCTAATGCGAACAGTAAGGGGTATAGGGGACATCCCTGTCTGGTACCCCTCGAAAGGGCAAAGGGCAGGGAAGTTGCTCCACCCACGAATACCGTCGCCACTGGCTGGGAATATATTAATTGAAACCAGTTTATAAAATGGTCTCCGAACCCAAAGCAACTAAGGACTTCCCACAAATAATCCCATTCTATGCAATCAAAAGCTTTGGTTGCATCCAAAGATAGTATACCTTTTTGTGTTTCTTTTCCTTTTCTTATTTTATTACCCTCTATATTAGCAAATACCCTTCTAATATTAGAGTTGATCAGTCTCCCAGGGATGAAACCTGTTTGATCTTCATGAATCAAGGTTTTTATAATTTTTGACAATCTTTCCGCTAGAACCTTTGCTAGTATTTTAATGTCAGTGTTCAACAAGAATATAGGTCTATATGATTCTGTGCTTAATTTGTCTTTACCCTCTTTGGGTATCAGAACTATTGTAGCTTGATTCATTGGCAGTTTTTATTTTTCCTTAGCCTCACATAGGGTGTCCAACAATTCTGGCAAAAGTATCTGTCCAAAATGCGTGTATATTTCAAAGGGGAAGCCATCTACTCCTGGCGCTATACCATTTTTTACTGTTCTCATCGCCATCTCTAATTCTTCCAGCTGTAGTTCCCTATCCAATTGGTCTCTCTGTTCCGCAGTCAACTTTCTCTTAAAAGGTATTTCACCCAGATAGTGACGAATTTCCTCTTTTGTTTTCTGTATCTTTGATTCATATAATTCTTGATAATAAAAGTCTCAGTTATCTGTTCTGGGGTTCTAACCATCTGTCCCTTCTTATCTTTTATTACCCCTATCCAGGTTTTTTGTTGTTGATTTTTAACTGTATTGGCAAGGATCTTACCCACCTTTTCCCCCTCAGAAAAAACTTTGCCCCATGGAAGAACAGTTTTGTTTGAGTGCTTTCCATTTGTAGCTCTTTAACCGTCTCCTGATAATACTAGTACCATGCAGATAGTGCCCTTCAATAATTATTGGCACACAGTGTCCTAAAATAACTGCGCCCAGCAAATAGTGCCCCTGACACTAATAGTGTAAACATAATGTCCCCCAAAAATAATTTTGGTAAGCTGATACTGTGCCAGGGTGTCCCCATGGTAATAGTGCTCCCCAAAGTCCCACCAATAGTAATAATTCTCTGCTAGAGCACACATGACAGTTACAGTGCCCCCAGCATGTCCCCACTATGCCCCAGAAGAAATAATGCTCCTATAGTGCCCATACTAGTAATCATGTTCCCCATAGACTCCCCAGTAGTAATAAAGCCCACCATAATGCCCCCCAGTAGTAATATTTCTCCTTATAATGTGACAGTACAAAAAATGCCCCCTTATAATGTGCCAGTGCAAAAAATACCCCCTTTTTTATGCCCCCAGTTTAGCTAATGTCCCCATAGTGCTCCAAAAATACCCCTATATAGTGCCCCCAGTAAATGCCCCCATAGTGCTCCTCCCCCTCTTCCTTCTAGTGCCCCCCATAATGTACCAGTATAAAGTACCCCTATATAGTGCCCCAGTAGATGCCCTCAGTGTCCCCCATAATTTGCAAGTATAAAATACCCCCTCTTAGTGCCCCCCATAGATGAGCCCATAGTACTCCTCTCCCCCCTTCCCCATAGTACCCACCATATTGTGTCCCAGTATAAAGTGCCCCTATACAGAGCTCCCCATATAAAATATTCCTTCTTTGTGGCCTCAGTAGATGCCCCCATAGTGTTCCTCTCCCCGCTTCCCCCATAGTGCCCCCCATATAAAATACCCCTTCTTTGTGGCCTCAGTAGATGTCCCCATAGTGTTCCTCTTCCCCCTTCCCCCATAGTGCCCCCCATATAAAATACCCCTTCTTTGTGGCCTCAGTAGATGTCCCCATAGTGTTCCCCTCCCCCTTCCCCCATAGTGCCCCCCAATCATGTGCCAGTAACAAGTGCCCCCCCAATTATGTGCCAGTAAAAGTGCCCCCACAGTGCCCCCATAGCACTCCTCTCCTGTATTGTACCATATAAAAATATAAACTCACATGCTTACCTCCATCAGGCTGGCAGCGATGTTATGCAGGCCTCTTCCGGCCTGTGTCCCACGCTGTACTGCTCATGCACCGGCCTCTAATAGGCTATCAGAGGAAGATGCCTCTCCCCTGCCCCACAGCATCCATTTGTATCGCTGTCCTGGGGACGGCGACATAGATGACTGTGGAGGCAATGGAATTCTCATCTTCACTCCTGCTGCCTTCCGCCCCCCACTTGTCACCAGGACTGCACCTCCTGAGGCGATTGCTTCACCTCGCTTAATTGGCGGTGCGGCCCTGCCGGTCCATATATTTCTATGGTACCGCAAAAATGCGGAAAGCAAACAGATGTCATCTGTGTGATGTCCTCATCTGTGCGGCCGTTCCGCAAATGACAGAACATGTCCTATTCTTTTCCGTTTTGTGGACAGGAATAGGCATTTCTTTAATAGCTCCTGCAGAAAGTGCTGGATGCGCGCATACATATTTTGCCGACCCACTGATTGCGGATCACAACAAATACAGTATGGCTGTGTGAACATAGCCTGAATCAGTGTGAGCATATATCACAAGGTCACCCATGTAATACTAATTTATGTACAGATGTGGCAAATGCGAACTTGGAATTTAACATCTTAAATACACAGTTGCAGTAAACTCTACTTTGACACATAATAGCATATGTCAAGGTAAATTTTTCCACTACTATGTGTTTAACACATTGAGTATCAAGTTAATGGTTTCTACATCTGTACATAGTTTTGTGTAAGCAGACCGCTGACTAGGGGAATGATTAGGGAGATACATAAAAAGGGCTACAGATATTGATGACCTATCCTCTTGAGGTCATCAATGTCAGATTCATGACGGTCCGACACCTGGCACCACCAACAATCAACTGTTTTGGGCTGCCATAGTTTCCGGTGCCGATGTATGAAAGCTCAGCTACCATTCACTTAAATGGAAACTGAGCTGCAGTACCCGAACGAGGCCACTACACAGTGTATGGTGCTGTCTGCCTCTAGCTGCATAGTTTCTAGAACAGCGGCAGTCTGAAACAGTTGATTAGTGGGGCTGCCGGGTGTTAGCCCTTCACCGATCTGATATTGGTGACCTATCTGGCGGATAGGTCATCAACATCTGTAGCCCATAGAACCCCTTTAACTCACGGGCCTCCCATTGTATGCTTGAAGTGCAACCCAGTTTACGTACACCCGCCATTCTCAAGCTGTAGCTCTCAAGCATTTGCAAATCTACAACTCCCAGCATGCCCTGACATCTTTTGGCTCTTAAGGCAAGCTGAGCATGATAGGTCCACAACAGCTAGTGGGTCAAAAGTTGGAGATGACTTTAGTAGACTAAAGGAAGCCACCCTGTAAATGGGCGTTCGGACTGCCCACTAATGTGAATGGGAAGTTACTCCTCCCAAACATTGCCTTCAGCCAGTACAAGCTCATGAAATGCTCCATCCTAATGTTTGTAGACCTTGACCTGTACTGTTCTGTTGAGGTCTGAATGAACTAGGTAGCGACATTTCCAGAGAGGATTTTCTTCTACGTCTCAGCAGTTTTCCATTTTTCCATGAAAACCTTTTATTGTTTTGAGTACAAATCATTTTTATTATTACGTCTTCCTGTAATAGTCACATATTGAATTCTAGCAAAAACAGTTGAGTAATTATAGGGAAACGCATCATTAATTTCGAATAATAATGTTATGTATCAGTAGGGATTTTGTCTCTTCAACCTGACTGCCAGACTTAATCTGGGTCAGTAACAAGATTTTCCACGTTTGGTCAACTCAGATTTATAGTTTTATACCCAACTACGTGTAACTTTAACTGAAGGATTGCTTTCCATCCTGACTTACGGCTGTGCTTTCCAACTAGACTACTACAATACATTGTCGTCATTAATGCTCTGCATGATGACATTTTTGTATCATGACCAAGGACAGCAAACAGGGCTTTCAGAAGGCAGCGATGGTGAGCGTACTGCATATGAGGCACATGGACAGCATTGGGTGAAGGACTAACGAGGACACGTCAATGGTCTGCAAGTTGCACAACCAGCAGCAGATTAAAAACAGGTTGTGTATAAACCTATTTTCTATGTTATGGAAGACAACCAACTACAACAAAAACCTGAGAAGGATCAAAAACCCAATAACTAAACACTCCCTTAAAAAATGGCATGCACTAAATAAAACACTGAACTTTCTCTCTACAATAAGCCCAGACACACCACTCATTAGCCTCATCCCCAACACATGGCAAATATGGCAAAAAATATTTAAAAGTAATAAACTATTAGGAGAGACTCCAATCAAAACCATTTCCGTAAAAAAAAAAAATCATACCCCTAAACACCTTAGAACTTCTTTGTGGCCAAGTTACAATTCCCAAAGCCTAATACCAAAAGCTTTCAGATTTATTAGATAAAATATACCCCAATCATGTCACAACTAAAGAGACTGTGGTCTCATCTCTCCTCTGCAGTCGCTCATCCAGAAATCACCTGATCTCCAAATGTTACAAATTAATAACTAATTCTATAAAACCTCTTCCATATCTGGAGAAATGGGCCAAAGATCTGAACTCCCAATTTAATGGATCACAAACAAATTATATATTGAAAAATGCCCACTCAATCTCAAAATGCTATCTGTATCAAGAGATGCAATACAAATTGACATCACGTTGGTATAAAACCCTGCCTCGGTTCCACAGAGTAAACCCAGAGATCCCCGATCGCTGTTGATGTGGAGGAGAGATTGGGACATACAGTCGTGGCCAAAAGTTTTGAGAATGACAAAAATATTAGTTTTCACAAAGTTTGCTGCTAAACTGCTTTTAGATCTTTGTTTCAGTTGTTTCTGTGATGTAGTGAAATATAATTACACGCACTTCATACGTTTCAAAGGCTTTTATCGACAATTACATTACATTTTTGCAAAGAGTCAGTATTTGCAGTGTTGGCCCTTCTTTTTCAGGACCTCTGCAATTCGACTGGGCATGCTCTCAATCAACTTCTGGGCCAATTCCTGACTGATAGCAACCCATTCTTTCATAATCACTTCTTGGAGTTTGTCAGAATTAGTGGGTTTTTGTTTGTCCACCCGCCTCTTGAGGATTGACCACAAGTTCTCAATGGGATTAAGATCTGGGGAGTTTCCAGGCCATGGACCCAAAATGTCAACGTTTTGGTCCCCGAGCCACTTAGTTATCACTTTTGCCTTGTGCCGGTGCTCCATCGTGCTGGAAAATGCATTGTTCTTCACCAAACTGTTGTTGGATTGTTGGAAGAAGTTGCTGTTGGAGGGTGTTTTGGTAACATTCTTTATTCATGGCTGTGTTTTTGGACAAAATTGTGAGTGAGCCCACTCCCTTGGATGAGAAGCAACCCCACACATGAATGGTCTCAGGATGCTTTACTGTTGGCATGACACAGGACTGATGGTAGCGCTCACCTTTTCTTCTCCAGACAAGCCTTTTTCCAGATGCCCCAAACAATCGGAAAGAGGCTTCATCGGAGAATATGACTTTGCCCCAGTCCTCAGCAGTCCATTCACCATACTTTCTGCAGAAGATCAATCTGTCCCTGATGTTTTTTTTGGAGAGAAGTGGCTTCTTTGCTGGCCTTCTTGACACCAGGCCATCTTCCAAAAGTCTTCGCCTCACTGTGCGTGCAGATGCGCTCACACCTGCCTGCTGCCATTCCTGAGCAAGCTCTGCACTGGTGGAATCCTCTTTAGGAGACGAACCTGGCGCTTGCTGGACTTTCTTGGACGCCCTGAAGCCTTCTTAACAAGAATTGAACCCTTTTTCCTTGAAGTTCTTGATGATCCTATAAATTGTTGATTGAGGTGCAATCTTAGTAGCCACAATATCCTTACCTGTGAAGCCATTTTTATGCAACGCAATGATGGCTGCACGCGTTTCTTTGCAGGTCACCATGGTTAACAATGGAAGAACAATGATTTCAAGCATCACCCTCCTTTTAACATGTCAAGTCTGCCATTTTAAACCAATCAGCCTGACATAATGAGTTAACAAGACGATTACTGAAATGAACTCAGCAGGTCCTTTAATGACAGCAATGAAATGCAGTGGAAAGGTTTTTTTGGGATTAAGTTAATTTTCATGGCAAAGAAGGACTATGTAATTCATCTGATCACTCTTCATAACATTCTGGAGTATATGCAAATTGCTATTATAAAAACTTAAGCAGCAACTTTTCCAATTTCCAATATTTATGTAATTCTCAAAACTTTTGGCCACGACTGTACACTCATATATGGTACAACTGCCCCTTAATCGTTCCTTTTTGGAAAGAGATTAACAGAATTGTCAATGAGATTTTTCAAGCCAAAACTACGGTCTCATTACATCTGATTCTGTTCAATTGGTTTGATGTCTGTCAAGCTTCAATAAAGTCAGAGCTATGTATGCTTTTCCTCAATGCGGCTAAGATATTAATACCAAGGAAGTGGCTGCAGAAAGAACCCCCCACACTTAAAGATTGGTTTTTAGAAGTCAAGAAAATACAAAGCTATGAAAAAATGCGATGGACTTTGGCTCATAACACACAGAGATATGAGGACATTTGGAAAAAATGGACTGCATATTTGACTCCAGAAAAAGCGAAAATGTTGTTAATGTGACCTGATGTTTACTTAAGTGTTTGACATATCTTTTATTGTACACCCAAGAGGTCTGTATATAGACCAACCTCTAAACTGTTATCTTGACTGGTAACCTATTTTTCTCATTTACCCTTTTTTCCTACACCTTTTTCCTTTCCTTTCCCTCCTCCCCCCTTCTTCCTTCCCCTAATCTTTCCTTGTTTGTCTTATTTTACTTGTTCTTGTAGTAATGACTTTTTTTTTAATATGCATATTATGGATATATATATATATAAAAAAAAAATCTTTTATGTAAAGAGATACTTTAATTTGTTCAATTTGAAGTGCTGTAACTCCATAATATATATCCTTGAAATACCTTTATAAATAAAACATTTTACATAAAAACAGGTTGTGTAACTGCTAAAGGGGCAATTGAGAAGAATGTTCCACCTCAAGCTGACTCAATGATGTTCATAGGGGACACTGGCCTGTGCTGTTTGACAATTTCAATGCTAGCCACCCCAGAAATGGGGGTTCCTATTGCTTCCAACCTACATTTTTACTTTTCCACTTCTTTGTTTGCTATTATTACAGCACCAGTGGAAACCGCATCTTTCTGCAAGTTAAGACCCAGTAAAATATAGACAATGAAATATGCCTCCAAGGGCTAGATAACAACCACATGGACATGGTCTTGAATTTACCCATTTATGTTTTTCTTGAGCGTCCTGCACATGTGGATGGCTGCAACTTCCCATGTGCACTACAGCAGTAGGACACAAGAGGATGGGAAAGAAGTTCAAGTGACATGATGGTCTTCTCTCCTTACCAAGAATGTACAAGGACTCTCGTGTCCTGAGATGGTGACACAGTGGTTTGAGCCATTACTTGGAGGGTAATCCATTTTGATTTTCAAAGGAGGATTGTTTGTATAATCGAAAGTGATACACTTGAAAATGTACTTTCCTTATCAATTCTACATGGTCTTCGAGATCTTCCTTGAGGAAACTCTGCTTTGGGCACAGAGGTGTTTTTTTCTTTTTGCATCAATGTTTTCCAAGAACTGTAGGCTTTCCTTTTTTGTACTGGATGGTTTGATTTTTGCTGGATAAGTTGTAGGTTGTATGATTTCTATTTAGGAGCACATATTTTATTAAAATAACTTTTTATTCAATTTTATTAACACCTTAAGGACCTTGCCATTTTTCACATTAAGGACCAGGCCGTTTTTTGGAAACTTGACATGTATAACTTTATATGGTAATAACTTCAGAATGCTTTTACTTATCCAAGCCATTCTGAGATTGTTTTCTCGCGACACATTGTACTTCATGATATTGAAACATTTTAGTCGATATAATTCACCTTTATTTTTTTTTTAAATCCAAAATTTACTGAAAAATGTGAAAAATTTGCAATTTTCTGAATTTTAATTTATCTGCTTTTAAGGCAGATAGTGATGCATCATAAAAGAGTTATTACTTTACATTTCCCATATGTCCACTTTCATGTTTGCATCATTTTGTAAATGTCATTTAATTTTTTTAGGATCTTATAAGGCTTAGAATTTTAGAAGCAAATTTGTAAATTTTTAGGAAAACTTCCTAAACCCGCTTTAGGAAGTCACTTTGTGGGGCTTATATAGTGGAAACCACCCATAAATGACCACATTGAAGAAACTACACCCCTTAATTTATTCAAAACTGATTTTACAAACTTTGTTAACCCTTTAGGTGTTCCACAAGAATTAGAGGAAAAAGGAAATGACATTTTTAAATTTCACTTTTTTGGCAGATTTTCCATTTTAATTTATTTTTCCTGTAACACATCAAGGGTTAACAGCCAAATAAAACTCAACATTTATTACTCCGATTCTGCAGTTTACAGAAACACCCCAGATGTGGTCGTAAAATGCTTTACAGGCACACGGCAGGGCGCAGAAGGAAAGGAGCGCCATATGGTTTTTGGAGGGCTGATTTCACTGGGATAATTTTAAGTTGCCATATGACATTTAAAGACCCCCTGATGCACCACTACAGTAGAAACTCCCAAAAAGTGACCCCATTTTGTAAATTATAGGATAAGGTGACACTTTTATTGGTACTATTTTGTGGTATATATGACTTTTGATTGCTGTATATTATGCTTTTTGTAACCAAAAAATAGCTGTTCTGGCACAGTTTTTATTTTTTGTTTTTTACGGTGTTCATCTGACAGGGTAGATCATGTGCTATTTTTATACAGCAGGTTGGTATGGAAATGACAATACCAAATATGTCTACTTTTATTTTTATTTTGTTTCAGTTTTACATAATAAAGCATTTTTTAAATAAATCATGTTTTTGTGTCTCCTTTTTCTGAAAGCCATATTATTTTTATTTTTCAGGTGATTATCTTATGTAGGGGCTCAGTTTTTTCAGAATGAGTACATACTACTTTTTGATCGTTTGTGATGTATGGTGACAAAAATATATATTTTTTTGCACAGTTTTTATTATTTTATTTTTTTATGGTTTTCATCTTACAGGGTAAATCATATGATATTTTTATAGAGCAGGTTGTTACGGACGCGGCAATACCTAATTTGTCTATTTCTTTTAATATATTTTGGTTTTAAACAATAAAAGCATTTTTGAAACAAAAAAATTATGTTTTTATGTCTCCATTTTCTGCAAGGCATATCTTTTTTATTATTTGGGTGATTGTCTTAGTTAGGATCTAATTTTTTGTGGGATTTGATGATGGTTTGATTGGTATTATTTTTCGGTACATATGACTTTTTGATCACTTGGTATTACACTTTTTGTGATGAAAGGTGACAAAAAATGACTTTTTTAGCACAGTTTCTATAAAAATTTTTTTACGGTGTTGACCTGACGGGGTGGATCATGTGATATTGTTATAGAGCAGGTTGTTACACACGTGGTGATACTTAATATGTCTGTTTTTTTTTTACAATTTTATATGTCTCTCTTTATGGAAAAGGGACTTTTTTTTAATTGAACTTTTATTTCACTTTTATTATTTTTTATTTTTGTCCCACTATGGGACTTCAACATTACAGGGTCTGATCCCTTTTTTAATGCAGCACAATACATCTGTATTGTACTGCATTGACTATCAGTGTATTACACATTGTAATACACTGATAGTTTGCCTATGACAGTGTTTCCCAACCAGTGTGCCTCCAGCTGTTGCAAAACTACACCTCCCAGCATGCCCTCACAGCCAAAGGCTGTCCAGGCATGCTGGGAGGTGTAGTTTTGCAACAGCTGGAGGCACACTGGGAGCTGACTTCTGAAAGGACCTGTTGTCTACAATTCTTGGAAAATCCAAATTCATAAACTCAGGATCCCTAGAGCGGACACAGGGAGAGGGGGTGGACCGGAATTAATGGGGTATTCCAGTGTAGGCAAATAAATGTAACTCTTTCTACAAGTTACATAGTTTCCCAGTGTACTTTCTCTATCTACGGTATTCCTCATCCATCGGAGGCCTATGAGGCCCAGCCTGGGGGCTGGGCCTCATAGGCCTCCGATGGATGAGGAGAGGAAGCACAAACCTCCCACATGTCAGTGCTAACCACGGCATATGAGGGGTTAATCCACCGGCATCATCGTTATCACCGATGCTCGTGGATGCAGCAGGGATCAGGCTGTCAGAAACAGCCACATCCCTGCCGCTGATCGCGGCACTGCACATGGGGGAACAGAAGGACAGCAGGACGAAAAATGCTCGTCCTGGGTCCTTAAGGGGTTAAATGCTTGGTGTCTGAAATACAGCAATTCTGTAATTAATGTCTATCTTTTTGCAATACTCTGTGCAGAATAAATAATGCATTTGTTTTACGATACAGATCATTGCAGATGTGAATTTCTGGTTATTTTTATCAAACTTTTTTTCTTCTGCTATTATTAAAGGGGTATTCCTGCTTCTCACTATTGATGGCCTATCCTTAGGATAGGTCATCATTATTAGATCAGTGGTGGTCCGACTCTCAGCGCCCATGGCAATCTTTGTTTACCTGCACGCCGTCTACATAGTAGCAGTGATGCAGTGTAATGACAACTTCATCCCAATTACTAGAACATTAGAACCACACTGATCTGATATTTGGGGTCTATACTGAAGATTGGCCATCAATATTCTAAAGCCTGAAAACCCTCTTCACTTCTTTTTACTCCCAGTAGGGGACTTGAATATGCCTTCATACAATAGACTGCAATACTTCTACATTGCAGTGTATACTGCCTGTTAGCGTAAAACTGACAGGCAGCAGAGCCTAACAAGCTTCTGTACATGGCAGACCTGGGAGCCATCGTTTGGTCCCAGCGTTCACAGCAACCCATCTGCAACCTGTGATGGGATGACAGAGGAAACCCAATTAACCGTCACGGTCACTATTGACCCCTGCACCTAAGGATATAAATGGACAATATGAGAGCTGGCTCCAATTGCAGGTGTTGAAGCAGGGTGTCACTGTATGTTACGGCCGACATCCATTGCTGATGATGCAGGCTCAGCTCCTGAGTCCGTGCCATCACCACACTTTCCATTTATGGTGGACTGTGCTAACCCCTCGACGGCAGTGTGTATGGCGGGTGAGAGGTGCAGGTGCAAGATATTATAGCTAAAGAGATAGACACCTGCTTGTCTATCACATGACCAGGACTTTTTTTTATCCCCTGGAAGTAGTCAATGAAAGTTCCTCTTGAATGACAGCAAGCCAAGATCCTGCAAACCATGAGGAATACCGTAGATAGAGAAAGTACACTGGGAAACTATGTAACTTGTAGAAAGAGTTACATTTATTTGCCTACACTGGAATACCCCATTAATTCCGGTCCACCCCCTCTCCCTGTGTCCGCTCTAGGGATCCTGAGTTTATGAATTTGGATTTTCCAAGAATTGTAGACAACAGGTCCTTTCAGAAGTCAGCTCCTTCTCGATCTAGAGGGGTAATCATATGACACAGTAAGTCAGGATACATTCCCCTGCACATCTGGCCTGTACTTGCAAATGGATTTATACCATATTCAGTCGAGTGTGCAGTAAACGGTGTGAACTGTGCAAGCGTGAGATCAGCAGCTCCCCACACCAGCCCTTTTGCATCCCATTCCCAGAATTACATACGTTTTCTCCCCAGCGGGATCTGCTGACAGCCAAAAACTCCAACTTAATCTGAAATATTTAAACAGTGTTAAACTGGCGATGGGGAAATCCTGTACACACTCCCTGCACTGCGATTGATTTACGGGCTGCCAAGTGCCATCCCCTCAGCTAGACTCCTGCAGGGTTAATGAGAGGTCTCCATAACACCACAGTAAGGGGGTGTAATTACCAGCCGCCAAGAAGCGTTAATTCTGTTTTAATTAAAGTAAACATGGAGGCAATGACACTACAGGGGTGCAACCAGTCGCCTCCCCCCCTACACTTTTTTCCATTAACCCTTTTAGGACTGCCAGGTGGATGCGCCGTGTTGCGTTACTTAGGAACTGCAAATGAAATAGGTCGGGGAACTTGGATATCCGACAGGTGACATCAATGGTGGGTCTGAGGGGGCGAAGTGAGCAATCACCCTCCTGTTTATGTGCACATTGAAAGTGTCAAAATAAAAGTACAGGAGGCAATCTGCTGATTATTACATGTTCTGTAATAGCCTGAGGGCGGGAGAGAGAAGAACATCAGGTTAATGAACTGTGAGCTAATGAAGATGCGCAGCCGAGAAAACAGCTTGTTAGCAAGGGGGAGAGGGGTTACTGAAATTAACCTGTCGGTCCACTTCAGGCGCAACACAGTGACATTGTACTTCATGTGAAAGGAAACAACTCATATATAAGGCAGAAATATAACTCTATTGTCCCAGAACAATGTAACGTATAATTTGACTTAATTCTACAATTTATAGACTATTAAATTTGGGCTACACACAGGTGTCACGTGAGAGCAAGTGTCAGAAAGTTCCTGCCACCAGAAACATTTAGTATCATAGGGGTTCTTTTTCTAATTTATTATTCAGAAATACACCCATATTAGGCGTATTTCTGGCACAGATTGCGGTGCAAAGGTTAAATGACCCCCATAGTTTGTAAACATAAGACGATATATGTCCATCCAGTTCGGCCTGTTATCCTGCAAGTTGATCCAGAGGAAGGCAAAAAAAAAATAATAATGATGTAGAAGACAATTTTCCTAATTTTAGATGAAAAAATTCCTTCCCGATCCCAATCAGGCAATCAGAATACCTCCCTGGTTGAACTACCCCTCTCTAGTAGCTATAGGATATAGGAGACCACAGAGTGGCTCATTAACATAGTAGTGATATGGCAGCAATTGCCCCCCCCTCCCCCCCGAGAATCCGAGAATATAGTTTCCCGCTGGCTGATTTCCCTTTAGCGCTGGCCGCTGCCACAGCCGTACTTACAATACCTGCGGGACGGCTGCCAGCGGCTAAGTTCACATAGGTGGGCGGACTCAGAGGCAGAGCCGTGCGTGCGCTGTGCAGGCGCACACAGCCAGGAAAGGGAGTGGTCCCCGTCTCGTCTGGGCGGCAGAGTTGGAAGGAAGAAGAGCCTGAAGCTGCTGCATGCCGGCCCGCGTGTCTGCTAGTGAGGTGAGGGCTGCCTGCTGCGGCGTGATAGTGTTCGTGCTCAGCTGCTCCCTTAACTACAAGAACTGTCTCTGCTCTGCTCTGGCTGAGACCCTCTGTATGAGTTATATATAACAGTAAACTCATATAAAGTATGTACCCTGCTAGGCTGCTACCCCTCCTCGGTTATATCACCCCCTGTATAATGTACCCTGTTAGCCATCAGTTATATTATATAACTGAGGGGTATCTGAGTACATTATACAGGGGGTAATATAACTAAGGGGTATCAGGGTACATTATACAGTGGCAATATAACTTATATTACCCCTGTATAATGTCCATAACAGCCCTCCTTAGTTATATTACCCCTGTATAATTTACCCTAGTACCCCTTAGTTATATTACCCCCTGTATAATGTACCCTGATACCCCTTAGTTATATTACCCCCTGTATAATGTACCCTGATACTCCTCAGTTATATTATATAACTGAGGGGTATCAGGGTACATTATACAGGGGTAATATAACTAAGGAGGGCTATCATGGACATTATACAGGGGTAATATAAGTTATATTACCCCTGTATAATGTACCCTGATAGCCCTCCCTAGTTATAAATAAGATTAGAGCTGTACGATAGGTTAAATAAAAGTCTGTTCTATAAGCGCCACATTATTTTCTGTCCGTCGCCACAAAACAATCTAGAAGTGCCCCTCCCAAGACCAGGCTCTGGATCTGCCACTGGCAGCAGCATGAGGAAACCACAGAGTTGTGAAGTGGCAGCAACATGAGGAGACCACAGAGTAGCTCAGTGACATAGCGGTGAGGTGGCAGCAGCATGAGGAGACCACAGAGTGGTTCAGTGACATAGTGGTGATGTGGCAGAGGCATGAGGAGACCACAGAGTGGCCAAGTGACATAGTGGTGAGGTAGCAGCAGCATGAGGAGACCATAAAGTGGTGATGTGGCGGCAGCATGAGGAGACCACAGAGTGGTGAAGTGGCAGCAGCATGAGGAGACCACAGAGTGGCCCAGTGACATAGTGGTGAGGTAGCAGCAGCATGAGGAGACGACAGAGTGGCCCAGTGACATAGTGGTGAGGTGGCAGCAGCATGAGGAGACCACAGAGTGGCCCATTGACATAGTGATGAGCTGGCAGCAGCATGAGGAGACCACAGAGTAGTGATGTGGCAGCAGCATGAGGAGACCACAGAGTGTCCCAGTGACAGAGTGGGGAGGTGGAGGGCAATACCAGTACCAGCTGTAGATGGTGGCTGGCAGTAGGAGCACCTGGCAGCAGGTGTCGCATCAGGCGGGTGGCAGCGTCAGAATAGTAGTTGAAGGAGGTCGCCAGAAGAAACAGGTCTCTTTTGTCAAAGTGTAGGTGTGGCACCATGGATTTTATTTTATTTATTTATTAATAATATCGAGGACAGGATTAATAGCACCATTTCTATTTTTGCATATGACACTAAGCTATGTAGTACTGTAGTCTATGGAAGATGTCCATAAACTACAAGCTGACTTGAACACTCTGAGTGATTGGGCATCAACTTGGCAAATGAGGTTCAATGTGGATAAATGTAAAGTTATGCATCTTGGTAGTAATAATCTTGGTGCTTTATATGTCCTAGGGGATGTAACACGGGGGGAGTCACTTACTGTACAGAGAAGGATTTGAGTGTCCTTGTAGATCATAGATTGAATAACAGCATACAATGTCAATCAGCTGCTTCTAAGGCCACCAGGATATTGTCATGCATTAAACGAGGCATGGACTCGCTGGGCAGGGATGTAATATTACTACTTTACAAAGCGTTGGTGCGGCCTCATCTGGAATATGCAGTTCTGTTATGGGCACCAGTCCATAAAACGGATGCTCTGCAGCTGGAAAAAATACAGAGGAGAGCAACTAAACTGATAAGGGGCATAGAGGGTCTTAGTTAGGAAGAAAGATTAAGGGGGGACATGATTAACCACTACAAATATATTAATGGGCCATACAAAAAATATGATGAAAAACTGTTCCATGTAAAATGCCCTCAAAAGACAAGGGGGCACTGCCTCCGAAAAAGTTCAGCCTCCATAAGCGTCATAGCTTCTTTACTGTAAGAACTGTGAATCTGTGGTATAGACTTCCTCAGGACGTGGTCACAGCAGGAACAGTGGACAGTTTTAAAAAGGGTTTAGATGAATTCCTAAAAGTAAACAACATTAATGCTTATGAAAATATGTAGAAATCTTTGTTTCAATTCCTTCTGGGATTCGCGTTCCCACCTGTTCCTTGGTTGAACTTGATGAACTTATGTCTTTTTTCAACCGTATTAACTATGTAACTATGCATCAGACACTGGTGTTTGAAAATCCTGGCTGATCCATGCCTGATTTATCTTCACAAAAGTCAGTGTCTCCACATTTTGGGTGGACATGCGAGTTCTCCTAGGGGTAACTATGGCCCCCACTGCACTAAACACCCGCTCTGATGCCACACTGCTGGCCGGGCAGAAAAGCTTGTCCAGGGCAAACTCAGCCAGTTGCGGACACAAATAGAGTTTGGCTGCCCAGTAGTCCAGGGGATCTTCGATGTGGGGAGCAGGGTGCTGTCCAAGTATGCCACCACCTGCTGGTTCAGGTTCTGCTCTATGTCTAGCTGCTGCTGTTCGTGAGTAGTTACTTCAGTAGGCGAGTGAAGAAAACTGCTCATCAGCGACTCTAGACTTAAGTTGCTGCTGAAGGAGCTGGTACTGCTACTGCCACGGCAGCCATGGCAGTGGAACGTGAACGCAGAAGCCTTCCCCGGTCAGACCTGCGTGAGGATGGGCGATGGTGCACAAAGGCCAACTGACTACATAGGATGTCTCGATAGTAGTTCAGTTTTTCCTCCCTCTCAGCGGGTGTAAAAAAAAGACCCCCATTTTGGACCGGTAGCAAGGGTCTAAAATGGTGTAGAGCCAGTACTCATTCCTCTGCCGAATGGTGATAATTCGGCTGTCACTACACAAGCAAGTGAGCATGCATCGGGCCTATTGCGCAACTGACTCAGAGGGACTCCCTGCCTCGATCTCCACTGCATACTGCCACGGTGTGTCTGGGTCCTTGTCATCCTCATCGCCCTGTAGCTCCTCTGGCTGCTCCTGCTCCTCCTGCTTCTGTTCTCCTGTCACCTGTGTAGAAAAACCACCCATTTATCTATGCATTGTTTGTGCTCGAATGTCCTCCTCCTCCTCCAGTTCAGCCCCCAAAGGGCTCATGTGGCCGTGAGATATAGTCACCACATCTCCAGTCCCTTGACCAGCCAGATTTAGCAGCATGTGCTTCAGGACATGAATCCGTTTAATCACGTTGTTCATCCCGTAGTCTGACAAATAAAGTGTCCTCCTCAAACGGCCTGAGCAAACTGCAGGTGTCACGCATGAGCTGCCACTGGCTAACATCGAAGTTACACAGGGGAGTACCTCTGTCTGCCTGTATTCTCAATAAATCGTTTATGGCCTTTCTCTGTTCATATAATCGGACGAACATATGGAGGGTGGAGTTCCAAAGGGTGGAATCGTCGCATATTAGCCTATGTTGGGGGATGCCGTTCTGCCGCTGCAGCTCAAGGAGGGTGTTCTTTGCGGTGTACGAGTGGCTGAAGTGCATGCAAAGTTTCCTGGCCATTTTCAGGATGTCTTGCAGATGGGGTGAATACTTCAGGAACCACTTTACAACCAGATTGAACACATGTGCCATGCAGGGAGCATGGGTCAGCCCTCCTTGACGCAGCGCCGGCATCATGTTCTTCCCATTGTTGGTCATAATGGTTCCGATTTTGAGTTATCGAGGAGAAAGCCATGATTCGATTTCTTGATTCCTCCCCTGTGTGACTCAGTTTGCCCAGGCAAACTAGGTGCAGAGCAGCATGACACCGATGTGTCCTGCACGTGTGGTATGCTGGAGGGGTACTGTGAATTGTCCCTGCAGTGTAGGCTGAGGACACGGTGGAGGATGAGGAGGCAGAGGAGGACATTATTGCATGTGTTATCACAGGGCTGTGGTGCCAACATTGGAACCCTGGCCACGCTTCACCTTCTGCCCACAAATTCGGCAAATGGCCATGCTCACCTCCCCCCGTGGCTTAACAAAAAATTGCCACACCGCCGAGTATAGCATTTTCCCCCTAACACTCCACGCTGACCGTCTGCTACCGCTGCCTCAGTGAACCCCTGCACCACTACTTTTCGGGCCAGTAGAGTCACGGACGGAAGGGAAGAGTGCAGCCCTGATATCTACCCGCACCTCTAGCCGTACCTACTTGCACGGCCCGTCCTAATAGATGGCGTTCAACTTGGCGGCAGTCCCTCGCATAGGTACTTGCAGAGGCCTAAAGAAGAAAAGAGGAGTACCGTAACAGAGTCAAGGAAGCCAAAGTCAAAGCCGGGAGGTAACGCAGGTACACAGGGAGCAACACAATAACAAGGTCAAAACAATCCGAAGTCAGAAGCCAAGATGTCACGTCAATTCCAGGGAGGTCACAGGGTCGAGGTCAAAAGCAAAGCTGAGGTCCAAACACATGAAAGACACAATATGCGAAAATTCTGGTGAGGGTAGTAAGACCAATCACAGGCAACCTGTGGCCAGCAGGCTGCCTGTTTAAATAGCCCCGACTGGTAAGTCACATGACGTGGCCAGCGTCACGTTACTCGCATCACACATCTCAACACAACTGAGCACCGATTCATCCTTATCGGCGCTCAGCTCCCCAGCTGCTCGTTATTTAGGGGATGGAGGATGCCACGCCCTGGTTACTGTGGAGATTAGGACGCCAGCCATGTCCTCGCTCCTCTACCTGCGCGGGATGCCGGCGCTGCAAAGGGAGAGCGTGTCGCCGGCTCCCCGTAACAAGTAGGCTCCTGTGAAGCAGGTGGTCTACTCCGGGCACGTTTGGTTCCTGACCTCCCACTGCTGCCACCCTTATGACTCACAGCCACGCTTCCACCCTGCTGGCTCAGCCGCTGCCTCACGCGCAAGCTGCCTCCCTTTTCTCCTGATGATGATGATGATGAAGCCCCTTTTTCACCCGACTCCCAAGTACGATCGGCTACATCATCATCATCATCCGCCACTGTCTGCATGTCACTGATGCCCCCCTCAACGGTCTCACGGCCAGGAGCCTGATCGCTCGCAACACCTGTTCCCACGCTCCTCTAATCATCACTACTTGCCTGCCTACCAGAGGAAGAGGTGGATGTCTCCTCCCGATCTTGGCATATAATACTTCTCGCACTGAGGGAACTGAAAATGACAGAGGAAGGTTCAGGACAGGTTGAGGCACGGGGTCCTGCTCCAGGGCCATGCCAACTAAACGTTGTGTCAGAGGAACCCACTGACTCTTGGCTGGGTGTGTCTGATGTCACTTGCGACAAAGTTGAAGACCGAGTCAGCCAATCAAGATAAGAACCGCTGGGTTGCAGGTCAAGACGTGGCCGCTAAATGACACCGGGAGCTCAGGCCTCTCGCTGCGACTCCTGCTGTCACCCCCCCTTCTTCTGCCTGCGACAGGAACATTTTCGCCATTGGCTGTTCCCTTGCCTGAAGAGCCTGTCACCTGTCTGTCTGACATACTGTATAATAAAATAATTAAATTAAAATAATACACCCTAAAAAAGGCTGTAGTACAATGTTACTTCACCGCTGAACGGCAATTAAGACATATATATATATATATTTTTTTTTTTAATAAATGACTACAGATTATCAGGACAGGATCAGACAGTGCTGGGTCTCTATATAATGTCCAGTGATCTCCTGACTACAGATTATCAGGACAGGATCAGACAGCGCTGGGTCTCTATATAATATCCAGTGATCTCCTGACTACAAATTACTAGCACAGGATCAAACAGCGCTGGGTCTCTATATAATGTCCAGTGATCTCCTGACTACAGATTATCAGGACAGGATCAGACAGTGCTGGGTTTCTAGATAATGTCCAGTGATCTCCTGACTATAGATTATCAGGACAGCCAGGATCAAACAGTGCTGGGTTTCTATATAATGTCCAACCCAATAATCTCCTGACCAGAGATGGCCCTGCGGTTTGCCCAGCGAACATGCGAACATATGGCGATATTCGCACCCGCCATATTCTTTTACATTGTGAAGAACTTTGACCCATGACACATCCATCAGGACAGCCAATTGAGACGTTTCAGCACATGGACATACCCCCTACCTTATAAATAAACCTGATCTGGGCACCATTTTATATTTAGTCTTTTGCCAGTGTAGGGAGAGGTTGCTGTGTGGAGCAGGGACAGACTGTTAGGGACACCAAACACTAGCTAATAGGGCCACAAACAGTGGCGTAACTACCGGGGAAGCAGCTGCTTCGGGGCCCGGGCTGCCAATGGGGCAGCGTGTGTGACAGTTTATTTTCAAGTTAGTTAAATATCGATTCTTGTCTTAATGTTCAGGGCCCCTTCACAGCAGCAGCAGCTGACCAGGCCCCCTCACTAATGTGATCTAATCTTACTGTATTCTAAAGTCTCCTGATGTGTCTGGGATTCGAACCCACAACCTCCAATGTATCAGAGGCAAAGCATTTACCCTCACAGTAGACTTCTACTGTTATAGCTGGCTAAGTGTACATTTATATACATGACAGCTGCCCCAACACACCCAGCACTGCTATATCTCTATATGACAGCTGTCCCAGCACACTCAGCTCTGCTATATCTCTATATATGAGCAGCTGTCATGTGTATAGATGTACACTTAGCCAGCTATAACAGTAGAAGTCTCATATTTTTTCAGTCAGCAGCAAGGCAGTTCTTATGGTCTTGTGGTTAAGTGCTTTGCCTCTGATACAGAAGGTCGTGGGTTTGAATCCCAGCAACTTTTCTGAAATACAAGCACTGACTCCATATATGGACATACAGGAAGAGGCTGCATCGCATCGCTGACATGGAGTAGAAGTGTTTATTATTATTTTTTAATACCCGACTGTTACTGTAGAAGTGTTTATTTTTTTTTTTTAATACCCGACTGTTACTGCCATGGGGGGAGCGGGGGGCACTTGATTCTGGCACATGGGGGGAGGGGGTTGGCACCTGATACTGGCACCTGGGGGGGTTGGCACCTGATACTGGCACATGGGGAGGGGGAGAGAGGCACCTGATACTGGCAGATGGGGGGGAGGGGGGGGGTTGGCACCTGATACTGGCACATGGGGGGGAGGAACCTGATACTGGCACATGGGGGGAGGGAGAGAGGCACTTGATACTGGCACTTTTTTTGTGGGGGGGGAGATGGCACTATGATACTGGGACATGGGGGGGAGGAGAGAGGCACTTGATACTGACATCTGGGGGGGGGGAGAGGCACCTGATACTGGCACCTGGGGGAGAGGGGGGTTGGCACCTGATACTGGCACCTGGGGGGGAGAGAGGCACCTTATACTGGCACATGGGGGGGGGAGAGGGGTTGGCACCAGATACTGGCACATGGGGGGGGGGGAGAGAGGCACTTGATACTGGCATGTGGGGGGGGTTGGCACTTGATACTGGCACATGGGTGGGTTTGGCACTATGATACTGGCACATGGGGGGGAGAGAGGCACTTGATACTGGCACTTTTTTTTGGGGGGGGGGAGATGGCACTATAATACTGGGACATGGGGGGGAAGAGAGAGGCACTTGATACTGGCACATGGGGGGGTTTGGCACTATGATACTGATACTGATACTGGCACATGGGGGTGGGAAGGAGAGAGGCACTTGATACTGGCACATTGTGGGGGGGGAGATGGCACTATGATACTGGGACATGTGGGGGGGGGGGAGAGAGGCACTTGATACTGGCACATGATGGGGGGGCATCTATGGGGACACTTACTGGCACATTATTGGGGGCATTATGGGGGACACTAGGCCGGCAGCCTATCAGAGGCCGGACACTGAGGGGCATCTACTGGGGCACTTATATGGGGCATTTTATACTGGTACATTATGGGGGGCACTAGCAGGAAGGGAGAGAGGAGCACTATGGGGGAATTTACTGGGGGCACTATATAGGGGTATTTTATACTGGGACATTATGGGGGCACTATGGGGACATTAGCTCAACTGGGGGCATTACAAGGGGGTATTTTTGCACTGTCACATTATAAGGAGAATTATTACTACCTGGGGGGGGCATTATAGTGGGCTTTATTACTCCCCCATGGTATGACCCCCTAGTAGCAGCACCAGCCTCTCCCTGCTCTGCTATCCCTCTGCCCCTTCTCCAAATCCGTATTATGAAATCTTTCTCATTAGGATAAAGCACAACATCAGCTCCGCCGAGCCCCCGGCCAAGTGTTGAAGAGGTGTCCGAGATCCCCAAGGGTCAAGTAACTGTAAGTTTTCATATGAAATATGTTTGTGTTATACACATATAGCATCCACTGTGCCACACAATATACAGTATACCGCTACACTGTGCAAAAGGAGTGGGGTTTACACAGGAGGAGGGAGGTGCGAAGCGCGCTGGAGGGGCCCTTACAAATATTTGCTGTGGGGCCCAGTCACTTCTAGTTACGCTCCTGGCCACAAAAGTCCTTTTGAGGACTGGTATAGGTGTGCAATCAATAGGTGTGATATACTGAGTGGTGTAATATACTTATAATATACTTTCTAACATAGAAAGTATATTATAGTGCAATTGTATTGTGCCGCAGCCGTGTGCCAAACGCTATTGGAACAAATAATTTCTACTGGTGTGATTTACCAGTTGCCCCCCCAAAAGTCTAATTGAGGCAGGGGTGTTATATACCAATAATATACGTTCTATATCGTGCATTTAGGTAGTGCAGTATTTGTTTGCTGTTTTGCTGGTTTACCGCATCTACACAGAGTGAAAAACACTATTTGAAGAAATAATTTTTACTGGTGCGATTTACCAGTTGCTCCCCAAAAAAACAGATTGAAGCAGGGATTTTATATAGCAATAATATACGTTCTATAGAGTGCATTTAGTTTGTGCAGAATTTCTCTTCTGTTTTGCTGCGTTACCGCATCTACACAGAGTGACAAACACTATTGGAACCAATAATTTCTACTGGTGTGATTTACCAGTTGCCCCCCCAAAAAACTGATTGAGGCAGGGGTGTGATATACCTTCTTCCACATCACAAATACTGCTCTTCTATAGGGACTTTTGTCACAGGGTCATTTTGAAAATTACAGGGAGAGGAAGAGGCAGGCCATTCCACAGGGGTGTTAGGGGTCGGGCAGGTGCACCAGGCCAGAGTCTAAGTGGGAAGTTGCAGAAGGTGCGTGCGATTACGTCAAAGGACGCACCAGACTTGGTTGAGTGGTTTACTCAGCCTTTCGCTTCTGCACCCTCCTCATCCTCTTCACTCTCTGTTGTGTCCACCCCCAAAGACACCACCACCATATCCCCTCCGCTCGAGTCAGAGCAATTATTTTCCCATACATTCCAAGACCTTACCTATGCACAGCCATTCATGGCATCGGATCAGGAAGAGGAGGTATCAACGGTACCACCCAGCAGTCTGACAACAGTACCCAGATCAGCCCAAGGAGGGTGGTCCCTGCTGTTGCTGCCTACTCCGAGATCTCTAATGTCAGTGGTGGTGAAGGTGACGAATCCGATGATGACGTGTCGATGGACGTCACGTGGGTGCCCACAAGAGAGGAAGAGGAGGGGAGTTCAGAGGGAGAGACGGAGCAGCAGATAGGGAGGAGAAGCAGGCAGAACTTACAGTGTACAGGAGGCAAAAAGCAGACTGCTAATGTATCTGTAACGAAACATCCACCATGCACGGTCACATCTGACACTCCCAGGACACCGGCACATGGCTCTGCAGTGTGGGCTTTTTTTAATGTGTCCGCTGCTGACAATAGTGTTGCCATCTGCAGACTGTGCTGTTAATGCATAAGTCACGGTAAGCCCAACACTCACCTAGGGACGACCGCCTTAAGAAGGCACCTGGCCTCCCATCACCGAGCCCAGAACCCACAAAGCCACACTCCCAGCGCTTACCGTCCTGCCTCTTCTCCTTCTTCTCTCTCTTCCCATTTGTCCTCCACTCCACCTTCCACCATGCAGTCGTCGCGTTCATCTGGCAAAAGGCAGGCTTCCTTGCCCCAAATGTTCGAGCGAAAAAAGATGATGACGCCGGATAACCCTCTTGCCCAACGGCTGACCGCTGGCTTGTCAGAACTGCTAACCCGCCAACTACTGCCATATAAACTGATGGACTCGGAGGACTTTAGAAAATTTGTGGCCATTGGCACACCGCAATGGAAGGTCTCCGGAAGGAAAACAGGGCAAAATGGCACACGTGCCGTGCATGGCACACGTCCTGAACTTAGTCGTGCAGCGATTCGTTGCCAAATACCCCGGGATCCAGGACGTCTTGCCAGGAAAATCTCTGGCCATTTTAGAAGATCTTACACGGCCATGGCTCGCCTTGCTAACATTCAGCAGCGACACCACCTGCCCGTCAGATGTCTGATTTGTGACAGCCCGATGCGCTGGAACTCCACCTTGTATATGCTTGATAGGCTGCTCCAGCAGAAACGTGCCGTTAACGACTACCTGTACAAACTCTGCGGCAGGACAGGTTCTGGGGAGCTTGTTTTTTTTTCACTGCGCCAGTGGCTGCTCATGCGCGACGCATGCAGACTTCTGCGGCCATTTGATGAGATCACCAAACTAGTCAGTCGCAGCCAGGGCGCCATCAGTGACATCATACCTTACGCCTTCTTTCTGGAGCGTGCATTGCGTCGTGTCATTGATCAAGCCGTCGAGGAGCAGGAGCAGGAAGATGAGGAAGTCGCAAGGCTGAATGAATTCCCAGGGGGGGGGCTACTCCATCTGAGACAAGTCAGCAGGAATCTGAAGAGGAGTCAGAGGAGGATGGTGTCTGGGTGGAGGAGGAGCAAGAAGAGCAGGCTTTAAACGTTTCTGGGATCCCTGGTGTTGTCCTTGGATGGGGGGAGGAGACCGAGGACGACATTATCCTGGATGATGAGCAGGAGCCAGGCCACTCCACCGCTTCCAGTTTAGTGCAAATGCTTCAGTGTTTGAAGAGGGACCCCCGTATAAAAAGCATAAAGGGCAAGGACCAGTACTGGGTGGCAACGTACTTAGACCCCCGGTACAAACACAAAATGGCGGAAAAGTTACCACCATCACGGAGGGCTGTAAGAATGCAGCACTTCCAGGCCTTGCTTCGAGAGATGCTGCATTCTGCTTTTGCAGGCGCTGGCAGAGGAATTTCCACCCACAGAGAAACAGGTGCGGGTACCAATCCAACAGCGCATGGAAAAAGAGGGCGGTTTGAAGATGTGTTGGTCACTTCGGATATGAGATCATTCTTGCAGCCAACCCATCGACAGTCGTCCTCCGGATCCAACCTCAGGGAGCGCCTAGACCCACAGGTGTTTGACAACATCAGGTTAGCGGCCGATGTGGACGCTCTGAGAAGCGATGAACCCCTGGACTACTGGGTGTGCAGGTTTGACCTGAGCTGGCACAATTTGCCATGGAACTGTTGGTTTGCCCCTCGTTCAGTGTCCTGTCCGAAAGGACGTTCAGTGCAGCAGGGGGGATCATGACCGATAAGCGCACTCGCCTAGCTCATGACAATGTGGACTACCTCACATTTCTAAATGAGGCATGGATCTCGTAGGAATTCAACACATGTGACGAGTCGACCATGTTTGATTGAAATTCCTCATGACAGCCCAAAAATATCCGCCACCACCCAGAACAAATCATGGTCCCTGTCTTAGGTAAATACAGCGGCATAAAAAGCCTTTTATGTCCGTTGAATGCCTAATTTTTGAGGCCTGTACTGGCCGACAGTTACATATTTATCCTGTGACCGCCTAATGTACCTCCAGCCACAGAATCCCACAAAGTTGTGTGCTGTCAGGTGAATGCCTACTGGAGTGGCAAGTTCTCACAACAATCACTAATATCTCATGAGACCTTATAAAATGTGAAGTTGTGTGTACCGCGAAAAAATAAATTGCATCATTAGGGATTTTCACAATGGCGCTCTTTTTAAACACTCCATCTGCATATACACTGATTGTTCTAACATGCATGTGAAATCAAATACACTGCTTTAAAGTGAGGCCGGACGAAGCGGTACGCTTCAGGGGAGGCCGGCATGAGGGGTTTTGTTAGCGAGGGTTAGAGTAGGGCAAGGGTTAACTGGAAGTGTGCAGGGAAAGGGGGAGGAGCCAGGAAGGGGCGGGGAGCGGCAGGCTTAAGTAGTGGTGAGGCAGGTTAGCGCCCGCCATTTTAGGAGCAGAGAGCCGGCATCTGATCTGCAGCATCGCATACTGCAATGGCAGAAGCAGTGGAGGCGATGCTGCGGCGATTGAGAGAAGCGGCGGACACCAGGGGCACCGACTGGCTGGAGCAGCAGGTGACCGCATTGCTAGGGGGGTAGGAGGTGGGTACGTCTAGCCCTAATCCAGCAGCTACACGGCCGCGGCGGGTACGGCCGCCGGCGCGCCTTAGCCCCGATTTACCCCCCCGGGTTCGGCGCCGTGTCAGGAGCCCCACAAGGGACCCTCCACGCCGGGGGCCTTCCAATGCTCCTGCGGCCTCCCGGCGTGGGAGGAATCCATATGTCCGGCGGGACCCTGTGGAGGCCTCCCCCTCAGCCCAGCGCGGCAGCATCAGGGGAGTCAGGACCGGGTTCTGCAGGATTCCCTCCTGTCCTCAGGAGGCGGAGGCCTGCTCAGCGTGGGAGCGGTGGCGGCAGCAGAGGCGGCAGCGGGGCTGCGCGGTCGGCCAGGGCGGCCCGGCGCAGGCCCTTACAGGATGAGCCCCTTTCATTGGCACACGAGGCTGCGCCTGGAGGTGCCAGGGACGGGCGCAGGCCTTGCCAGGATTTACTTCCTTCAGAGGAGGAGGACGAGGCTGCTCTGGATGGCTCCCCTTCCCAGAGCAGGCCTCTTGGGCGTGAAGACCGGCGCGCAGATGCGTATGTGGAGGACAGGGAGTTGCGCAGGCCATTTCCTGAGGGCGGACAGTTTGCTACTGGTCCTGACACCGGTGAGGACAGAGGGCTTCCCAGAGCCATCCCTAACGCGCCCAGCAGTGAGCCGGCTGGGGTGCTGCCGGCGAACAGTGCCAGTACCCATCAAAGGACCGTCGCGGATCCAGGAGTCGTCCGCCAGGAATCAGGATCTTCGGCTGCCGGGTTCACAGCACCCGGGCAGCTAGGTGAGACATCACTGGGAGCATTGTTATCTTTATTTAATGGGGCGCCTGATGCGGGTGGGAACAATAGTGCTATTATCGGTGGTTTGGGGCGCTTGCTGTGTGGTTTAGCTGGGGTTAGTCAGGATAGGGGGGGAATTGGGGCCACCCCCTTAGCAGCGTGGGGGTTGGGGACAGAAAATAGCAATATACCGGCGACCGCTAGCAATAGCAATGTAACAGTGACCGCTAGCACAGGTGTAGCGGAATCAGTGTCAGTGCAGACGCAGGCGGGAGGTGATGAGGATAGGCCCAGGTTAGATGACGCCGCAAAAGGGGAAGTGTATGTCTGCTTTGAGGGTCCCCTGGGAGCGCATTTGAAAACGGAGGTGCGTGAAAAAATTTGGAAGGGAGAGTATATAGAAATTTTTTCGCTGCTTCCTTTGGAACGCTTCAATCTTGATGTGGTCAAGAAGGATGGAGTAAGGAAGGAAGATGATGATAAGCGTCGTTATCGCCTCATCCCTAGGTCATTTAGTAATTGGCTGCAGGCCTTTGCTATTTTGGCAAGTGTAATTGGGGAGAAGAGTCCGGAATGCTGTTCCCCTTTATTTTGCTATCTGGATGCTATTGGGGAAGCCTATAGGGTGTATGGGGGTTCAGGGTGGTTACGGTATGACGAACAGTTTAGTCAGAGGAAAGCGGTCCGTCCTAATATGAGATGGGACCATAAAGACATTGCATTATGGATGAGGGTGACAGCGCCAGGTAGGAGTGGTCAGTCCTTTCGGAGTGAGTCAGGGATTGGGGTACAGCAAGGTACAGGGACGCCCCCAGTTGGAAGAGGATACTGCTTCCTTTTCAATGAGGGAAATTGCAAATTTAGGCATGAATGTTCCGTGTGTGGCGGGGGCCATGGGGCTAGCAGATGTTTTAGAGGGGGCAGACAAATGGGTGGGGATAGTTTTGCAAAAGGGGCGGACCCCAGTGCGAGTGGAAAGGATGGTGGGTCATCTAAATAGATATCCGAACCGGGAGTTAGCCGAATTTTTGTGTTTGGGGTTTCATTTTGGTTTTCATATTCCTTCACACCCGTTACCAGTCATGGAGAAGTGGAAGAATTTGCGCTCGGCATTGCTGTTCCCGGACATAGTGGCAGAGAAGTTATCTAAAGAGGTTTCCCTAGGGAGGATGGATGGTCCGTTTGTTACATCACCCATCAGTAATTTGCGGGTTTCCCCTTTGGGTTTGATCCCTAAGAAGGAGCCTAACAAATTTAGGCTTATCCACCATTTATCATTCCCTAAGGGTGCGTCGGTCAATGAGGGCATTGACCCGGAACTTTGTTCCGTGGTTTATGCTTCCTTTGACGCGGCTGTGGAATGGGTAAGGAAGCTGGGTCCGGGTACCCTGTTGGCAAAATGTGACATTGAAGCGGCATTTCGATTGTTGCCAGTTCACCCGGATAGTTTGTATTTACTGGGTTGATTTTGGAATGGCGCTTATTTTGTGGATAGGTGTTTGCCAATGGGCTGTTCAATATCGTGTGCATATTTTGAGCGTTTCAGTTCTTTTCTGGAGTGGGTGGTTGTTCAGGAATCAGGTTGTCACTCTATCATTCACTATTTGGATGATTTCCTATGTTGTGGGGTAGTGTTTTGCAGGAGGTTCATCGGCAGGCCAGGTTGGATAGAGTCCCAGATGTCTTGGTGTTACATGTTGGGGGAAACGACCTTGGGGTCCGTCCTTGCAGAGAATTGATCAGGGATATTCGTTTCGATTTTTTGCGTTTATGGTCCCTCTTCCCGTCCGTTGTCACAGTTTGGTCTGACATTGTCCCCAGGAAGGTCTGGAGGGAGGCGAGATCTGTGGACAAGCTGAATAAGGCTAGGATTAAGCTGAATAGGGTGGTTGGGCGGTTTTGTGCCAAGCATGGGGCAGTGGTGGTGCGGCACCCCGAGTTGGAAGCAGGAACAGGAGGCTTTTGGAGACAGGATGGAGTCCACCTCAATGCGGTGGGCATTGATTTGTGGTCACTTGATTTACAGGGAGGTATTGAAAGAGCCCTCCGGGTGTGGCGGAACGCGCGAGCTTAAGGTCTGTCAAGCTGCGCGTTGTTGGCGGGGGGAGGTCATAGAAGCTGGAGCTACTGGATGGTAACTGTGAATGAGAGGGCCTCAATGGTGGGGCTGGACTCTCAGAGTTGGGGCACCTGGTTGGCTTGGTATGGCGTCCGTCAGTTGGTGTCCCTGAGCTTGTGGTACGCGGCTGGGGGCAAGATGGAATTGCCGTGGTGGTTTGTGGTCGTTTAAGGTGCAGTTAGGCGGCTTCTAGGACCTCCCTCGTCAGTTAGATATATATATATTTATATATATGTCATTGTTATATCAATTGTTTATGTTTATTCATGTTATTTATATTATTTAATAAAAAACGGCTGCTGTGGCCGATTTAATCCAAACAGTGGCTGTGTGTGGTTATTGGGAGTGGAAGTGGGGATGGTTAGTTAGCTAAATGATGGGGTAGTGGACCCGAGCATAGCCAATAACCCTACTCAAGTGAGGCCGGACGAAGCGGTACGCTTCAGGGGAGGCCGGCATGAGGGGTTTTGTTAGCGAGGGTTAGAGTAGGGAAAGGGTTAACTGGAAGCGTGCAGGGAAAGGGGGAGGAGCCAGGAAGGGGCGGGGAGCGGCAGGCTTAAGTAGTGGTGAGGCAGGTTAGCGCCCGCCATTTTAGGAGCAGAGAGCCGGCATCTCCCTCCCTCCCACCCCTAGTGTTTACAGTTGGACGTTTCAGGGCGGCGTTATATTATAGAGTGTATGTATATATATATATATATATATATATATATATAAAAAATATATATATATATAAATAAATAAATATATATAAAAAAAAAAGGTGGACAATGGGTTATGGAAGGGGTGTTTCTTTAGGTGTTGCGTTTGTCGCAGCAGTCGTGGCGGGGGGAGGTCATAGAAGCTGGGGCTACTGGATGGTAACGGTGAATGAGAGGGCCTCAATGGTGGGGCTGGACTCTCAGAGTTGGGGCACCTGGTTGGCTTGGTATGGCGTCCGTCAGTTGGTGTCCCCGAGCTTGTGGTACGCGGCTGGGGGCAAGGTGGAATTGCCGTGGTGGTTTGTGGTCGTTTAAGGTGCAGTTAGGCGGCTTCTATGACATCCAACGTCAGTTAGATATATATATATTTATATATATATGTCATTGTTATATCAATTGTTTATGTTTATTCATGTTATTTATATTATTTAATAAAAAAAGGCTGCTGTGGCCGATTTAATCCAAACAGTGGCTGTGTGTGGTTATTGGGAGTGGAAGTGGGGATGGTTAGTTAGCTAAATGATGGGGTAGTGGACCCAAGCATAGCCAATAACCCTACTCATGTCAAATTACTTACAGTGATCAGAAATTCTTCCTCAACGTCGCAAAAATTGTTCCCAAACATCTTTTCTGATCACATCCAAGTTCGGTCTGGTGGAAACCCAGTTGCTGTAATAGGCCGTGCATATTTTGCGCATAGGCAAAAATTACATTGCCGATATTTTTCATTGAAAAAAATTATGAATGGAGATCGCAAATTCGAATAATACATCTGGTATGTCACTGTCCATGTTGTGGGACTATTTGTGCACTTCTAGTAAGTATTTGGTGGCTGCAAATATGACCTGAAGGTATTCCAGGTTCGCCTGCCTTTAAAGTGAATGGGGCCCGCCGCGAACTTGCGGTTCGCGAACATTTGATCGCGTTCGCGCGTTCGCGAACCGTCCCGGCCGATGTTTGTCCATCACTACTCCTGACTACAGATTATCAGGACAGGATCAGACAGTGCTGGGTCTAAAAGATTTCTGGACAGTATGAGGCAGTATTATATTTTTTTACTAATTCATTGGCACAAATAAGAGTTTCACTGAGAAGTGTCAGAAGATGCAGAGGATATTTGAAGGACTCCCTTTTCTCCACATCTCTCTTATTTAGCCGCAGGCAAAACTTGAATGAATAGAACAGCTCAGATTTCTGAAAAAAGTAGAATTTCCAGTTATTATGGCACTGCCGTGTGTACACATTACCCTTGGAGACTATTGCTGCTCCAGGGGAGACTCTAGAGGTATTTTTTAATATTAGTAGTATGTTTATTTATGATGAAATGCAGATCACTCCAGCCAGCACAACTCAAGGGTTAAGCAAAGAGGAGATTAAAGAAGCGAAAGGATGGACCTCTCTTAAGAAGATGACACAAGGAGTCACTGTGTGAGACATCCTAAACTACTGAGGAAGAAGATGCTTAATGCATTGATCTTCCTTCCTTCAACAGCTGAGCTCTCCATGTCTTTACTGCAGTGTTTGTCACATATATTGATCCATTATCTATCTATTATTTATCTATTATCTATGTATCTAGATGTCTATTATATATTAGTATGGATCGATTACAGATTGCAGTTTATATTGTGGGCATAATTAATGATGTCTATGGTATCTCCTCTTTGCAATGTAGTCTACATTTTCTGGCTATTGTACAACAGAGTAAAATTACGTAAGATGTCATAAAATTGCATAATTTTCACAAAAAGTTGTCATATTAAAGAGGACCTTTCATCGGTCCAAACATTGTGAACTAAGTATCATGACATATACAGCGGCGCCCAGGGATCTCGCTGCACTTACTATTATCCCTGGGCGCCGCTCCGTTCTCCCGTTATGTCCTCCGGTATGTTCGGGGACTTCGTTATAGTAGGCGGAGACTTAGGGGACTTGGTTATAGTAGGCGTAGTCTGCCCTTGTTCTGCTGGGCGTCTCCTTCTCCTAGGCTGTAGCGCTGGCCAATCGCAGCGCAGAGCTCACAGCCTGGGAGGTTTTTTTCTCCCAGGCTCTGAGCTCTGCGATGCGATTGGCCAGCGCTACAGCCTAGGAGAAGGAGACGCCCAGCAGAACAAGGGCAGACTCCGCCTACTATAACCAAGTCCCCGAACATACCGGAGGACATAACGGGAGAACCGAGCGGGAGAACGGGAGAAGTGTAGTGAGATCCCTGGGCGCCGCTGTATATGTCATGATACTTAGTTCACAATGTTTGGACCGATGAAAGGTCCTCTTTAAGGCTTGTGAATCACTAAAGTCTTTCTAGACTGGACCACATGTGCAGGGTTGTGCTGACAGTGGTCTGGGCCACCTGACAATAATCCTAGTGGGCCACATATCAGCTAATAGGATGTGTCTACATGGCGATTGTGACTGATACAGCTGTCGCACTGGCAGTGTAGTCGGGTGCCATAGGAATGAATGGGGTCACAGCATGAGTCAAACGTTTGCTGCAACTGCAACATGCAAATTGCAAAAATCACAACTCTGCTGGATTTGCATCTTGTGGTCTCAGGAAATGTGAAAGCGGAGCTGCGACTCTATTCATTCCTAAGCATCCCTGCTACACTGTGATACTTGGGCCCGACACAGACATGCGAGATGTGCCGGGCCCAACTTGCCATGTACATGTATAGTTATATAATATACTTGAACCATGATAGCAATATACCATTTATCCAAATGGCACCATTGCTAATAAGCAACGTGAAAACTGTGGAGCACCATGTGCCACTGATGTGAGAGGTGAACTTTAGCTATGAAGGTGCGCAAGGGCGGACAGACACTCTACATGGGGCAGTGGAATGGAACCGCGCAAAATTGAGGAACGGGTGCGGACCCGTTCATACGGCCGTCTGAATGGACCCTAAACACCCTGCAACCATTGTTGGAGGAACACAAGCTGATGGTGGCCACATTATGGTCTGGGGAATGTTTTTGTGGCATTCTCTGAGACACTCATCCATTTGGAAGACACTCTCAACTGATTTGGGTATGAATCCATCCTTGCAGATCACTTACACCCATGCATGCTGATTGTCTTCCCTGGGGTGGATGGGATCTTCCAGCAAAACAATGTGACATATCACACGGCTAATAGTGTCCGACATTGGTTGGAAGAGCATGACCAAGAATTCCAAGTACTACCCTGGCCCCCTAATTCCCCAGACTTGAACCCAATTGAGCATCTGTGGGACCTCCTCGATCTTCACTCTATGGATCTTCCCCCACACACCCTCCAGCTGTGGGACAACCTACCTGGACCTTATTGAGTCACTTCCAGAATTTCTAGCTGCTGTCCATGCCTCACTTGGCGGTTACTTTGGATTAGCTGGTGGTTATAATAATGTGAGTCGACCGTGTAGTATTGGAGCGCATATTAGTACACATAGATGTGGCATGCAACATGACACGACCATGCAACAGTCGCAAAAAATCCAGAGCTGATGAATTTGCTGTCGCAGGTCGCAAATTTACTTAAATGTAAGTTGCGCGCAACGTGCAACTTAGGCTACTTTCACACTCAAGTTTTGGGCGGATCCATCATGGATCTGCAAAAACAGATCCGTTACAATAATACATAATACTGGTGTAGGATGGAGGGGTTTGGGTTCCTGGAGAACTGGGCCGATTTTTCTATCGGCAACAGGCTCTATCGTAGGGACGGGCTGCACCTCAATGGGGAAGGGGCAGCTGTGCTGGGGAGAAAGATGGCTAGAAGGTTGGAGGAGTGTTTAAACTAGGGACTGGGGGGGAGGGTAATTACGTTATAGGAGGGGAAGATAGTTCAGATAGAGACCGGGGGCAAGGTAATAAGAATGGGGGAGGAATGGAAGGAGGGACTAGAACAATTCAGAAGGAAAGGTGTAGGGTAAAAAATATACATAAACCTCTCAAATGTATGTATACTAATGCCAGAAGCCTGACTAATAAAACTGGTGAACTGGAATTAGTGATGTGTGAGGAGGACTATGACATAGTGGGAATAACTGAGACATGGCTGGATGATAGCTATGACTGGGCAGTTAATGTACAAGGTTACAGTCTGTTTAGAAAGGATCGTCAAAACCGGAGAGGGGGAGGGGTCTGCCTTTATATAAAGTCCTGTCTAAAGCCCACAGTCCGAGAAGATATAAGTGAGGGACATGAACATGTGGAGTCACTATGGGTAGAGATACATGGAGCTAAAAACAACAATAAATTACTAATAGGAGTTTACTATAAACCACCTAATATACCAGAGTCCACAGAAAATCTACTACTAAACGAGATAGACGAGGCGGCAAATCATAATGAGGTGGTTATTATGGGGGACTTCAACTACCCAGATATAGACTGGGAAACTGAAACTTGTATATCTCATAAGGGAAACAGGTTCGTGGCTATAACCAAAGACAATTACCTCTCCCAACTGGTTCAGGACCCGACTAGAGGGACGGCCATACTGGACTTAGTATTAACCAATAGACCTGACAGAACAACAGACGTGCAGGTCGGGGGACACCTGGGAAATAGTGACCATAAAGTAATAACCTTCCAATTATCATTCATAAGAGCGTTTCTACAGGGAGGAACAAAAATACCAAACTTCAAAAAAGCTAAATTTAGCCAACTAAGAGAGGCCATAGGCCAAACTAACTGGGACAAAGTCCTCACAAATACAGACACAAAATGGGATATCTTTAAAAACATCCTAAAAACTCATTGTCAGAGGTACATACCGTATGGTAATAAAAGGTTAAGGAACAAAAAGAAACCAATGTGGATAAATAGAACTGTAAAGAAAGCAATAAATGACAAAAAGAAAGCATATAAAACACTAAAACAGGAGGGTTGCACGGAAGCACTGAAAAACTATAAGGAAAAAAATAGAACATGTAAAAAACAAATAAAAGCGGCCAAACTAGAGACCGAGAGATTAATTGCCAAAGAGAGTAAAACCAACCCTAAAATGTTCTTCAATTATATAAATGTTAAAAAGTATAAAGCTGAAGGTGTTGGCCCTTTAAAGAGTAATGAGGGGGGAGTCGCAGAGAGTGACGAGGAGAAAGCAAAGCTGTTAAATATTTTTTTCTCCAATGTATTCACTGAGGAAAATAAATTGTCAGATGACATGCAGAATGCAAAAATAAATTCCCCATTAAAAGTGTCCTGTCTGACCCAGGAAGAAGTACATCAGCGGCTTAAAAAGATTAAAATAGACAAATCGCCAGGACCGGATGGCATACACCCCCGTATCCTAAAGGAATTAAGTAATGTCATAGCCAGACCCTTATTTCTGATATTTGCAGACTCTATACTGACAGGGAATGTCCCACAGGATTGGCGCGTGGCATATGTGGTGCCAATATTCAAAAAGGGGCCAAAAACAGAGCCTGGAAACTATAGGCCGGTAAGTTTAACATCTGTTTTGGGTAAACTGTTTGAAGGTTTTCTGAGAGATGCTATATTAGAGCATCTCAACGGAAATAAGCAAATAACGCCATATCAGCATGGCTTCGTGAGGGATCGGTCATGTCAAACTAATTTAATCAGTTTCTATGAGGAGGTAAGTTCTAGACTTGACAGCGGCGAATCAATGGATGTCGTTTATCTGGACTTCTCCAAAGCATTTGACACTGTACCGCATAAAAGGTTAGTATATAAAATGAGAATGCTCGGACTGGGAGAAAACATCTGTATGTGGGTAAGTAACTGGCTGAGTGATAGAAAACAGAGGGTGGTTATTAACGGTACACATTCAGATTGGGTCACTGTCACTAGTGGGGTACCTCAGGGGTCAGTATTGGGCCCTATTCTCTTCAATATATTTATTAATGATCTTGTAGAAGGCTTGCTTAGTAAAATATAAATTTTCGCAGATGACACTAAACTGTGTAAAGTAATTTACACTGAAGAGGACAGTATACTACTACAGAGGGATCTGGATAGATTGGAGGCTTGGGCAGATAAGTGGCAGATGAGGTTTAACACTGATAAATGTAAGGTTATGCACATGGGAAGGAATAATGCAAGTCACTCGTACATACTAAATGGTAAAACACTCGGTAAGGCCTCTTTCACACTTGCGTTGTTGGGATCCGGCATGCACTTCCGTTGCCGGAGGTGCCTGCCGGATCCGTAACAACGCAAGTGTACTGAAAGCATTTGAAGACGGAACCGTCTTCCAAATGCGTTCAGTGTTACTATGGCACCCAGGACGCTATTAAAGTCCTGGTTGCCATAGTAGGAGCGGGGAGCGGGGGAGCGGTATACTTACCGTCCGTGCGGCTCCCGGGGCGCTCCAGAGTGACGTCAGAGCGCCCCATGCGCATGGATGACGTGATCCATGTGATCACGTGATCCATGCGCTTGGGGCGCCCTGACGTCACTCTGGAGCGCCCGGGGAGCCGCACGGACGGTAAGTATGCTGCTCCCCTGCTCCCCGCTACACTTACCATGGCTGTCAGGACTTTAGCGTCCCGGCAGCCATGGTAACCACTCTGAAAAAGCTAAATGTCGGCTCCGGCAATGCGCCGAAACGACGTTTAGCTTAAAGCCGGATCCGGATCAATGCCTTTCAATGGGCATTGATCCCGGATCCGGCCTTGCGGCAAGTCTTCAGGATTTTTGGCCGGAGCAAAAAGCGCAGCATGCTGCAGTATTTTCTCCGGCCAAAAAACGTTCCGTACCGGAACTGAAGACATCCTGATGCATCCTGAACGGATTTCACTCCATTCAGAATGCATTAGGATAATCCTGATCAGTATTCTTCCGGCATAGAGTCCCGACGACGGAACTCTATGCCGGAAGACAATAACGCAGGTGTGAAAGAGCCCTAACACTGACATGGAAAAGGATCTAGGAATTTTAATAAACAGCAAACTAAACAGCAAAAACCAGTGTCAGGCAGCTGCTGCCAAGGCCAACAAGATAATGGGTTGCATCAAAAGGGGCATAGATTCCCGTGATATGAACATAGTCCTACCACTTTACAAATCGCTAGTCAGACCACACATGGAGTACTGTGTACAGTTCTGGGCTCCTGTAAACAAGGCAGACATAGCAGAGCTAGAGAGGGTTCAGAGGAGGGCAACTAAAGTAATAACTGGAATGGGGCAACTACAGTACCCTGAAAGATTATCAAAATTAGGGTTATTCACTTTAGAAAAAAGACGACTGAGGGGAGATCTAATTAATATGTATAAATATATCAGGGGTCAGTACAGAGATCTATCCCATCAGCTATTTATCCCCAGGACTGTGACTGTGACGAGGGGACATCCTCTGCGTTTGGAGGAAAGAAGGTTTGTACACAAACATAGAAGAGGATTCTTTACGGTAAGAGCAGTGAGACTATGGAACTCTCTGCCTGAGGAGGTGGTGATGGTGAGTACAATAAAGGAATTCAAGAGGGGCCTGGACGTATTTCTGGAGCTTAATAATATTACAGGCTATAGCTACTAGAGAGGGGTCGTTGATCCAGGGAGTTATTCTGATTGGAGTCGGGAAGAAATTTTTTATTCCCCTAAAGTGGAGAAAATTGGCTTCTACCTCACAGGGTTTTTTGCCTTCCTCTGGATCAACTTGCAGGATAACAGGCCGAACTGGATGGACAAATGTCTTTTTTCGGCCTTATGTACTATGTTACTATGTTACTATGTTACAACCGCATGCATCCGTCATGAACGGATCCGCTTGGATTATCTGTAACATAGCCAAGACGGATCTGTCATGAACTCCATTGAAAGTCAATGGGAGACGGATCTGTTTTCGATTGTATCAAAGAAAACTGATCCGTCCCCATTGACTTACATTGTGTGTCAGAACGGATCAGTTTGGCTCAGTTTCGTCAAGCGGACAGCAAACCGCTGCAGGCAGCGTTTTGATGTCCGCCTCCAAAGCGGAATGGTGACTGAACGGAGGCAAACTGATCCATTCTGAGCAGATCCTTTTCCTTCCAGAATGCATTAGGGCAAAACTGATCTGTTTTGGACCACTTGTGAGATCCCTGAACGGATCTCACAAATGGGAAGCCAAAACGCCAGTGTGAAAGTAGCCTTACCTGTGACTTTTATGTGCCTTTTTACAGCCAAATCAAAGCTCTACAATAGTCATGCAAACTGTGGATGTGACGACTAAACATGGAAGCCAACAGAGATGGAGCTAGAGGCAACAGTATGTTAAATAAAATAAGATAAAACGTTGATATTTTTTATTTTATTTAATGTATGCATTAAAATAACTCAGTAAGAGTCTCTACAATTATGGTCGGTGTCATGTGACAGTAAAGTTGCATTTCAGGGTTGGAAACTAAATCAGTCTGTTGCTGTTTTCACATGGCCATAATATGGTCCTGGATCATCCTCAGACCGCAATAATGTCTACTAAACCAAAATGACATAACTATATGGTGATCTTCTGTAAATCTGGTTTGTTTTAGTAGAAATTGTTTGGGTCCGTGAGAGGTCGGAGAGTTGCACCTGTAATTAGTAGGATCACATTACGCTGGGTGATTGTTTTTTTACATGCAGTTGTCCATAAAGTCTGCCACCTATGGACAGTACTTACGAAACGCAACAAATATCCCTCTATAGCAATAAGTAAAGGGGTTATTCTACACTTAGTGTAAAACATGAAAATCAGACATCATATACTTCATGTCCATGTCTTTCTAAGGGTACTTTCACACTAGCGTTATTCTTTTCCGGCATAGAGTTCCATCCTAGGGGCTCAATACCGGAAAAGAACTGATCAGGTATATCCCCATGCATTCTGAATGGAGAGCAATCCGTGCAGGACGTCTTCAGTTCAGTCTTTTTGACGGATCAGGACAGAGATAAAACCGCAGCATGCTACAGTTTTATCTCCGGACAAAAAAAAAACCACTTGCCTGAATGTATTAGTGCCGGCATTCAAAATAACAAAAAAGTGAAAAAAATAAATGCCAGATCCATTTTTCCGGATGACACCGGAAAGACGGATCCGGCATTTCAATGCATTTGTAAGACGGATCAGGATTCTGATCCGTCTTAAAAATGCCATCAGTTGGCATACGTTTTGCTGGATCCGGCAGGCAGTTTTGGCGCCGGATCACTCTGCCGCAAGTGTGAAAGTACCCTTACAATGCTAAAACCAGGCCTGTACCTCACATGGATCCAGAGAGCTCTCCATTTATTGCGTCAATTGCTCTGCTGGATTTATTTCAAGCTGGCAGCTCAGGGGACGTGTCCTTTATCAGTAGGTGTGTCTTTTTCAGGGGGCACACCTTTTCTTCTGCAGCTCAAGAGGCGGGTCCACTCTCAGAGGGCATATGCTTTTTTCTACAGCTCAGAAGGCATTTCTTTCTCAGGGGGCATGTTCTTTCTTCTGCAGCTCAGGAGATGTGTTCTTTCTTGGGAAGGGGGGGTCTCCTCTTCTGTAGCTCTCTCCGTGTAATTGACACAGCTTCTTACAGAAGATATGACTGGTGACAGCTGAAGGATGGAACGTAGCATGTACGTCCACCTCAGTGAGGTGAACAGAGAAATCAGGAAAACAACAGACAGCAGGTGGCGCTATCCAGATACATATTACTGATTAACTCTAGAGGCTATACAACATTTTTAATTACTTTAAATTAGAAAAGTTTTCACATCGAGGTGCTGGTTTGAAAAATGTAGAATATTGTTTGTGGGACAACCTCTTTTATTATTATTTTATGCACTGATATAGCGCTACTACATTCCACAGCGCTTTACAGACATTAGCATCCAACAGTCCCCAATGTGGCTCACTCAGTGTGTCTTTGGAGTGTGGGAGGAAACACAGGCAAACATACAAACTTCATGCAGATGTCATCCTTGGCGGGATTCAAACCCAGGCCCCAGCGCTGCAAGGCACCAGTGCTAACCACTGAGCCATCGTGCTGCCCATAAATGACAAACCTTGTCAATATGCCCTATTATGGGGTGACCACTCGGGTCCCCTTTTTAATTAGCCAGGGAGCTACTACAGACAAGAGATCTTTATAACGTCTGTTGGCCTTACCACTGCAGGGGAATTATAGCAGATGTCACGAACCAGCAGGAGTGAACCCACTGTTCCATGTGTCCTACATTGTCTTAGTGAACCCCTGGATCTTCACAGTACCCCTGATGGTGGGGATAGACTTTCCCAAGAGGAACACCAGGTCGCTACCTCTTGAGGATAGGCACACGAGGCAGCCGGTCCAGGGGGACCGGGAGGTACCTGAGCAAGGTACCAGAGGTACAGGCATGGTCAGCAGGCTGAGTCGTAACCAAGAGCAACAGTGCAGGACTGAAGGATGAGGCAGAGGCGAGGTCAAACAAGCAATAGGTCAGGGTCTACATCCCTATGGAAAGAGTTTGAGCTGCGCAGTCTATTTTTTGGATACAGGTGGCACAGGTACAGGTCAGGCAATCCAGTAGACTACAGGAGAGTCAAGGCAAGCAGGAAGGATTCAAACAGGTAGCAGAATCCAGGAATACAAGCAGTAGCGTACATAAAGAAGTAAGGGCCCCATAGCAAGGATCAAACCAGGCCCCCCACACAGGACATAAGGGTTTCCACGTAAACCCCTTTCAGTGACCTTTGGGCCATTTTTCCATTGCCTCATTTGCTAAAAGTTGTTCCTTCAGATAGTAGACTCCTGACCAAGTTCTCACCCCCAGTAGAAGAGGGGATGATCCCAACTGGGCCCCCTCTTGCCCTAGGCCCCATAGCAGTCGCATGGTCTGCCGCTATGGTAGTTACGCCCCTGAATACAAGTACGAGTCAGGACCACAAGCAGAGATAACAGCAACCTTAGCAGGACACAAGGACCTTGACACTCAGGCATCTGGGAAGGGGCTCAGCCACTTATATACATTCAGGAGGGCTATGATTGGTCAGCGAGGGCACATGATTTAGCCCATAAAGCAAAGGAAGTGAGGCACGCCGGCGCTTAAGGAAGTGCTGCAGGGAAGAAGCAGCAAGCATGCTGTGGCCAGGGCAGAAAGGAAACTGTGGAGCAGATTCCAGAACAAACAGTACCTGCAAGGACAGAGCCCATGACTACAGCAGTGAACGGGGAAGCACAGGCAGCAGATCACCGCCTAACACGGCGCCCAGGTGGTAAGTAGGAGAACAGCGGCGCATAGCAGCCGCTGTTACAGCTGATAGCAACTTCCCAACTTTAATTAGATTTTTTTCTCTTAACATACAGTATATCATACAGCTCATACACAGTATTATGCATTGTGTGTTTTTTGTGGATAAGGCACTGACCCATTCATTTCTGTATGGCCATACACACATCAGTGGCTGGTGACTGGCTCATGCAGCCTTATATCTGCTCCCCTATTTTGTTAAGATGGCTGGACCATTGTACAAAACAAGCACTTGTTACCTTCTATGTCACCCCTATCTCCTCATAGATTGTAAGCTCTTGAGAGCAGGGCCTTCATTCCTCTTCATTCCCTTAATTGTAGACTTGTTTTGTTGCTATGTAATGTACAGTCTGATTCTCTCTGTACGGGAAAATAAAGAATATTATTATGATTATTATCAGTGTTTTTGTGGCTCCATTTCTCTGTTCCGCCTATTGCCGAACATGTCCTATTGTTGTCTGTATTGTTCAGGAGAATAGCCCTTTCTATTGAAGGTAGTGAGAAAAACACGGAACGCACAGGGAAGGTATTCGGCAGATCTGTTTTGTTGTGGACTGAAATGCGCACCCAGCTTGTGCATGAGGCCTAATACTTAAATATCATGATAGCCTCCCCCCACTCCATGGGTTCAAACATGGAGAAAAAGAAGACAGAAAACTCCCCTATTATTTTATAAGCGACACTTCCAAATATTAGAAAAGTGATAGGGAGGCTTTCCATCATTTCCTCTCCTGCAGTCTTATCACCTGAATTCCTCTATCATGAAATCTCCGTGGAATCATTATGAAAGTAAAAATTCCAAGACTTGTATTTCTAGGTCTGAAAGTTGAGAGAGGAAGGAAAGCAAAGGTATTGTATGAACATAATGTCCCACTTCTTATATTTAATAGAGTTTCATATGCAGAAGATGAGATGTGAACCAAGGAACATAATGTGCTTTGCAGCAACTTTTTATTTCTCTAATGCATCTAAAAAAATAAGTATCAAGCAACTTTGCGTATAATCTTAAAGGGAGTGTCCAGTTTTTAGTTTTTTTTTACTACTTTACAATTTTAATGCTATGTTGCTGTTGCATGTTGGGGCAGCGGATAGGGGGTTTCTTTGCTATGGACTGGGGATGGACTGTAGGAGCCAAAAATCAGACATATTACCATAAATCTCCAGTGGCCGAATACGAAATCTGTAATAGGCTCCCATTTACTATGTGCCATTTATTAATAATCAAAGATTATTATTAGTGATTTCTTAATACACATGCGTATTGTATGCTGCAAGATCCTATCTGGAGTTATCCCAGTCCTCCGTATAGAAAGCAAAAGAAAAAAGGTAGCGGATCTGCGCAAACTAGACAAGTGGTAAAGGTGAAACAATCAAAAGGGCAGTCTGTCGGTATATGCTTAACACAACTAACAAAGTGTGCGTGCTGTCTCTTAGCCCACGGGTGTTCACACTTCTCTTGTTACGGCGATATACTTAAGTGCTGAATGCAGGTACCGTAATGCTCGTTTCTGCCCATTATTCCAGCACTGCAGTCTTAAGAAAAGATGCATACATAGTGCTGACCGCGTGTAGATAAAAATAGTCGCACTTTATTGTACTTGTTGTTGTCTTAATCAAATCACATAAAATATCACTGCCCGACACTGTTTCACCTTTACCAATTGTCTACTTTGCGCAGATCCGCTACCTTTTTTCTTTTGGCATTTATTAATAATGATGTCTTCCAATGTGGCAGAGGGGCCTGCACACCCCTGGCCAAAGATGTCTGCTAGTGTTGAGCGAATCAAGCTCGATTCGGTCAAACACTTTGATTTTAATGCTGTCTCCGTACAGCATTAAAATGTATTGGCACCGTGGAGCCAAACTTAGTTTCACCAGAAGTTGTGTGAGACTTCGGTGAATTAATTAGGCATTCATATCTGCACATATCTGCACATATTGGCTGATGTTTTCAAAGACGCAGATATGAATACCGAATTAATTCACCGAAGTCTCGCGCCACTTCGGGTGAAAGGAAGGAAATATATTTGAATGCTGTACGGAGACAGGTCTCAGACACCTTTAAAACCAAAATGTTTGAACGAAGCGAGTTCGGATCCCTGATCTGAAGCTCGATTTGCTCAAGCCTAATGTCTGCGCAGGGTGCACAGGACCAAATGGAGATAAAGGAAAGTGAACAACTCAAATCAGTGGACATGTCACCTGTGAGTCATTGGATCTGCACTTGACGGCTTCTTGTAAAATGTGTTTATTACTTTATTAGGGCTCGTTCACACGAACGTGTGAAGCCCGTGCTGTGGACCGCAAATTGCGGTCCGCAATGCACGGGCACCGTCCGTGGAGCAGACGCATGGGGGGGCACTTGTATGGGTCTGCGATCCTTCCATTATGCAAAAAGATAGAGCAAGTTCTATCTTTTTGCAGTGCGGAAGCACGGAACGGAACCCCAGAAAGCACTCCGTAGTGCTTCCGTAGTGTTCCGTTCTTCTGTTCTGCTCCATTCCGCATCTCCGGATTTGCGGACCCATTGAAATGAATGGCGGAATGGCCACGGAACGGTGCCCGTGTATTGCGGATTTGCAAATGCGGTCCGCAATACAGCAACGGGCATCACACGTTCGTATTAACGAGCCCTTAGACAGTAAGGCCTGTATTAGACCTGGAGATAGTCAGCCAGATCATTGCCAAGACTTGTTTGTAGGAATGCTCATTAGCGATGATCTGCCTGTGGAAAAGCACTACCGATTACCTGTTGAACGTGCAAATTCTCGTTCATCGGGCAATCCCAATTTTTAAGCAGGCGAAAAAACATTGCCAGCGGCAGATCATGCTGTCTAATCAGGATCTGCTGCCGGCAAATAATTATTTTGTATGGGGAAGGGTGATGGCTTTAGGGATCGCTCCTCCCCATACTGTGGAGGAGATCACTACATGTAATAGCAGAGGTCTTCTCCACTGACGAGCAGGCGATTGTCAGGAAAGAACGCTTCCTTCTTGGCAGTTGTGAGCCTCAACTGCTGGTCTAATACAGGCCTAAGGTCAGTTTGAATTGATTCGGGGGGGAGCGCCATTTTTATGCTCTGCCTAGGGCACCAAAACACCTTATCCCAGTCCTGTCTAGTTTACTACATAGATATAATAACAGGACCAAGCTTTCTACATAGATATGGTATAAAAACCTAAATTTCTACATTGATACAGTCAGGGCTGGCCTTAGGTGTTCAGGCGCCCTGTGCGAGATAATTTAAGTGCAAGTGCAAACAAGTACAATCATACCCAGTGTCACCCATAGCCAGTCTCCTGTCCCCCTTAATCATACCCTGTCACCTTTGCCCAGTCCCCTGCCCCCCTTAATCATACCCTGTGTCACCCAGAGCCAGTCCCCTGCCCCCCTTAATCATACCCTGTCACCTTTACCCAGTCCCCTGGCCCCCTTAATCATACCCTGTGTCACCCAGAGCCAGTCCACTGCCCCCCTTAATCATACCCTGTCACCTTTACCCAGTCCCCTGGCCCCCTTAATCATACCCTGTCACCTTTACCCAGTCCCCTGCCCTTCTTAATCATACCCAGTGTCACCCTTACCCAGTCCCCTGCCCCCTTAATTAGACCCTGCCCCCCCTTAAATTAAGGGTGACAGACACTGGGTATGATTAAGGGGGAAGGGCACTGGATAAGGGTGACACTGGGTATAACAAAGGGGCAGGGGACTGGCTTTAGTTAACACTGGGTATGATTAAGGGGGGCAGGGGACTGGGTAAAGGTGAAAGGGTATGATTAAGGGGGGCAGGGGACTGGCTATGGGTGACACTGGGTATGATTAAGGGGGGCAGGGTCTAATTGAGGGGGCAGGAGACTGGGCAAAGGTGACACTGGGTGTGATTAAGAAGGGCAGGGGACTGTGTAAAGGTGACAGGGTATGATTAAGGGGGGCAGCGGACTGTGTAAAGGTGACAGGGTATGATTAAGGGGGGCAGGGAACTGGGTAAGGGTGACAGGGTATGATTAAGGGGGGCAGTGGACTGGCTCTGGGTGACACTGGGTATGATTAAGGACCTTAATCATACCCAGTGTCACCCATAGCCAGTCCCCTGCCCCCCTTAATCATACCCTTTTACCTTTACCCAGTCCCCTGCCCTTCTTAATCATACCCAGTGTCACCCTTACCCAGTCCGCTGCCCCCCTTAATCATACCCAGTGACTGTCACGGTGTCACCCACCTTATCGAGTCCTCTGCCCCCTTAATCATACCCAGTGTCTGTCACCCTTATCCTTATCCAGTCCCCTGCCCCCAGGCCCCATTTAAAGAAAGATATTTGGTAAAAAAAAAGACTTTCCTCAGCATCTTCATTCGGAGATAGGACCGTCATGATAACTTCTTTCAGCCGCGTCTCATCTCTGTAGAGTTTCACAGAAAATTTTGGGGATTTCTCACTTTACTATCATCCTCAGATAACAGACCTCCCCTCCCCCGTAGTGCCCATAACTATAATGCCCTCTGTATAATTATAATATATACTTGCCCCTCTATATTATTATTATTATTATTATTTCCTCCTCTGTATTATTATTATTATTATTATTATTATTAATATTATAATGGCCCCCTCTGTAGTATTATAGTAATAATCATGCCCCCGCCCTCAGCCCCTCCAGCATACAGTCCCATGTAAGATACAACCTTCCCCCTGCCTTCAGCCCCTCCAGCATACAGTCCCGTGTAAGACACATTACTTCCCTGCCTTCAGCTCCTCCAGCATACAGTCCCATGTAAGGTAGATCACTCTCCTGCCTTCAGCCCCTTCAACATACAGTCCCAAGTAAGGTACATCACTCTCCTGCCTTCAGCCCCTCCAGCATACAGTCTCATGTAAAATACATCACTCCCTGCCTTCAGCCCCTCCAACATGCAGTCCTATGTAAATAATATCACACTCCCTCTCTTTGCCGCCTGCCTTCAGCCCCTCCAGCATACAGTCCCATGTAAGATACATCACACCCCTGCCTTCCAGTCCTTCTTGCACAGTCCCATGTAAAATGCATCACTCATCCTGCCTTCAGCCGCTCCAGCATACAGTCCTATGTAAAATATATCACTCCCCCTGCCTTCAGCTCCTCCAGCATACAGTCCAATGTAAAATATATCACTCCCCCTGCCTTCAGCTCCTCCAGCATACAGTCCCATGTAAGATACAACGCCCCTCCAGCATACAGTCCCATGTAAGACACATCACTTCTCTGCCTTAGACCCTCCAGCATACAGCCCTATGTAAAATAATATCACCCCCTTGCCTTCAGTCTCTCCAGCATACAGTCCCATGTAAATAATATCACCCCAACTACCCTCTCTTCAGACCCCTCTAACATACAGTCTCCAGTACAAAGATGATTCCTTCTCCCTTCAGCCCCTGCAATAAGCCCCCCAAGTAAAAATAACAGTCACTATTCTCCTCCACATACTAAGGGCTCTTTCACACTTGCGTTGTCCGGATCCGGCATGTACTCCACTTGCCGGAATTACACTCCGGATCCGGAAAAACGCAAGTGTACTGAAAGCATTTGAAGACGGAACCGTCTTCAAAATGCTTTCAGTGTTACTATGGCACCCAGGACGCTATTAAAGTCCTGGTTGCCATAGTAGGAGCGGTATACTTACAGTCCGTGCGGCTCCCGGGGCGCTCCAGAATGACGTCAGAGCGCCCCATGCACATGGATGACGTGTCCAATGCGATCACATGATCCATGCGCTTGGGGCGCTCTGACGTCACTCTGGAGCGCCCCGGGAGCCGCACGGACGGTAAGTATACTGCTCCCCCGCTCCCCACTACACTTTACCATGGCTGCCAGGACTTTAGCGTCCCGGCAGCCATGGTAACCATTCAGAAAAAGCTAAATGTCGGCTCCGGCAATGCGCCGAAACGACGTTTAGCTTAAGGCCGGATCCGGATCAATGCCTTTCAATGGGCATTAATTCCGGATCCGGCATTGCGGCAAGTGATCCGGATTTTTGGCCGGAGCAAAAAGCGCAGCATGCTGCGGTATTTTCTCCGGCCAAAAAACGTTCCGTTCCGGAACTGAAGACATCCTGATGCATCCTGAACGGATTTCACTCCATTCAGAATGCATTGGGATAATCCTGATCAGGATTCTTCCGGCATAGAGCCCCGACGACGGAACTCTATGCCGGAAGACAAGAACGCAGGTGTGAAAGAGCCCTTACCTGCAGACTTTGCTCCTGCTCTGTAGAATCTCCTGCACATCGTTAGGCCCCGCCCCCTGGATGACGAGACTCCGCCTCTTTCCCTGACATCATACCTCCTAGGATCAACTACATTCTAGACACTACGCTCGCTCTACTGCCTCATAGGCTTCAGGCGCTGAAGCCTATGAGGAAGAACGGAGGGGACTGGAGCCATAGGCCCCCATGATCCTCATTTTAGTGTTTGCTGCCTGGCGCCCCCTGCAATTTTGCGCCTAATCTCGGCTCAGGTCGGGCCGGCCGGCTGCTGTAGCCTGTAGAGACCGACTGCGAGCTGTGTCGGCCGCCGGGCACCCCTGTTGCCATGGCGCCCTGTGCGGCCGCACAGCTCGCACACCCCAAAGGCCGGCCCATACATTAATAGAACCATAATGACTACATAGACACAGTAACAAAACCAAGATTACTGCATAGATATAGTAAGAGAAGCAAGCTGGCTATATAGATTTGGTACCAGATGCAAGCTGACTACATATATATAACAAGAAAAGATACAATTTCAGGGGAAATTGTGTGAAGTGTTCTTGCATTTCTGGGGGGTGACCTGGTGGTCCAGGGGGGGGGTGACCTGGTGGTCCAGGGGGGGTGACCTGGTGGTCCAGGGGGGGTGACCTGGTGGTTCGGGGGGGGGGTCACCTGGTGGTTCAGGGGTGGTCATCTGGTGGTTCGGGGGGGGGGGGGGGGTCACCTGGTAGTCCGGTGGGGGGGGGGGGTCACCTGGTGGTCTAAGTTAAATGGCTGAAATTTGATTGGCTATTTTAGGCTCCGCCCACTTTTAAAATTTGAATCCTAGTCACCCATTGACCAACTGTTCCAAGTTTAATGACTTTGCCATTGACCCTCTAAGTGCAGCGGCAGTTTTAAATTTTCCCATTAAAACATATGGCTGAAATTTGAATGGCCGTTGTAGACTCCGCCCACTTTTAAACATTTGAATTCTAGTCACCTATTAACCGAATATATTAAGTTTAACAACCCTGCCATTAACATTGTTGAAATGGCAGCAATTAAAAATTTTCTCATTGAAGTCAATAGGGAAAATCTGATTGGTTGTTTGTAGCTCCGCCCCCTTTTTAATGTCCCCAAAATGTGACAGAAATTTTGAGGTTGACCCCATGACTTAGTGACCCAAGTTTGGTCAGTTTAACTCCGAAGCTGTATGAGTGACAAACGTTTGCATTTTTCCAATAAAACTCTATGGGAGAAAAAAAGAGGTTTTCGGGGGCCCGCCCCAGGGGCCCGGAGGGTGGGATCGGTTAACAAAGCACAAGCAAGATACTCGGGTATGTGCCGACCAAGAGTGCAAAGTTCGGTATTTATACTCCTTAAATCTCTGGGAGGAGTAGAAATTTGAATGTCTCATTATAGTCAATGGGGAGAATTTGATTGGTTCTGTGTGGCCCCGCCCACATTTTAGGGTCTCCGAAATGTTCTAACAAATTGCGCGTTGACCCCATGACTAAGTGACCCAAGTTTGGTGACTTTAGTTTCAAATCTGTGCGACTGGGAGCGATTTGAAAATTTTCCCTGTCAAAGTCAATGGGAAAAACGTGGATTTTGGGGGCCCGTCCCAGGGGTCCGGAGGGTGGGACCGGTTAACAAAGCACAAGTAAGGCACTAGGGTGGGTGCCAACCAAGTCTGCAAAGTTTGGAATTTGTACTCCTAAAAATGTGGGAGGAGTAGCAATTTGAACGTCTCATTACAGTCAATGGGGAGATTTTGATTGGTTCTGTGTGGCCCCGCCCACTTTTCGGGGTCCCCGAAATGTGCCAAAAATTTTCGGGTTGATCCCATGACTAAGTGACCCAAGTTTGGTGACTTTAGCGTGAAAGCCTGGCGAGTGGGAGCGATTTGAAAATTTACCCTGTCAAAGTCTATGGGAAAAAAGGGGGCTTCCGGGGCCCGCCACGGGGACCCCGGGGGTGGGATCGTTCCACAAAGTAATAGCAATCCGATCGGGTACAATCTGCACGTTTTGGTAAATTTTTGTCTATGTAGTGTAAAAACTGTGGGAGGAGTTAGGGTGGCAAAATTGGCTATAATAAGAATAATAATAACTAGAAAAGCTACAATTTCTGGGGAAATTGTGTGAAGTGTTCTTGCCTCCACCAGTAGCTTACAACTGGAGTGGGGGTTGGGGTGGTTGCACCTAAGGGTCGGAGTGGGTGCACCTAAGGGTCGGGGTGGTTGCACCTAAAAGTCGGGGTGGTTGCACCTAAAAGTCGGGGTGGGTACACCTAATCGTTGGGGTGGTTGCACCTAAGGGTGGGAGTGGGTGCACCTAAGGGTCGGGGTGGTTGCACCTTAAAGTCGGGGTGGGTGCACCTAAGGGTCGGTGTGGGTGCACCTAATCGTTGGGGTGGTTGCACCTAAGGGTCGGAGTAGGTGCACCTAAGGGCTAGGGCAGGTGCACCGAAGGGCTAGGGCGGGTCACCTAGTAGTCCGGGGGGGGGGGGTCACCTGGTGGTCTAAGTTAAATGGCTGAAATTTGATTGGCTATTTTAGGCTCTGCCCACTTTTTAAAATTTGAATCCCAGTCACCCATTGACCAACTGTTCCAAGTTTAGTGACTTTGCCATTGACCCTCTAAGAGCAGCGGCAGTTTTAAATTTTCCCATGAAAACATATGGCTGAAATTTGATTGGCCGTTGTAGACTCCGCCCACTTTTAAACATGTGAATTCTAGTCACCTATTAACCGAATATATTAAGTTTAACAACCCTGCCATTAACATTGTTGAAATGGCAGCAATTAAAAATTTTCTCATTGAAGTCAATAGGGAAAATCTGATTGGTTGTTTGTAGCTCCGCCCCCTTTTTAATGTCCCCAAAATGTGACAGAAATTTTGAGGTTGACCCCATGACTAAGTGACCCAAGTTTGGTGACTTTAATTTCAAATCTGTGCGACTGGGAGCGATTTGAAAATTTTCCCTGTCAAAGTCAATGGGAAAAACGTGGATTTTGGGGGCCTGCCCCAGGGGCCCGGAGGGTGGGTTCGGTTAACAAAGCACAAGTAAGGTACTCGGGTGGGTGCCGACCAAGTCTGCAAAGTTTGGAATTTGTACTCCTAAAAATGTGGGAGGAGTAGCAATTTAAACGTCTCATTACAGTCAATGGGGAGATTTTGATTGGTTCTGTGTGGCCCCGCCCACTTTTTGGGGTCCCCGAAATGTGCCAAAAATTTTCGGGTTGATCCCATGACTAAGTGACCCAAGTTTGGTGACTTTAGCGTCAAAGCCTGGCGAGTGGGAGCGATTTCAAAATTTACCCTGTCAAAGTCTATGGGAAAAAAGGGGGCTTCCGGGGCCCGCCACGGGGGCCCCGGGGGTGGGATCGCTCCACAAAGTAATAGCAATCCGATCGGGAACAATCTGCACGTTTTGGTAAATTTTGGTCTATGTAGTGTAAAAACTGTGGGAGGAGTTAGGGTGGCAAATTTGGCTATAATAAGAATAATAATATATATGTGAGATAACATTAAGTGGTCTTGCAATGCAAGAACACTTAATAATAATAATAATATATATGTGAGATAACATTAAGTGGTCTTGCAATGCAAGAACACTTAATAATAATAACTAGAAAAGGTACAATTTCTGGGGAAATTGTGTGAAGTGTTCTTGCCTCCACCAGTAGCTTACAACTGGAGTGGGCGGAGTAACTGGGTAACCTAATCGTTGGGGTGGTTGCACCTAAGGGTCGGAGTGGGTGCACCTAAGGGTCGGAGTGGGTGCACCTAAGGGTCGGGGTGGTTGCACCTAAAAGTCGGGGTGGTTGCACCTAAGGGTCGGGGTGGGTGTACCTAATCGTTGGGTTGGTTGCACCTAAGGGTCGGGGTGGTTGCACCTAAAAGTCGGGGTGGGTGCACCTAATCGTTGGAATGGTTGCACCTAAGGGTCGGAGTAGGTGCACCTAAGGGCTAGGGCGGGTGCACCTAAGGGCTAGGGCGGGGGCACCCATGAGTCACCTGGTAGTCCGGGGGGGGGGTCACCTAGTGGTCTAAGTTAAATGGCTGAAATTTGATTGGCTATTTTAGGCTCCGCCCACTTTTTCAAATTTGAATCCCAGTCACCCATTGACCAACTGTTCCAAGTTTAGTGACTTTGCCATTAAGCCTCTAAGAGCAGCGGCAGTTTTCCCATTAAAACATATGGCTGAAATTTGATTGGCCGTTGTAGACTCCGCCCACTTTTAAACATTTAAATTCTAGTCACCTATTAACCGAATATATTAAGTTTAACAACCCTGCCATTAACATTGTTGAAATGGCAGCAATTAAAAATTTTCTCATTGAAGTCAATAGGGAAAATCTGATTGGTTGTTTGTAGCTCCGCCCACTTTTTAATGTCCCCAAAATGTGACAGAAATTTTGAGGTTGACCCCATGACTAAGTGACCCAAGTTTGGTCAGTTTAACTCCGAAGCTGTATGAGTGACAAACGTTTGCATTTTTCCAATAAAACTCTATGGGAGAAAAAAAGAGGTTTTCGGGGGCCCGCCCCAGGGGCCCGGTGGTGGGATCGGTTAACAAAGCACAAGCAAGATACTCGGGTATGTGCCGACCAAGAGTGCAAAGTTCGGTATTTATACTCCTAAATCTGTGGGAGGAGTAGCAATTTGAACATCTTATTATAGTCAATGGGGAGAATTTGATTGGTTCTGTGTGGCCCCGCCCACATTTTAGGGTCTCCGAAATGTTCTAACAAATTGCGCGTTGACCCCATGACTAAGTGACCCAAGTTTGGTGACTTTAGTTTCAAATCTGTGCGACTGGGAGCGATTTGAAAATTTTCCCTGTCAAAGTCAATGGGAAAAAACGTGGATTTTGGGGGCCCGTCCCAGGGGCCCGGAAGGTGGGATCGGTTAACAAAGCACAAGTAAGGTACTAGGGTGGGTGCCGACCAAGACTGCAAAGTTTGGAATTTGTACTCCTAAAAATGTGGGAGGAGTAGCAATTTGAACGTCTCATTACAGTCAATGGGGAGATTTTGAATGGTTCTGTGTGGCCCCGCCCACTTTTTGGGGTCCCCGAAATGTGCCCAAAATTTTCGGGTTGACCCCATGACTAATTGACCCAAGTTTGGTGACTTTAGCATCAAAGCCTGGCGAGTGGGAGCGATTTGAAAATTTACCCTGTCAAAGTGTATGGGAAAAAAGGGGGCTTCCGGGGCCCGCCACGGGGGCCCCGGGGGTGGGATCACTCCACAAAGTAATAGCAATCCGATCGGGAACAATCTGCACGTTTTGGTAAATTTTTGTCTATGTAGTGTAAAAACTGTGGGAGGGGTTAGGGTGGCAAATTTGGCTATAATAAGAATAATAATATATATGTGAGATAACAATAAGTGGTCTTGCTATGCAAGAACACTTAATAACTAGAAAAGCTACAATTTCTGGGGAAATTGTGTGAAGTGTTCTTGCCTCCACCAGTAGCTTACAACTGGAGTGGGCGGAGTAACTGGGTAACCTAATCGTTGTGGTGGTTGCACCTAAGGGTCGGAGTGGGTGCACCTAAGGGTCGGGGTGGTTGCACCTAAAAGTCGGGGTGGTTGCACCTAAAAGTCGGGGTGGGTGCACCTAATCGTTGGGGTGGTTGCACCTAAGGGTGGGAGTGGGTGCACCTAAGGGTCGGGGTGGTTGCACCTAAAAGTCGGGGTGGGTGCACCTAAGGGTCGGTGTGGGTGCACCTAATCGTTGGGGTGGTTGCACCTAAGGGTCGGAGTGGGTGCACCTAAGGGCTAGGGCAGGTGCACCTAAGGGCTAGGGCTGTTCACCTGGTAGTCCGGGGGGGGGGGGGGGTCACCTGGTGGTCTAAGTTAAATGGCTGAAATTTGATTGGCTATTTTAGGCTCCGCCCACTTTTTAAAATTTGAATCCCAGTCACCCATTGACCAACTGTTCCAAGTTTAGTGACTTTGCCATTGACCCTCTAAGAGCAGCGGCAGTTTTAAATTTTCCCATTAAAACATATGGCTGAAATTTGATTGGCCTTTGTAGACTCCGCCCACTTTTAAACATTTGAATTCTAGTCACCTATTAACCGAATATATTAAGTTTAACAACCCTGCCATTAACATTGTTGAAATGGCAGCAATTAAAAATTTTCTCATTGAAGTCAATAGGGAAAATCTGATTGGTTGTTTGTAGCTCCGCCCCCTTTTTAATGTCCCCAAAATGTGACAGAAATTTTGAGGTTGACCCCATGACTAAGTGACCCAAGTTTGGTGACTTTAATTTCAAATCTGTGCGACTGGGAGCGATTTGAAAATTTTCCCTGTCAAAGTCAATGGGAAAAACGTGGATTTTGGGGGCCCGGAGGGTGGGTTCGGTTAACAAAGCACAAGTAAGGTACTCGGGTGGGTGCCGACCAAGTCTGCAAAGTTTGGAATTTGTACTCCTAAAAATGTGGGAGGAGTAGCAATTTAAACGTCTCATTACAGTCAATGGGGAGATTTTGATTGGTTCTGTGTGGCCCCGCCCACTTTTCGGGGTCCCCGAAATGTGCCAAAAATTTTCGGGTTGATCCCATGACTAAGTGACCCAAGTTTGGTGACTTTAGCGTCAAAGCCTGGCGAGTGGGAGCGATTTGAAAATGTACCCTGTCAAAGTCTATGGGAAAAAAGGGGGCTTCTGGGGCCCGCCACGGGGGCCACGGGGGTGGGATCGCTCCACAAAGTAATAGCAATCCGATCGGGAACAATCTGCACGTTTTGGTAAATTTTTGTCTATGTGGTGTAAAAACTGTGGGAGGAGTTAGGGTGGCAAATTTGGCTATAATAAGAATAATAAGAATAATAAGAACTAGAAAAGGTACAATTTCTGGGGAAATTGTGTGAAGTGTTCTTGCCTCCACCAGTAGCTTACAACTGGAGTGGGCGGAGTAACTGGGTAACCTAATCGTCGGGGTGGTTGCACCTAAAAGTCGGGGTGGTTGCACCTAAGGGTCAGGGTGGGTGCACCTAATCGTTGGGGTGGTTGCACCTAAGGGTCGGAGTGGGTGCACCTAAGGGTCGGGGTGGTTGCACCTAAAAGTCGGGTGGGTGCACCTAATTGTTGGGGTGGTTGCACCTAAGGGTCGGAGTGGGTGCACCTAAGGGTCGGGGTGGTTGCACCTAAAAGTCAGGGTGGGTGCACCTAAGGGTCGGGGTGGGTGCACCTAATCGTTGGGGTAGTTGCACCTAAGGGTCGGAGTGGGTGCACCTAAGGGCTAGGGCGGGTGCACCTAAGGGCTATGGCGGGGGCACCCATGAGTCACCTGGAAGTACGGGGGGGCTCACCTGGTGGTCTAAGTTAAATGGCTGAAATTTGATTGGCTATTTTAGGCTCCACCCACTTTTTCACATTTGAATCCCAGTCACCCATTGACCAACTGTTCCAAGTTTAGTGACTTTGCCATTGACCCTCTAAGAGCAGCGGCAGTTTTAAATTTTCCCATTAAAACATATGGCTGAAATTTGATTGGCCTTTGTAGACTCCGCCCACTTTTAAACATTTGAATTCTAGTCACCTATTAACCGAATATATTAAGTTTAACAACCCTGCCATTAACATTGTTGAAATGGCAGCAATTTAAAATTTTCTCATTGAAGTCAATAGGGAAAATCTGATTGGTTGTTTGTAGCTCCGCCCACTTTTTAATGTCCCCAAAATGTGACAGAAATTTTGAGGTTGACCCCATGACTAAGTGACCCAAGTTTGGTCAGTTTAACTCCGAAGCTGTATGAGTGACAACCGTTTGCATTTTTCCAATAAAACTCTATGGGAGAAAAAAAAGAGGTTTCGGGGGCCCGGAGGGTGGGATCGGTTAACAAAGCACAAGCAAGGTACTCGGGTTGGTGCCGACCAAGACTGCAAAGTTTGAAATTTGTACTCCTAAAAATGTGGGAGGAGTAGCAATTTGAACATCTCATTATAGTCAATGGGGAGAATTTGATTGGTTCTGTGTGGCCCCGCCCACATTTTAGGGTCTCCAAAATGTTCTAACAAATTGCGCGTTGACCCCATGACTAAGTGACCCAAGTTTGGTAACTTTAGTTTCAAATCTGTGCGACTGGGAGCGATTTGAAAATTTTCCCTGTCAAAGTCAATGGGAAAAACGTGGATTTTGGGGGCCCGTCCCAGGGGCCCGGAGGGTGGGATCGATTAACAAAGCACAAATAAGGTACTAGGGTGGGTGCCAACCAAGTCTGCAAAGTTTGGAATTTGTACTCCCAAAAATGTGGGAGGAGTAGCAATTTGAACATCTCATTATAGTCAATGGGGAGATTTTGATTGGTTCTGTGTGGCCCCGCCCACATTTTGGGGTGCCCGAAATGTGCCAAAAATTTTCGGGTTGACCCCATGACTAAGTGACCCAAGTTAGGTGACTTTAGCGTCAAAACCTGGCGAGTGGGAGAGATTTGAAAATTTACCCTGTCAAAGTCTATGGGAAAAAAGGGGGCTTCCGGGGCCCGCCACGGGGGCCCCGGGGGTGGGATCGCTCCACAAAGTAATAGCAATCCGATCGGGAACAATCTGCACGTTTTGGTTAATTTTTGTCTATGTAGTGTAAAAACTGTGGGAGGAGTTAGGGTGGCAAATTTGGCTATAATAAGAATAATAATATATATGTGAGATAACATTAAGTGGTCTTGCTATGCAAGAACACTTAATAATATATATGTGAGATAACATTAAGTGGTCTTGCTATGCAAGAACACTTAACTAGAAAAGGTACAATTTCAGGGGAAATTGTGTGAAGTGTTCTTGCCTCCACCAGTAGCTTACAACTGGAGTGGGCGGAGTAACTGGGTGGAGTGGCTTGAGTAACTGTTGTGTGGTTGGATTGGCTGGAGTAACTGTGGAAAGGTTGGACTGGGCAGAGTAACTTTATGGAGTGGGCAGAGTAACTGTGTGGAGTGTTTGGACTTGCACCTAAGGGTCGGGGTGAGTGCACCTAAGGGTCGGGGTGGTTGCACCTAAAAGTCGGGGTGGGTGCACCTAATCGTTGGGGTGGTTGCACCTAAGGGTCGGAGTGGGTGTTTCCAAGTTTAGTGACTTTGCCATTGACCCTCTAAGAGCAGCGGCAGTTTTAAATTTTCCCATTAAAACATATGGCTGAAATTTGATTGCCCATTGTAGACTCCGCCCACTTTTAAACATTTGAATTCTAGTCACCTATTAACCGAATATATTAAGTTTAACAACCCTGCCATTAACATTGTTGAAATGGCAGCAATTAAAAATTTTCTCATTGAAGTCAATAGGGAAAATCTGATTGGTTGTTTGTAGCTCCACCCACTTTTTAATGTCCCCAAAATGTGACAGAAATTTTGAGGTTGACCCCATAACTAAGTGACCCAAGTTTGGTCAGTTTAACTCCGAAGCTGTATGAGTGACAAACGTTTGCATTTTTCCAATAAAACTCTATGGGAGAAAAAAAGAGGTTTTCGGGGGCCCGCCCCAGGGGCCCGGAGGGTGGGATCGGTTAACAAAGCACAAGCAAGATACTCGGGTATGTGCCGACCAAGAGTGCAAAGTTCGGTATTTATACTCCTAAATCTGTGGGAGAAGTAGCAATTTGAACCTCTCATTATAGTCAATGGGGAGAATTTGATTGGTTCTGTGTGGCCCCGCCCACATTTTAGGGTCTCCGAAATGTTCTAACAAATTGTGCATTGACCCCATGACTATGTGACCCAAGTTTGGTGACTTTAGTTTCAAATCTGTGCGACTGGGAGCGATTTGAAAATTTTCCCTGTCAAAGTCAATGGGAAAAACGTGGATTTTGGGGGCCCGTCCCAGGGGCCCGGAAGGTGGGATCGGTTAACAAAGCACAAGCAAGGTACTCGGGTGGGTGCCGACCAAGACTGCAAAGTTTGGAATTTGTACTCCTAAAAATGTGGGAGGAGTAGCAATTTGAACGTCTCATTACAGTCAATGGGGAGATTTTGATTGGTTCTGTGTGGCCCCGCCCACTTTTCGGGGTCCCCGAAATGTGCCAAAAATTTTTGGGTTGACCCCATGACTAAGTGACCCAAGTTTGGTGACTTTAGCATCAAAGCCTGGCGAGTGGGAGCGATTTGAAAATTTACCCTGTCAAAGTCTATGGAAAAAATGGGGCTTCCGGGGCCCGCCACGGGGGCCCCGGGGGTGGGATCGCTCCACAAAGTAATAGCAATCCGATCGGGAACAATCTGCACGTTTTGGTAAATTTTTGTCTATGTAGTGTAAAAACTGTGGGAGGAGTTAGGGTGGCAAATTTGGCTATAATAAGAATAATAATAACTAGAAAAGCTACAATTTCTGGGGAAATTGTGTGAAGTGTTCTTGCCTCCACCAGTAGCTTACAACTGGAGTGGGCGGAGTAACTGGGTAACCTAATCGTTGTGGTGGTTGCACCTAAGGGTCGGAGTGGGTGCACCTAAGGGTCGGGGTGGTTGCACCTAAAAGTCGGGGTGGTTGCACCTAAAAGTCGGGGTGGGTGCACCTAATCGTTGGGGTGGTTGCACCTAAGGGTGGGAGTGGGTGCACCTAAGGGTCGGGGTGGTTGCACCTAAAAGTCGGGGTGGGTGCACCTAAGGGTCGGTGTGGGTGCACCTAATCGTTGGGGTGGTTGCACCTAAGGGTCGGAGTGGGTGCACCTAAGGGCTAGGGCAGGTGCACCTAAGGGCTAGGGCTGTTCACCTGGTAGTCCGGGGGGGGGGGGGGTCACCTGGTGGTCTAAGTTAAATGGCTGAAATTTGATTGGCTATTTTAGGCTCCGCCCACTTTTTAAAATTTGAATCCCAGTCACCCATTGACCAACTGTTCCAAGTTTAGTGACTTTGCCATTGACCCTCTAAGAGCAGCGGCAGTTTTAAATTTTCCCATTAAAACATATGGCTGAAATTTGATTGGCCTTTGTAGACTCCGCCCACTTTTAAACATTTGAATTCTAGTCACCTATTAACCGAATATATTAAGTTTAACAACCCTGCCATTAACATTGTTGAAATGGCAGCAATTAAAAATTTTCTCATTGAAGTCAATAGGGAAAATCTGATTGGTTGTTTGTAGCTCCGCCCCCTTTTTAATGTCCCCAAAATGTGACAGAAATTTTGAGGTTGACCCCATGACTAAGTGACCCAAGTTTGGTGACTTTAATTTCAAATCTGTGCGACTGGGAGCGATTTGAAAATTTTCCCTGTCAAAGTCAATGGGAAAAACGTGGATTTTGGGGGCCCGGAGGGTGGGTTCGGTTAACAAAGCACAAGTAAGGTACTCGGGTGGGTGCCGACCAAGTCTGCAAAGTTTGGAATTTGTACTCCTAAAAATGTGGGAGGAGTAGCAATTTAAACGTCTCATTACAGTCAATGGGGAGATTTTGATTGGTTCTGTGTGGCCCCGCCCACTTTTTGGGGTCCCCGAAATGTGCCAAAAATTTTCGGGTTGATCCCATGACTAAGTGACCCAAGTTTGGTGACTTTAGCGTCAAAGCCTGGCGAGTGGGAGCGATTTGAAAATGTACCCTGTCAAAGTCTATGGGAAAAAAGGGGGCTTCTGGGGCCCGCCACGGGGGCCACGGGGGTGGGATCGCTCCACAAAGTAATAGCAATCCGATCGGGAACAATCTGCACGTTTTGGTAAATTTTTGTCTATGTGGTGTAAAAACTGTGGGAGGAGTTAGGGTGGCAAATTTGGCTATAATAAGAATAATAAGAATAACTAGAAAAGCTAAAATTTCTGGGGAAATTGTGTGAAGTGTTCTTGCCTCCACCAGTAGCTTACAACTGGAGTGGGGGTTGGGGTGGTTGCACCTAAGGGTCGGAGTGGGTGCACCTAAGGGTTGGGGTGGTTGCACCTAATCGTTGGGGTAGTCCGGTGGGGGGGGGTCACCTGGTGGTCTAAGTTAAATGGCTGAAATTTGATTGGCTATTTTAGGCTCCGCCCACTTTTTCAAATTTGAATCCCAGTCACCCATTGACCAACTGTTCCAAGTTTAGTGACTTTGCCATTGAGCCTCTAAGAGCAGCGGCAGTTTTCCCATTAAAACATATGGCTGAAATTTGATTGGCCGTTGTAGACTCCGCCCACTTTTAAACATTTGAATTCTAGTCACCTATTAACCGAATATATTAAGTTTAACAACCCTGCCATTAACATTGTTGAAATGGCAGCAATTAAAAATTTTCTCATTGAAGTCAATAGGGAAAATCTGATTGGTTGTTTGTAGCTCCGCCCACTTTTTAATGTCCCCAAAATGTGACAGAAATTTTGAGGTTGACCCCATGACTAAGTGACCCAAGTTTGGTCAGTTTAACTCCGAAGCTGTATGAGTGACAAACGTTTGCATTTTTCCAATAAAACTCTATGGAAGAAAAAAAGAGGTTTTCGGGGGCCCGCCCCAGGGGCCCGGAGGGTGGGATCGGTTAACAAAGCACAAGCAAGATACTCGGGTATGTGCCGACCAAGAGTGCAAAGTTCGGTATTTATACTCCTAAATCTGTGGGAGGAGTAGCAATTTGATTGTCTCATTATAGTCAATGGGGAGAATTTGATTGGTTCTGTGTGGCCCCGCCCACATTTTAGGGTCTCCGAAATGTTCTAACAAATTGCGCGTTGACCCCATGACTATGTGACCCAAGTTTGGTGACTTTAGTTTCAAATCTGTGCGACTGGGAGAGATTTGAAAATTTTCCCTGTCAAAGTCAATGGGAAAAAACGTGGATTTTGGGGGCCCGTCCCAGGGGCCCGGAAGGTGGGATCGGTTAACAAAGCACAAGTAAGGTACTAGGGTGGGTGCCGACCAAGACTGCAAAGTTTGGAATTTGTACTCCTAAAAATGTGGGAGAAGTAGCAATTTGAACGTCTCATTACAGTCAATGGGGAGATTTTGATTGGCTCTGTGTGGCCCCGCCCACTTTTTGGGGTCCCCGAAATGTGCCAAAAATTTTCGGGTTGACCCCATGACTAAGTGACCCAAGTTTGGTGACTTTAGCATCAAAGCCTGGCGAGTGGGAGCGATTTGAAAATTTACCCTGTCAAAGTCTATGGGAAAAAAGGGGGCTTCCGGGGCCCGCCACGGGGGCCCCGGGGGTGGGATCACTCCACAAAGTAATAGCAATCCGATCGGGAACAATCTGCACGTTTTGGTAAATTTTTGTCTATGTAGTGTAAAAACTGTGGGAGGAGTTAGGGTGGCAAATTTGGCTATAATAAGAATAATAATATATATGTGAGATAACAATAAGTGGTCTTGCTATGCAAGAACACTTAATAAGAATAATATATATGTGAGATAACATTAAGTGGTCTTGCTATGCAAGAACACTTAATAACTAGAAAAGGTACAATTTCTGGGGAAATTGTGTGAAGTGTTCTTGCCTCCACCAGTAGCTTACAACTGGAGTGGGCGGAGTAACTGGGTAACCTAATCGTTGGGGTGGTTGCACCTAAGGGTCGGGGTGGTTGCACCTAAAATTCGGGGTGGTTGCACCTAAGGGTCGGAGTGGGTGCACCTAAGGGTCGGAGTGGTTGCACCAAAAAGTCGGGGTGGTTGCACCTAATCGTTGGGGTGGTTGCACCTAAGGGTCGGAGTGGGTGCACCTAAGGGCTAGGGCGGGTGCACCTAAGGGCTAGGGCGGGGGCACCCATGAGTCACCTGGTAGTCCGGGGGGGGTCACCTGGTGGTCTAAGTTAAATGGCTGAAATTTGATTGGCTATTTTAGGCTCCGCCCACTTTTTCACATTTGAATCCCAGTCACCCATTGACCAACTGTTCCAAGTTTAGTGACTTTGCCATTGACCCTCTAAGAGCAGCGGCAGTTTTAAATTTTCCCATTAAAACATATGGCTGAAATTTGATTGGCCGTTGTAGACTCCGCCCACTTTTAAACATTTGAATTCTAGTCACCTATTAACCGAATATATTAAGTTTAACAACCCTGCCATTAACATTGTTGAAATGGCAGCAATTAAAAATTTTCTCATTGAAGTCAATAGGGAAAATCTGATTGGTTGTTTGTGGCCCCGTCCACTTTTTAATGTCCCCAAAATGTGACATAAATTTTCAGGTTGACCCCATGACTAAGTGACCCAAGTTTGGTCAGTTTAACTCCGAAGCTGTATGAGTGACAAACGTTTGCATTTTTCCAATAAAACTCTATGGGAGAAAAAAAGAGGTTTTCGGGGGCCCGCCCCAGGGGCCCGGAGGGTGGGATCGGTTAACAAAGCACAAGCAAGGTACTCGGGTTGGTGCCGACCAAGAGTGCAAAGTTCGGTATTTATACTCCTAAATCTGTGGGAGGAGTAGCAAGTTTGAACGTCTCATTATAGTCAATGGGGAGAATTTGATTGGTTCTGTGTGGCCCCGCCCACATTTTAGGGTCTCCGAAATGGTCTAACAAATTGCGCGTTGACCCCATGACTAAGTGACCCAAGTTTGGTGACTTTAGTTTCAAATCTGTGCGACTGGGAGCGATTTGAAAATTTTCCCTGTCAAAGTCAATGGGAAAAACGTGGATTTTGGGGGTCCGTCCCAGGGGCCCGGAGGGTGGGATCGGTTAACAAAGCACAAGCAAGGTACTCGGGTGGGTGCCGACCAAGTCTGCAAAGTTTGGAATTTGTACTCCTAAAAATGTGGGAGGAGTAGCAATTTGAACGTCTCATTACAGTCAATGGGGAGATTTTGATTGGTTCTGTGTAGCCCCGCCCACATTTTGGGGTCCCCGAAATGTGCCAAAAATTTTCGGGTTGACCCCATGACTAAGTGACCCAAGTTTGGTGACTTTAGCGTCAAAGCCTGGCGAGTGGGAGCGATTTGAAAATTTACCCTGTCAAAGTCTATGGGAAAAAAGGGGGCTTCCGGGGCCCGCCACGGGGGCCCCGGGGGTGGGATTGCTCCACAAAGTAATAGCAATCCGATCGGGAACAATCTGCACGTTTTGGTAAATTTTTGTCTATGTAGTGTAAAAACTGTGGGAGGAGTTAGGGTGGCAAATTTGGCTATAATAAGAATAATAATAATAATAACTAGAAAAGGTACAATTTCAGGGGAAATTGTGTGAAGTGTTCTTGCCTCCACCAGTAGCTTACAACTGCAGTGGGGGTTGGGGTGGTTGCACCTAAGGGTCGGAGTTGGTGCACCTAAGGGTTTGGGTGGTTGCACCTAAAAGTCAGGGTGGGTGCACCTAATCGTTGGGGTGGTTGCACCTAAGGGTCGGAGTGGGTGCACCTAAGGGTCGGGGTGGTTGCACCTAAAAGTCGGGTGGGTGCACCTAATTGTTGGGGTGGTAGCACCTAAGGGTCGGAGTGGGTGCACCTAAGGGTCGGGGTGGTTGCACCTAAAAGTCGGGGTGGGTGCACCTAAGGGTCGGGGTGGGTGCACCTAATCGTTGGGGTAGTTGCACCTAAGGGTCGGAGTGGGTGCACCTAAGGGCTAGGGCGGGTGCACCTAAGGGCTATGGCGGGGGCACCCATGAGTCACCTGGAAGTACGGGGGGGCTCACCTGGTGGTCTAAGTTAAATGGCTGAAATTTGATTGGCTATTTTAGGCTCCACCCACTTTTTCACATTTGAATCCTAGTCACCCATTGACCAACTGTTCCAAGTTTAGTGACTTTGCCATTGACCCTCTAAGAGCAGCGGCAGTTTTAAATTTTCCCATTAAAACATATGGCTGAAATTTGATTGGCCTTTGTAGACTCCGCCCACTTTTAAACATTTGCATTCTAGTCACCTATTAACCGAATATATTAAGTTTAACAACCCTGCCATTAACATTGTTGAAATGGCAGCAATTTAAAATTTTCTCATTGAAGTCAATAGGGAAAATCCGATTGGTTGTTTGTAGCTCCGCCCACTTTTTAATGTCCCCAAAATGTGACAGAAATTTTGAGGTTGACCCCATGACTAAGTGACCCAAGTTTGGTCAGTTTAACTCCGAAGCTGTATGAGTGACAAACGTTTGCATTTTTCCAATAAAACTCTATGGGAGAAAAAAAGAGGTTTCGGGGGCCCGCCCCAGGGGCCCGGAGGGTGGGATCGGTTAACAAAGCACAAGCAAGGTACTCGGGTTGGTGCCGACCAAGACTGCAAAGTTTGAAATTTGTACTCCTAAAAATGTGGGAGGAGTAGCAATTTGAACATCTCAATATAGTCAATGGGGAGAATTTGATTGGTTCTGTGTGGCCCCGCCCACATTTTAGGGTCTCCGAAATGTTCTAACAAATTGCGCGTTGACCCCATGACTAAGTGACCCAAGTTTGGTGACTTTAGTTTCAAATCTGTGCGACTGGGAGCGATTTGAAAATTTTCCCTGTCAAAGTCAATGGGAAAAACGTGGATTTTGGGGGCCCGTCCCAGGGGCCCGGAGGGTGGGATCGGTTAACACAGCACAAGTAAGGTACTAGGGTGGGTGCCGACCAAGACTGCAAAGTTTGGAATTTGTACTCCAAAAATTGTAGGAGGAGTAGCAATTTGAACGTCTCATTACAGTCAATGGGCAGATTTTGATTAGTTCTGTGTGGCCCCGCCCACTTTTCGGGGTCCCCGAAATGTGGCAAAAATTTTCGGGTTGATCCCATGACTAAGTGACCCAAGTTTGGTGACTTTAGCGTCAAAGCCTGGCGAGTGGGAGCGATTTGAAAATTTACCCTGTCAAAGTCTATGGTAAAAAAGGGGGCTTCCGGGGCCCGCCACGGGGGCCCCGGGGGTGGGATCGCTCCACAAAGTAATAGCAATCCGATCGGGAACAATCTGCACGTTTTGGTAAATTTTTGTCTATGTAGTGTAAAAACTGTGGGAGGAGTTAGGGTGGCAAATTTGGCTATAATAAGAATAATAATAACTAGAAAAGCTACAATTTCTGGGGAAATTGTGTGAAGTATTCTTGCCTCCACCAGTAGCTTACAACTGGAGTGGGGGTTGGGGTGGTTGCACCTAAGGGTCGGAGTGGGTGCACCTAAGGGTTGGGGTGGTTGCACCTAAAAGTCGGGGTGGGTGCACCTAATCGTTGGGGTAGTCCGGTGGGGGGGGTCACCTGGTGGTCTAAGTTAAATGGCTGAAATTTGATTGGCTATTTTAGGCTCCGCCCACTTTTTAAAATTTGAATCCCAGTCACCCATTGACCAACTGTTCCAAGTTTAGTGACTTTGCCATTGACCCTCTAAGAGCAGCGGCAGTTTTCCCATTAAAACATATGGCTGAAATTTGATTGGCCGTTGTAGACTCCGCCCACTTTTAAACATTTGAATTCTAGTCACCTATTAACCGAATATATTAAGTTTAACAACCCTGCCATTAACATTGTTGAAATAGCAGCAATTAAAAATTCTCATTGAAGTCAATAGGGAAAATCTGATTGGTTGTTTGTAGCTCCACCTACTTTTTAATGTCCCCAAAATGTGACAGAAATTTTGAGGTTGACCCCATGACTAAGTGACCCAAGTTTGGTCAGTTTAACTCCGAAGCTGTATGAGTGACAAACGTTTGCATTTTTCCAATAAAACTCTATGGGAGAAAAAAAGAGGTTTTCGGGGGCCCGCCCCAGGGGCCCGGAGGGTGGGATCGGTTAACAAAGCACAAGCAAGATACTCGGGTATGTGCCGACCAAGAATGCAAAGTTCGGTATTTATACTCCTAAATCTGTGGGAGGAGTAGCAATTTGAACATCTCATTATAGTCAATGGGGAGAATTTGATTGGTTCTGTGTGGCCCCGCCCACATTTTAGGGTATCCGAAATGTTCTAACAAATTGCGCGTTGACCCCATGACTAATTGACCCAAGTTTGGTGACTTTAGTTTCAAATCTGTGCGACTGGGAGCGATTTGAAAATTTTCCCTGTCAAAGTCAATGGGAAAAACGTGGATTTTGGGGGCCCGTCCCAGGGGCCCGGAGGGTGGGATCGGTTAACAAAGCACAAGTAAGGTACTAGGTTGGGTGCCGACCAAGACTGCAAAGTTTGGAATTTGTACTCCTAAAAATGTGGAAGGAGTAGCAATTTGAACGTCTCATTACAGTCAATGGGGAGATTTTGATTGGTTCTGTGTGACCCCGCCCACTTTTTGGGGTCCCCGAAATGTGCCAAAAATTTTCGGGTTGATCCCATGACTAAGTGACCCAAGTTTGGTGACTTTAGCGTCAAAGCCTGGCGAGTGGGAGCGATTTGAAAATTTACCCTGTCAAAGTCTATGGAAAAAAAGGGGGCTTCCGGGGCCCGCCACGGGGGCCCCGGGGGTGGGATCGTTCCACAAAGTAATAGCAATCCGATCGGGAACAATCTGCACGTTTTGGTAAATTTTTGTCTATGTAGTGTAAAAACTGTGGGAGGAGTTAGGGTGGCAAATTTGGCTATAATAAGAATAATAATAATAATATATATGTGAGATAACATTAAGTGGTCTTGCTATGCAAGAACACTTAACTAGAAAAGGTACAATTTCTGGGGAAATTGTGTGAAGTGTTCTTGCCTCCACCAGTAGCTTACAACTGGAGTGGGGGTTGGGGTGGTTGCACCTAAGGGTCGGAGTGGGTGCACCTAAGGGTTGGGGTGGTTGCACCTAAAAGTCAGGGTGGGTGCACCTAATCGTTGGGGTAGTCCGGTGGGGGGGGGGGTCACCTGGTTGTCTAAGTTAAATTGCTGAAATTTGATTGGCTATTTTAGGCTCCGTCCACTTTTTAAAATTTGAATCCCAGTCACCCATTGACCAACTGTTCCAAGTTTAGTGACTTTGCCATTGACCCTCTAAGAGCAGCGGCAGTTTTAAATTTTCCCATTAAAACATATGGCTGAAATTTGATTGGCCTTTGTAGACTCCGCCCACTTTTAAACATTTGCATTCTAGTCACCTATTAACCGAATATATTAAGTTTAACAACCCTGCCATTAACATTGTTGAAATGGCAGCAATTTAAAATTTTCTCATTGAAGTCAATAGGGAAAATCCGATTGGTTGTTTGTAGCTCCGCCCACTTTTTAATGTCCCCAAAATGTGACAGAAATTTTGAGGTTGACCCCATGACTAAGTGACCCAAGTTTGGTCAGTTTAACTCCGAAGCTGTATGAGTGACAAACGTTTGCATTTTTCCAATAAAACTCTATGGGAGAAAAAAAGAGGTTTCGGGGGCCCGCCCCAGGGGCCCGGAGGGTGGGATCGGTTAACAAAGCACAAGCAAGGTACTCGGGTTGGTGCCGACCAAGACTGCAAAGTTTGAAATTTGTACTCCTAAAAATGTGGGAGGAGTAGCAATTTGAACATCTCAATATAGTCAATGGGGAGAATTTGATTGGTTCTGTGTGGCCCCGCCCACATTTTAGGGTCTCCGAAATGTTCTAACAAATTGCGCGTTGACCCCATGACTAAGTGACCCAAGTTTGGTGACTTTAGTTTCAAATCTGTGCGACTGGGAGCGATTTGAAAATTTTCCCTGTCAAAGTCAATGGGAAAAACGTGGATTTTGGGGGCCCGTCCCAGGGGCCCGGAGGGTGGGATCGGTTAACACAGCACAAGTAAGGTACTAGGGTGGGTGCCGACCAAGACTGCAAAGTTTGGAATTTGTACTCCAAAAATTGTAGGAGGAGTAGCAATTTGAACGTCTCATTACAGTCAATGGGCAGATTTTGATTAGTTCTGTGTGGCCCCGCCCACTTTTCGGGGTCCCCGAAATGTGGCAAAAATTTTCGGGTTGATCCCATGACTAAGTGACCCAAGTTTGGTGACTTTAGCGTCAAAGCCTGGCGAGTGGGAGCGATTTGAAAATTTACCCTGTCAAAGTCTATGGTAAAAAAGGGGGCTTCCGGGGCCCGCCACGGGGGCCCCGGGGGTGGGATCGCTCCACAAAGTAATAGCAATCCGATCGGGAACAATCTGCACGTTTTGGTAAATTTTTGTCTATGTAGTGTAAAAACTGTGGGAGGAGTTAGGGTGGCAAATTTGGCTATAATAAGAATAATAATAACTAGAAAAGCTACAATTTCTGGGGAAATTGTGTGAAGTATTCTTGCCTCCACCAGTAGCTTACAACTGGAGTGGGGGTTGGGGTGGTTGCACCTAAGGGTCGGAGTGGGTGCACCTAAGGGTTGGGGTGGTTGCACCTAAAAGTCGGGGTGGGTGCACCTAATCGTTGGGGTAGTCCGGTGGGGGGGGTCACCTGGTGGTCTAAGTTAAATGGCTGAAATTTGATTGGCTATTTTAGGCTCCGCCCACTTTTTAAAATTTGAATCCCAGTCACCCATTGACCAACTGTTCCAAGTTTAGTGACTTTGCCATTGACCCTCTAAGAGCAGCGGCAGTTTTCCCATTAAAACATATGGCTGAAATTTGATTGGCCGTTGTAGACTCCGCCCACTTTTAAACATTTGAATTCTAGTCACCTATTAACCGAATATATTAAGTTTAACAACCCTGCCATTAACATTGTTGAAATAGCAGCAATTAAAAATTCTCATTGAAGTCAATAGGGAAAATCTGATTGGTTGTTTGTAGCTCCACCTACTTTTTAATGTCCCCAAAATGTGACAGAAATTTTGAGGTTGACCCCATGACTAAGTGACCCAAGTTTGGTCAGTTTAACTCCGAAGCTGTATGAGTGACAAACGTTTGCATTTTTCCAATAAAACTCTATGGGAGAAAAAAAGAGGTTTTCGGGGGCCCGCCCCAGGGGCCCGGAGGGTGGGATCGGTTAACAAAGCACAAGCAAGATACTCGGGTATGTGCCGACCAAGAATGCAAAGTTCGGTATTTATACTCCTAAATCTGTGGGAGGAGTAGCAATTTGAACATCTCATTATAGTCAATGGGGAGAATTTGATTGGTTCTGTGTGGCCCCGCCCACATTTTAGGGTATCCGAAATGTTCTAACAAATTGCGCGTTGACCCCATGACTAATTGACCCAAGTTTGGTGACTTTAGTTTCAAATCTGTGCGACTGGGAGCGATTTGAAAATTTTCCCTGTCAAAGTCAATGGGAAAAACGTGGATTTTGGGGGCCCGTCCCAGGGGCCCGGAGGGTGGGATCGGTTAACAAAGCACAAGTAAGGTACTAGGTTGGGTGCCGACCAAGACTGCAAAGTTTGGAATTTGTACTCCTAAAAATGTGGAAGGAGTAGCAATTTGAACGTCTCATTACAGTCAATGGGGAGATTTTGATTGGTTCTGTGTGACCCCGCCCACTTTTTGGGGTCCCCGAAATGTGCCAAAAATTTTCGGGTTGATCCCATGACTAAGTGACCCAAGTTTGGTGACTTTAGCGTCAAAGCCTGGCGAGTGGGAGCGATTTGAAAATTTACCCTGTCAAAGTCTATGGAAAAAAAGGGGGCTTCCGGGGCCCGCCACGGGGGCCCCGGGGGTGGGATCGTTCCACAAAGTAATAGCAATCCGATCGGGAACAATCTGCACGTTTTGGTAAATTTTTGTCTATGTAGTGTAAAAACTGTGGGAGGAGTTAGGGTGGCAAATTTGGCTATAATAAGAATAATAATAATAATATATATGTGAGATAACATTAAGTGGTCTTGCTATGCAAGAACACTTAACTAGAAAAGGTACAATTTCTGGGGAAATTGTGTGAAGTGTTCTTGCCTCCACCAGTAGCTTACAACTGGAGTGGGGGTTGGGGTGGTTGCACCTAAGGGTCGGAGTGGGTGCACCTAAGGGTTGGGGTGGTTGCACCTAAAAGTCAGGGTGGGTGCACCTAATCGTTGGGGTAGTCCGGTGGGGGGGGGGGTCACCTGGTTGTCTAAGTTAAATTGCTGAAATTTGATTGGCTATTTTAGGCTCCGTCCACTTTTTAAAATTTGAATCCCAGTCACCCATTGACCAACTGTTCCAAGTTTAGTGACTTTGCCATTGACCCTCTAAGAGCAGCGGCAGTTTTAAATTTTCCCATTAAAACATATGGCTGAAATTTGATTGCCCATTGTAGACTCCGCCCACTTTTAAACATTTGAATTCTAGTCACCTATTAACCGAATATATTAAGTTTAACAACCCTGCCATTAACATTGTTGAAATGGCAGCAATTAAAAATTTTCTCATTGAAGTCAATAGGGAAAATCTGATTGGTTGTTTGTAGCTCCGCCCACTTTTTAATGTCCCCAAAATGTGACAGAAATTTTGAGGTTGACCCCATGACTAAGTGACCCAAGTTTGGTGAGTTTCACTCCGAAGCTGTATGAGTGACAAACGTTTGCATTTTTCCAATAAAACTCTCAGGATCGCCTCTGATTGGTAGGTGGGCGGGCCGGCGGGAGATTCAAATCATAGCAGCGCTCCTCTCCTCCTCCTTTTGTGTCCGGAGCCCGAGGAGAGAGGAGCGCTGCAGTGCACGTGTGGATCTGAGCCAGCACCACACCCCATCTGTGCCCCAGCACCCCCATCTGATCAGCCAGGTAATTAGGGAAAGACTAGGGAAAGGTTGGGCTAGGCAGGGATATAAAAGGGAAAGTTAGTGGGGAAAAAAAGTTTGATTGCATCACCCTAAGTAGGGTGTCTGGGGTCCACAGCACAGCTGTGTGACCCTAGACCCCCCCAGGAATGCTGCCGCTTGCCCCCCTGCCCCCCCCCCACAACTTTTTTGGGGTGCAGGCAGTTATTTATTTTTTTTTTTTTTTGTGTGCGTACGCTGACTGTGGCCGGCACTCTTAGCGTCCGGCCACTGTTAGCGCATCGCACACCCTACCGCTGATCAACTTCGGACAGTTGATCAGCGGTTTTGAAATGTTATTTTGTTTTTTCACATTTTTTAACTTTTTTTAGTTAGTCTTTTTTTTTTTTTTTAGGGATAAGTCCGCGAACACCCGTGCCCCCACACACACGCACACCAAGTAAAGGTTTACACCCACGAACATACACACGCAGACACACACTCCCCTATGGCCCGCCGGATGTTCTCGGCCGAGGAGGCATACGCCCAGCTTGCCTCCGAGTCCGAGAGTCCCAGTGAGGACAAGGATGACCCCACTTTCCTGTTGTCACCCGCGTCCTCCTCATCATCTAGCGATGATTATGAGCCCCCAAGGCGGCGGAGACACCGTCAGGCGGGGCAAGGGGACCGCCATGTTAGGGACCCTGTGGCCAACCCTAGTACGAGCAGCTCTGGGACTCGTACTAGTTTTCCGGCCTACCAGTTTAATCCACTGGAGCCCCCTGCTGGTGAACTTGTCTGGTGTACCCCAGAGCGATTTGAGCCCGTGATTCCTGATTTTGTAGGCCAACCAGGAATCCAGATTTCCACAGTGGGCTTCAATGAATATGACTTTTTTATTAATTTTTCAGTGACCAACTGAAATCTAATGGCGGAGCAGACGAACCTGTACGCCCAACAGTTCGTTGCTCAACACCCGGGCTCCTTTTTGGCTAGGCCCGGTGGCTGGACCCCAGTCAGTGCAGCCGAGATGAGGACATTTTGGGGCCTCGTGCTGCATATGGGCCTAGTCAAGAAACCTAGTGCCAGGCATTACTGGAGTGGGTACGTCCTCTACCAGACCCCACTGTACAGTACGGCCATGACATGCTCCCGGTTTGAGGCCATCCGGAAATGCCTGCAGGGCAAATCAGGGCGGTCATCGATCACTTTGGGGCCAAATTTGTACAGGCCTATGTACCTGGAAGGGAGGTCGCGGTTGATGAGTCTCTCATTGCATTCAAGGGGAGACTCATTTTCCACCAGTATGTTCCCTCAAAGCGGGCGAGGTATGGCGTGAAGCTGTACAAACTTTGTGAGAGTACCTCAGGGTACACTTACAAGTTTTGTGTGTACGAGGGGCGAGATTCCCGTATTCAACCCCCAGAATGTCCCCCCCACTCTGAGTGTTAGCGGGAAACTTGTGTGGGACCTTATGCACCCACTGCTAGATAAAGGTTATCACCTGTATGTAGATAACTTTTATACTAGTATCCCCTTGTTCCAGTCCCTTGCCGCCAGATCCACATCCGCTTGTGGGACCGTGCGGAAAAATCAATAAACGCGGCCTCCCTGCCCACCCCCTCCAGGTACCTATCCCCAGGGGTGAGACCCGTGCTCTTATCACTGGAAACCTGTTGCTGGTCAGATATAAGGACAAGAGGGATGTCCTTGTACTGTCCACAATTCATGGTAATGGCATCACCCCTGTCCCTGTGCGAGGTACCGCGGCAACGGTCCTCAAGCCCGATTGTATTGTCGACTACAATCGGTATATGAGAGGAGTTGATCTCTCTATTCAAGTCCTCAAGCCATATAATGCAATGCGCAAAACCCGGGCATGGTACAAAAAAGTTGCGGTCTACTTGGTGCAGGTTACCATGTACAACTCTTTTGTGCTGTCCCGGAGCGCTGGCAACACAGGGACATTCCTTCAGTTCTATGAGGCAGTCCTCAAGGCCCTGATATTTTTGGACTGGGAAAGGCCGGAGTACCTCGGGAACTGGAGGCGCCCGGATCGTCCCTGGCCAACACTTTCCAGGTGTGGTCCCCCATACTGGAAAGAAGGGACGGACCCAAAAAAGGTGCAGAGTGTGTCACAGGAGGGGAATACGGAAGGACACCACTACTCAATGTGACACGTGCCCCGATCATCCTGGCCTCTGCATTATTGGTTGCTTCAGGGAGTACCACACTTCCATGGAGTGCTAAATTTATATCCCAATTTAGCCACTGATATCGGATAAAAAAACTATGGTTCTCGGACTTGAGACACAAATTTTTTTTTTAAAAACTAAAATTATAAAAAAAAGTATACAAATTAGGTATCTCCGCATCGATAATAATCGCCTCTATAAAAATACCCCAGGACCTAACCCCCCCATATTAACACGGTCAAAAAAAAAAAAAAAACGGTGCAAAAAATGATATTTTTTTTTTCACCATACATAACTTACATAAAAAAAACAGGAGCTGAGTTTGGCCAACTAGGAGAGGCCATGGGCCTAACTAACTGGGACAAAGTCCTCAAAAATAAAAATGCAGCCACAAAATGGGATATCTTTGGAAGCATCCTAGAATCTAATTGTGAGAGGTACATACCTTATGGGAATAAAAGGTTAAGGAACAAAAAGAAACCAATGTGGATAAACAGAACTGTAAAGAAAACAATAAATGACAAAAAGAAAGCATATAAAACACTAAAACAATAGGGTAGCACGGAAGCACTGAAAAACTATAAGGAAAAAAATAAAACATGTAAAAAACTAATAAAAGCGGCCAAACTAGAGACCGAGAGATTAATTGCCAAAGAGAGTAAAACTAACCCTAAAATGTTCTTCAATTATATAAATGTTAAAAAGTATAAATCTGAAGGTGTCGCTGAGAGCGATGAAGAGAAAGCAAAGCTGTTAAATATTTTTTTCTCCACTGTATTCACTGAGGAAAATAAACTGTCAGATGAAATGCTGAATGTAAAAATAAATTCCCCATTAAAAGTGTCCTGTCTGACCCAGGAACAAGTACATCAGCGACTTAAAAAGATTAAAATAGACAAATCGCCAGGACTGGATGTCATACACCCCCGTATCCTAAGGGAATTAAGTAATGTCATAGCCAGACCCTTATTTCTGATATTTGCAGACTCTATACTGACAGGGAATGTCCCACAGGATTGGCGCATAACAAATGTGGTGCCAATATTCAAAAAGGGTCCAAAAACAGAGCCTGGAAACTATAGGCCGGTAAGTTTAACATCTGTTGTGGGTAAACTGTTTGAAGGTTTTCTGAGAGATGCTATGTTAGAGCATCTCAACGGAAATAAGCAAATAACGCTATATCAGCATGGCTTCATGAGGGATCGGTCATGTCAAACTAATTTAATCAGTTTCTATGAGGAGGTAAGTTCTAGACTTGACAGCGGCGAATCAATGGATGTCGTATATCTGGACTTCTCCAAAGCATTTGACACTGTACCACATAAAAGGTTAGTATATAAAATGAGAATGCTGGGACTGGGAGAAAACGTCTGTATGTGGGTAAGTAACTGGCTGAGGGATAGAAAACAGAGGGTGGTTATTAGTGGTACACACTCAGATTGGGTCACTGTCACTAGTGGAGTACCTCAGGGGTCAGTATTGGGCCCTATTCTCTTCAATATATTTATTAATGATCTTGTAGAAGGCTTGCATAGTAAAATATAAATTTTCGCAGATGACACTAAACTGTGTAAAGTAATTAACACTGAAGAGGACAGTATACTACTACAGAGGGATCTGGATAGACTGGAGGCTTGGGCAGATAAGTGGCAGATGAGGTTTAACACTGACAAATGTAAAGTTATGCCCATGGGAAGGAATAATGCAAGTCACCCGTACATACTAAATGGTAAAACACTCGGTAACACTAACATGGAAAAGGATCTAGGAATTTTAATAAACAGCAAACTAAGCTGCAAAAACCAGTGTCAGGCGGCTGCTGCCAAGGCCAATAAGATAATGGGTTGCATCAAAAGGGGCATAGATGCCCGTGATGAGAACATAGTCCTACCACTTTACAAATCATTAGTCAGACCACACATGGAGTACTGTGTACAGTTCTGGGCTCCTGTGAACAAGGCAGACATAGCAGAGCTGGAGAGGGTCCAGAGGAGGGCAACTAAAGTAATAACTGGAATGGGGCAACTACAGTACCCTGAAAGATTATCAAAATTAGGGTTATTCACTTTAGAAAAAAGACGACTGAGGGGAGATCTAATTACTATGTATAAATATATCAGTGGTCAGTACAGAGATCTATCCCATCATCTATTTATCCCCAGGACTGTGACTGTGACGAGGGGACATCCTCTGCGTTTGGAGGAAAGAAGGTTTGTACACAAACGTAGAACAGGATTCTTTACGGTAAGAGCAGTGAGACTATGGAACTCTCTGCCTGAGGAGGTGGTGATGGTGAATACAATAAAGGAATTCAAGAGGGGCCTGGATTTATTTCTGGAGTGTAATAATATTACAGGATATAGCTACTAGAGAGGGGTCGTTGATCCAGGGAGTTATTCTGATTGCCTGATTGGAGTCGGGAAGGAATTTTTTATTCCCTTAAAGTGGGGAAAATTGGCTTCTACCTCACAGGTTTTTTTTTGCCTTCCTCTGGATCAACTTGCAGGATAACAGGCCGAACTGGATGGACAAATGTCTTTTTTTGGCCTTATGTACTATGTTACTATGTTACTATGTAATAGCAAGCGATCAAAAAGTCATATAGCCCCCAAAATAGTGCCAATAAAACCGTCCTCTCATCCCGCAAAAAACCGTCCTCTCATCCTGCAAAAAATAATGAGAGGACGGCTAAAAAACAAAAAAAAAAATGTCTCAGACTTTAGAGATACAAACATTTTTTTTGTATCAAAAAGGATAATATAGTCTAAAACCTAAATAATTGTAAAAAAGTGGACTTATTAGGTATCGCCGCATCCGTAAGAATCTCCTCTATAAAAATTCCCCATGACCTAACCCCCCAGATTAACAAGGTGAAAAAAAATAAAAAATAAATGCCAAAACAGCTATTTTTTGCACTTTTCCATTTCAATCCGATTTTTCCGGTAACAAAGCAAGGGTTAACAACCAAACAAAACTTAATATTTATTACCCTGATACTGCAGTTTACAGAAACGCCACATTTGTGGTCGCAAACTGCTGTATCACTAAAAGGCAGGGTGCAAAAGGAAAGGAC